>NC_091159.1:22864177-22974177 GCF_040958095.1 Procambarus clarkii
CTGCACGGTGAACAGAGGCATCAGGTGATAGGGAACGTGGCCACAGTTTCCATATTGACCCAACCATGATAACTGCTGATGATATCCTGTCCTGGGTCATCTTATCATCTGAGTTTACACACCTGGTACAAAGTTCCCGTTGCTACACAACTGGTTACTTTGTGTTTTATCTGAATTTACCTGAAGACCACAATCTCTCTAGTGGCCTCGACGAGAACAGGAAGCCGGCGGGTTGTCAAAGTTCTCTCCATGTTTCTTGGTGTTTTCTTTTTACCATCTGGATTTTGAACTGGGAGTTCAAAATCTTGGCCTTTACAGCTTCGGCGGATAGGCGGTTCCATGGGTTTATAATCCTATGGGTGAAAAAGTATCGTCTGTTTTCAGTTCTACATTGTAGCTTGTTGAGTTTGAAGCTGTTGCCTCTTGTATGTGTTACATCTGAACTTTTAAACAAGTCTGGATTAATATCCTCCAACTTATTCAGTATTTTGAAGTTCTCAAAGAGATGAGCTTTGTCATGTCTGGTTTGTGGAGGTGTTAGTCCTCTGGCCTGCAACTGTTCCTGTAGCAGAGACGTATTCTGGAATTGTTTGTCATTGAACATTGTCTTGAACATTCTCCTAAGCAGATATGTTCTTCTGAAGATGAAGTATTCTTGCCTAGATGCAGTAGTACAGATGGGGGCGCACCACAGACTCGTACAGTGTATAAACATTTTCTTTTCCCTTGAAGTCAAAGATTCTTTCGACTATTCCTAGGGTTTGGTGGGCCTTTCTTGTTTTGTTTTTCTGGTTCCAAGATGGAGCCTTGCGGCACTCCACTCGCCACCTTTTCCAGCCCGATTCATATCCATTTAGGACGACCCTTCGCTTTGTTTGTTTCAACTATTGGTTTATCCACTTTAATATTTTGTCATTTATTCCATTTGCTTGTAATTTCCTTGTCAGTCTTTCATGTGGTACCTTATCAAAAGTTTTAAAGAGGTCTAAGTATATTATTTCTCTAAAGCTCAGCTTTCTCTAAATATTTGTGATGCTTTCTCTAAAGCATTTCTCTTAACTGTACAGCATTCCTGAATTTACCTGAGGGCCACTTACACTAGTGGCCTCGACGAGGACAGGAAGCCGGCGGCTTGTCGAAGGTCCTCCCCCCATTTGCCTTGATCTTTTTCCAGTTGGATTTTAAAACCCAACAGATTTGGCATTTACGTCTTTCGCGGGTAGGCGGTTCCATGGGTTAATCTTGTTATATATATATATATTATATATATATAATGTTGTACCTAGTAGCCAGAACGTCGTACTCGGCCTGCTGTGCAAGGCCCGATTTGCCTAATAAGTCAAGTTTTCCTGAATTAATATATTTTCTCTAATTTTTTTCTTATGAAATGATAAAGCTACCCATTTCATTATGTATGAGGTCAATTTTTTTTATTGGAGTTAAAATTAACGTAGATATATGACCGAACTTAACCAACCCTCCCTAACCTAACCTAACCTATCTTTATAGGTTAGGTTAGGTTAACCTAACCTATCTTTATATGTTAGGTTAGGTAGTCGAGAAAGTTAGGTTAGGTAGTCGAAAAACAATTCATGAAAACTTGGCTTATTAGGCAAATCGGGTCTTGCATAGTAGGCTGAGAAGTGCGTTCTGGCTACTAGGTACGACATATATATATATATATATATATATATATATATATATATATATATATATATATATATATATATATATATACATATATATATATATATATATATATATATATAATATAATATAATATAATATATTATTATGCTCCTCCCTGTCATGCCAGTGATATTTACATACACTTAGGGTGTGCATTTTCCAATATAAGATGCCTTACCGTTTATATATTGAAACAAAGAGTGTTGTTGATGAATGAATTACAAAATTTAATAACGCAAAATGTAACATTTGAACTTGGATAATGATAATCTTTTTATCATTTAACTATTTATTAGCTTAAAAATTACAAATTTCTTTAATTTACAAAAAAAAGAGATAAGATAATTGTACATATGTAATTTGTCAAAGATGTTTATCAGCAAAATTTATGCTCTTTCGTTTTATAGGGATTCTGATTAACTGATAAATAGCATTGTTGCAACATTGCAGAGTTTAGAAACACAACAAGATCAAAATACTAGAGTTAACGTAATAAAATATTCCATTTTCTTTAACGGAATTTACAAGTTCTCTTAAAATTAAAGGAGAAACTATTCTAAATGCTTTTTTTTCCACTACCGCCCACGCGATGGTACTAGGTGCGTAAGTGAACTAAACTTCTGTTAGTTACATCTCGTCTAAACCTTACCCATCTACCTGTGAGTCAGTGCTTCATTAGTCTACTTCTCAGTTGCAGCCTCATCCTTTCGTGAGTTTAGTCTTTAAGAACCTCACATACCATAAGTAATATATCAATCTTAACCTCCAATCTGTCATAGCCTCACCTGTCAACTTCTCCAAATTTAGTTAATAAATCAATGCGTTAATACTTCTGTACTTGGGGGCAGTTGTCTGCTCAGCTTGCGAGGTTAATGAATACTCATCACATCAGTACAAAAGAGAACACATGAAAAAGCTACTCTATACACAGCCACTGGGACGAGCAGTACAAAATTACACAAAGAGAAGATGTTGTGACGAAACACTAGTCATGAAGCGACGCTGTCCTTAGACACTATGGCATGTTGGGCCTCCCTGTGCCCCTCTCTCTCACACCCACCACTGGCACCTCCACCAGTACTCTCTCACCCACCACCGGCACCTCCACCAGTACTCTCTCACCTACCACCGGCACCTCCACCAGTACTCTCTCACCCACCACCGGCACCTCCACCAGTACTCTCTCACCTACCACCGGCACCTCCACCAGTACTCTCTCACCCACCACCGGCACCTCCACCAGTACTCTCTCACCCACCACCGGCACCTCCACCAGTACTCTCTCACCCACCACCGGCACCTCCACCAGTACTCTCTCACCCACCACCGGCACCTCTACCAGTACTCTCTCACCCACCACCGGCACCTCCACCAGTACTCTCACACCCACCACTGGCACCTCCACCAGTACTCTCTCACCCACCACCGGCACCTCCACCAGTACTCTCTCACCCACCACCGGCACCTCCACCAGTACTCTCTCACCCACCACCGGCACCTCTACCAGTACTCTCTCACCCACCACCGGCACCTCCACCAGTACTCTCACACCCACCACTGGCACCTCCACCAGTACTCTCTCACCCACCACCGGCACCTCCACCAGTACTCTCTCACCCACCACCGGCACCTCCACCAGTACTCTCTCACCCACCACCGGCACCTCTACCAGTACTCTCTCACCCACCACCGGCACCTCCACCAGTACTCTCTCACCCACCACCGGCCCGTCCACCAGTACTCTCTCACCCACCACCGGCACCTTCACCAGTACTCTCACACCCACCACCGGCCCGTCCACCAGTACTTTCACACCCACCACCGGCACCTTCACCAGTACTCTCACACCCACCACTGGCCCGTCCACCAGTACTCTCACACCCACCACCGGCCCGTCCACCAGTACTCTCACACCCACCACCGGCACCTCCACCAGTACTCACCCACCACCGGCACCTCCACCAGTACTCTCACACCCACCACCGGCACCTCCACCAGTACTCACCCACCCACCACCGGCACCTCCACCAGTACTCTCACACCCACCACCGGTCCGTCCACCAGTACTCTCACACCCACCACTGGCCCGTCCACCAGTACTCTCACACCCACCACCGGCACCTCCACCAGTACTCTCTCACCCACCACCGGCACCTCCACCAGTACTCTCACACCCACCACCGGCCCGTCCACCAGTACTCTCACACCCACCACCGGCACCTCCACCAGTACTCTCACACCCACCACTGGCCCGTCCACCAGTACTCTCACACCCACCACCGGCACCTCCACCAGTACTCTCACACCCACCACCGGCCCGTCCACCAGTACTCTCACACCCACCACCGGCACCTCCACCAGTACTCTCACACCCACCACCGGCACGACTACTAGTACCATCACCCATCATCAAGACACCATCTAGTACTCATACTCTCATTATCCATTATCCCTAAATCTCTCATGATCGTCACCATGAGCCACTTCGCTTCCCCCACCCACCACACCCATCACCTGCAGGACCCATCAGGACCCATCACCATCAGGACCCATCACCTGCAGGACCCATCAGGACCCATCACCATCAGGACCCATCACCTGCAGGACCCATCAGGACCTATCACCATCAGGACTCATCACCTGCAGGACCCATCACCTGCAGGACCCATCACCTGCAGGACCCATCACCTGCAGGACCCATCACCTGCAGGACCCATCACCATCAGGACCCATCACCTGCAGGACCCATCAGGACCCATCACCTGCAGGACCCATCACCTGCAGGACCCATCACCTGCAGGACCCATCAGGACCCATCACCTGCAGGACCCATCAGGACCCATCACCATCAGGACCCATCACCTGCAGGACCCATCAGGACCCATCACCATCAGGACCCATCACCTGCAGGACCCATCAGGACCTATCACCATCAGGACTCATCACCTGCAGGACCCATCACCATCAGGACCCATCACCTGCAGGACCCATCAGGACCCATCACCATCAGGACCCATCACCTGCAGGACCCATCAGGACCTATCACCATCAGGACTCATCACCTGCAGGACCCATCACCATCAGGACCCATCACCTGCAGGACCCATCAGGACCCATCACTATCACTATTTACCTATATTTAAATCCATCGTTTCATCGCTTAGTATCCCGACTTTACCTGTCAACTTTAGTTAACTGTTCTGCATAATTAAAAATATCAATTCTGTTTTACACTCAACTTTTTCAGTTTTAAACTAACATCACTTCATCAACTCGATCACTTATATTAGCATCAATACATCAACATAGTTACACGTAAATCATTTTTCTTTTAGGAACCATCAATAGGAGTCAAATGACGCTGTATTCGGAACACCTTTACAGCCTAAGATCAGAATAACGGCTGTGTCTGGGCCTGAACGAGGCGAGACAATCATGTCTCATTGCAGGAATGGTCGAACTCAGTCCATCATCTCTGCCAATCTGGGTGTGATGACCACCGCCGCTCGAGCTCGGTATTCATATCTGAAGCTGAAGACATGATCCCGGGACAGTTCTGTCTCCCAGAGTGACATGAGGGTTAGTTGTCGCTATTGACCACTATCCCAGTGGTCAATATCCCAGCCCAGTCCTGTCTCCCAGAGTGACATGAGGGACAGTGGTCACTATTGACACAAACTAAATCAACATGATCACCTACACTAATATTGTTGCACTGGCGAGCCTTATTCCTGATATTCTGTACACACCGCTGAAGTATAACCCCATTACAATTACCAACGCCTTTGTTAATGATTGTGTTGCATCCTTACAACAGAATCTTACAATTTAGAGAAACAGTCAAGAGATCAGACTTGGATTCAATTACACCTTTTGTCATTCATTAATTTTTTCTAATCATATAAGCGCCATTAACATGATCATATTCGATTAGGCTGTAGGTTGAGATTAATCAGGAATAAAGAGCAAGTTTTGGTCAAAAGCGCTTACTAAGATTCGCGACTATAATTCACTATCATTTATTTTGTAAGTTATCTATAGGTATGACAGTGTATTTTATCTCCTACCTCAGCCTCTGACACAAAGATGGCGTCCACTATGGCTTCAGAACTGTGATGAGATCTACAGCAGCAACATAATTTTTCTCTTCACATATGAATCGTGTCAACACCCAGACAGTAATTCGGAATTGCCGGCACTCGGACAGTAATTCGGTTTTACCGGCACCTAGACAGTAATTCGGACTTACCAGCACCCAGACAAGGACCACAACATTCCATCAGATGTTTGTCATACGTCTGTAGTGTGTTGCTGGTGGGATTCGACCCCTCCTTATCCGCCACGATCGGTGCGAGTGTCACAAGCGCCGTGACACAGAGAGGAACAACACACACACAAGACTCTCAGGGTTCTCAAGTGGGCAGCGGTATTGTGCTCAGCAGCAATGCGTCGTGGAGAAATATAATGCCGCGACTACAGTGAGCTGGGGAGCGACACAGATCACACACACACACACACACACACACACACACACACACACACACACGTTACTCATTCACCCCACCCACTCACTCACTCACCACCCACTCATTCACCACTCATCATATAGCCATATATAAAATCAAGTGCCAAAAACAACGACACATTACACAGCTTGTAATTTCTTTGTCCCATTATCTATAAAGTCATTCAAGTTTTGTACAAGTTAGTGGTCGTGGATACTCAGACGAGTCTTTGTGCGTAAAGAGTATTATGTATGAACAGTAACTACATGTACTTTCCTAGTGACTCAATATATTAAATGCATCTTTTACAAAGATTTACTAAAAACTAGGAGAGGTACCCGGCGTTGCCAGGACGAGGAACAGAGGCCACATCTGCACTGTAGACGTACTCTTCATTACTGTAATATATTATTATTAATATAATTATTTAATGAATGAATATACGGCTATGACTGACCCTCCCAGTCTCTTGGGGTATCCCCAGAAAACATGAGCTTCGGAAACCATTTTCTGTTTTAAAATCAGAAAAATGATGATCATCCCATGGGAGGTTATTACAAAATTTATCGAACGTAGCTATTGTTTTGAGCAAAACTCAATCGTCGCTAAAGGCAGGTAGGACTCGGTACCAGGGGCGCCATACAGCTTAAGTCCTTCCTCGTGTATAATGGTGAAGTGTTGTCCATTATTTGTATTCACAGAACGCTTTATGCCTTTTTAAGAGGAACGCCTCGAACACAGGAGTTAATTAAAGCATTTATAAAGAAAAGCTTAGATCGTGGTACTGGACCCAGTCAATCATTACTAAAGTTGGTCGTAATCATAATTATGGGTAAAATGCTCGCTAATCCAGCCGCGAAACTCCTTTGTTTATGAATAAAAAATACTTTAAATATGACTACTAATTAGGCTCAAACTTTTCTTCGGGTACGAATTCCATCTACGTCCGGGTGCAAATACTTGTATATGTATGTATAAATGTATATGTATGTGTTTACCCATTTATTCCTGCACGACGGAGCTGTTAACTCTTGGACCCCGCCTTTCTATGTGTCTATTGTTTAATATACTGACTCCCGACCCATTTTTTTTTATAAGATCTGCTACATTTCTCTCTCACTCACACACATACGCCCAAGATGTAGCCCACATCAGCTGTCTAACTCCTAGGTACCTGTTCTACTACTAGGTGAACAAAGGTATTGAGTGAAAGAAACTCTTCCCAATTGTTATCGTCCTGGCTGAGAATCGTACTTGGAATGTCCTTAGATTGTGAGTCACATTCTTTTCACATTGACGAGGCAAATTCTTTGTCGAATCGGGCTTTAAAGTTGTGGATGGAGGTGGCTTCCATAATTTCCTCTTTTAGAACATTATACGTGTTAACTGCCCGTCCTGGATACGAGTACTTCCTGACGTCCTTTCGGCTCATTTGCTCCTCCAGCCTCCACCTGTGTTCTCTTATCCTGCTTTCTCTCAGTCTGAAGAGGCTATCCTTGTCCTCTCTGTTCCTTCAATCCTCGTGGGGATTGTAAGGGGTAGAAATAGCCTAAGCTACTCCATCCCTTTGAGATGTACTTTTTTGTTGTCTCAATAAACAAACTTGAACTTGGGTTATGAGATTGTTCCATCAGCCTATGTTCGTAGCTTAACCCTCTCAGCTCTCGTACTAATCTTGTTGCAAACCTTTGTACTTTTTTAATTTTGACTTTATGCTTCACAAGGTGCGGATTCCATTCCGGTGCTGCGTATTCCAATATTGGTTAAATAAATGATTGCTCTGAGAGAGAGTCCTGATTCAAATTCCTAAACGATATTTTTATATTTGCCAGTTTGCCATATGCTGCCAATGTTATCCTGGTTTAGTGGCGAGGTCTTGCTGCCTCAACGCTTTCTCCCGAGGTCTTGCTGCCTCAACGCTTTCTCCCGAGGTCTTGCTGCCTCAACGCTTTCTCCCGAGGTCAGTTCTGCATCTCTTTCGATTTCTTGACCTATTCCAAGATTCATTTTGTGCTCTTTACCGTGAAGGTTCCATGCCAGGGCTGCGTACTCTTGGATAGATCTCAAGTAGTGTTCTTAAAGTGTTTATGTCAAGGTACCTGAAGGATATTCAGACGTTTGCCAGTATGATGAACGCCATTGATATTTTTCTGCTTGTCTGTGTACAGCCTTATTCAGTTAACTATTTTCACAGGATTCGGCTTTAGCACGGATCCTGCTGCTCAGCCTTCTGTCATCTGGTGTACAAGTTCCCAAACTCGTGGGGTCCGCAGCGTCTGTTTCATCCGTGTGTGTGTGGGGGGGGGGGGCACTGACCACTTCACCCTTATTAACCTCGTTCATTCCGCATCTTTGTTACTCTAATGTTGAAATTCACTTGGGCACTCAATGTGTACCAGTGATCCTTCCATGTAAGAGTACCTGTCCTTAAGGGGGCACCTTTTTTGGTGTATATGCACAGAGAGTTGACTTTATTCATGGACTACATCATACATGTAGTATGTATACAGTTTGTCTTTGGTGGACAAAGACAAACTCTTTAGTGCGGGTGGAACAGGAACAAGGGGACACAGGTGGAAACTTAATACCCAGATGAGCCACAGAGACGTTAGAAAGAATTTTTTCAGTGTCAGAGTAGTTAATAAATAGAATGCATTAAGTAGTGATGTGGTGGAGGCAGACTCCATGCACAGTTTCAAATGTAGATATGATAGAGCCCAGTAGGCTCAGGAATCTGTACACCAGTTGATTGACAGTTGAGAGGCGGGACCAAAGAGCCAGAGCTTAACCCCCGCAAACACAACTAGGTGAGTACATGTTGGTTAATTCTGATCAACCCGACTGTGACTCATACGTCAGGCTGCGAGCAGCCACATCAAACAGCCTGGTGGATCAGACCAATAACCAGGAGGCCTGGTCTGAGACCGGATCGCAGGGATATTATTTCCTGGAATCTTCAACAGGTAGCTAGGTGGTCAATAAGCTATTGCGGCGACCTTACGACCTTTACCGAAGTTGGTTAGTGACCAGAAGGTCGGTACGTCTAAAGGTAGCCCTTAGACGATCATTGGTGCGGCGGTCACGGTACTGTGTACGTTTAGGGGTGATCCTGGACGGCATGGGTTCGAATCCTGGCCGAGTCAAATTCCTAGTGATCTATGGCTTAACATGGAGACCCCAAGCTGGATAATGGAATTATGAAGGAACTACTGTCACAGAGAGATGGATTACTGGCAGCCATTTTGAGTGCAGCTGAGGTGTTATGTGAGCTGTGTGTGTGTTTGGAGGGATTTTGAGCCGGGAGCCCCAGAATCTGTTGATGTAGAATGCTGATGGTCTGCAAATATCTATAACGTCATGGTATGATTAGTTTATATTAGTTATAATTGTAATTGTCTTCTCATCATTCAAATTGTGATGTAAAGTATGTCAATATCTGTCTTAGCCCTCAAATTCGCTCGGTTATCTGTCTTAACCTCACTAATTTTACAATATATTTCATCTTTTTTTTTTTTTTTTGAGATATATACAAGAGTTGTTACATTCTTGTACAGCCACTAGTACGCGTAGCGTTTCGGGCAAGTCCTTAATCCTATGGTCCCTGGAATACGATCCCCTGCCGCGAAGAATCGTTTTTTCATCCAAGTACACATTTTACTGTTGCGTTAAACAGAGGCTACAGTTAAGGAATTGCGCCCAGTAAATCCTCCCCGGCCAGGATACGAACCCATGACATAGCGCTCGCGGAACGCCAGGCGAGTGTCTTACCACTACACCACGGAGACTGTTAATCTTTGAAACAGTATACTAATTGTCACTCACTTTATGCCTAAAATGTAAATTTTGATTTACATTGTTGTTCACCTGTTTGATGCCGCCAGTATTGTAGTGATGTGTACAAGCTCTTGCGAATAACGGTTCTGGTTCTGGTAACGACAATGTATGCGAGCTGTGCTGTCATTGCCACTCTTATGTAATTAATCTTAATGTAATTTTTATGTAAACTTCCCAGTTATAAATGTACAGCCATTTATGGAAAAAGTTTTTTATTTGGCATCATTTGATAAGCCTTCAGCCCAGCTCCGTGAGAAAATGCTCACAATGAAATCATTGTAACGTGACTGTTCTCTGAGAAAATCTGTGAAGCAGGACGGTGGGATCGAACCAGCGTCCCGGGTCACCCCAGACGCGCAAGTGGACTAAATGTGTCATTCTTTACCTTGTCAGTTTTCCTGAACATGTTATAGTTTGTGATCTACTCTCCCGCTTCTACACAGACGTGAGACATTTTCTTTAGTCTATTCTCGGAACTCACACTTTTCAGCTGGCATAACTGAGCTTCGTGTTTCATTTGATGAGATATAGACTCCATTCTAGCGATGCATATTGCAGAATTAGTCTCACATACGTTAGTTAGCTACTCAGAGTTCACAATGAGGTATTGCTTAGATTTGTATAGACAATTTGTATATGGGTGAATAATTCTGATGTTATCCAATATTTGATGCATCAGGATATAGTTTCGGCGTGTTGTCTGGACGAGAGAGGTTATACTTACATAGATGCGCTTACAAAATAATTGTCTTGGAAAATTCGATAGAGCTTCGGCCTTACACGTGTGGGGTCCACGGTTCGAGTCTGCTACAGCCCAGGTGAATGGAATAATTGTCTTTGTTTGTACTTAATTTTTGTGTATTTATATCAGTTTATGTATATGTTTTTTGTTTGAGAGAGAGAGAGAGAATATAAATATAAGGTGGCATTAGGCTAGCGCCTAATTCCCAACACCTTACAAATAAACAAAAATCAATAATAACAGATGCATCCACACGGTCAAAATAAAAAAAAATGTATAGTACTAACTATACTCTGGAGCGACTCCCCCCTCCAAGGCTTATACAGTGGTAACGCTGTGTGTGGGTGGAGGCACTAGTGGCCTCCATCGCACAAGAGAGTGCGGAGGTCGTGAGGGAGTCACATCTCAGGAGTCCGGAATGAGGGGCAGGTGTGTGACAACACCAGGACGGAAGTGTGTATCCGGAATAATATTCGAAAATAACAGAATGTAGTCCATGAAATATCAAAAGCTATATTTTCTTAAAGAATCTAAAAGTGTACACACACTCACACACACACACACTAATATATATATATATATATATATATATATATATATATATATATATATATATATATATATATATATATATATATAACACACACACGACAATTTCATTATGCTTACTGTCCATGTGACATTCTGATGTCTTTTCTAAGCTTGATTTCATTTTTGTTGTGAGCAACATTATCAAATAATGGGACTTAGAAATGCTTTTACAACGAGGTGACGACAACGAGACAAACTGTGATCGTCTCCGCCAGGGGCAGGAGAAACGACGCCATCGGCCAGGGTCACAGGGGCGCCGCGCCGCCCGCCGCGCCCAGCGACGAGCGGCTCCGGCGACTAACGCTGCGGCAGCGGCGGCCAGAGGCAAGGTCACTTGTAGCACTGAAGGTAGACGTGTTGGAAGGACAAGATAAGGAAAGCGGCAGTGCAGATGCTGTCAAAGCTGCTACGCTGACGGAGGTAGGCGCCGGAGCGGTGGTGGGTGGATGGTCGAGCGTGGGTAAGGATAGCACCGGCAGGGAGGTGCAGGAGAACAGTGCTGGACTCGGCGTCGAACTAAAAGATGTATCCGTCTCTCTTAGCGCTCGAGACTCTGAGCTGCTCGGGCAACCAAACACTGTAAACTGCTCATTAGGAAACTCCAGGAGAGATGTGAAGGACTCTCCTGAAGGGGAATGTAGTTGCGAGGAGTAGCCTGACGGAGCAGGGGTGGCAGCCACTGGAAGGGCAGCTGTGGCATTTATAAACACGGAGGGAACATTACACATTGGTTGCGGCAGAGAGGAAGAGGGTGACAAAGCTCCTTCTGGAAATGTAAATGGCTTTGTCAGCCTTAAATTGGAAACTGGAGACGACGGAGCAGAGGCGGTGGTAGGCGAGTCACTGATGCCAGGACTGGCTGGCGGTGATGTGTCTGAGGAAGCAGCAGACGGCGGCGCACCACACGTAAGGGCGGCGGGGAATGTACCTCCGCCCCCTTCATTATGCGTAGCCACAGGTGTGAGGTGCCGTATGGTTGCAACTTCTGAAGAGGGGGCGCAGGAAGGCGGCGCCTGAGGTAGGAAGTCGACTGTGGCGCAGTTGGTGTAGACATGTGGGTCGCTGACGGCGCGCAGCTGGTTTAACCAGCTTTGTGTGGGGAGGTGTTGGACCTCTTGCTTCCCCGGAGTGTGTGTGTCGAAGGTGTAGTACAGCGAAGCGTGCTGCGCCGCACGCTGATGTGGCAGCAGTAGTGGTGATGGTCGAGGATGGGAGGATGGCAGCCGCCCCTCCCTACACACACCATGCCACTCCCTCGCTTCTCGGTCTGGTGTACCTGCCAATCACATACGGTTCTTAAGGGGAGTACATAAGAAGAACGCTAACAATCCTTTTTCGTTCATACCAAGAGATATTGCTCGAGCTTGACATCCTAAGATGCCATAGCGTCTTAAATATGAAATATGAATGGGAACATCCTCTAGCATCTGAATATTTTATTATAATACTTCAAGCTATGTGAACTGAAGAGCTCTGGTCTGAAATTGACCTTGAAAGATTCGTTAGCATCTTGATATGCTTATGCACAATTTACAGACTCGTACTGACAAAGACTCACATACTTACTGTCATGGCTGAGGTCAGAGGTATTGGTGAGGAGTGCCAGGGGGTAGAGATCTTCTTCGTCACTAGCAGTGCTAAGTGCCAGGGGGTGGAGGTCCTCGTCGTCACTTGCGGCACTCAAATACTGAGCCTCACCTCCGGGCCCGCCATCTTGCCCACTGCCCAACGCAACAGTTAAGTGTCATTGAAATACAAAGAAACATCAAAACTGCTTGAACAGTACAAGTTCTAGCAGCATAACAGACCCTAGGAACACCAGGTCAGGTGTGTATGGGCATTACATGTAAATGTTTCCTTCAATTAACCCTTAGAGGGAGCAATTCCCTCAGCTCGGTGTCACCAACATACGCAATTCTTAATATTTGTTATAAGTTTAATCTTTGCAAGAAAAATACAAAAAAACTCCATATATTTGGATATACAGAATTTCTTATTAATTATATTCTGATATCATTATCAGTTCTTGAAATTTACATAGCTACCCTTTAGTTTGTGTTTTCCTTTCCAGAAGGAATCAGAGAAAACGTTAAGTAAATGTGGATGCCACATACCCCAAGATTGTCTTAATTAATAACTTATGCATAATAACATGGTTTATTGCTTTATTAAATAATATGACCTGGAGAGATGCCAAATGTTGGGAGCTATAGGTATTTATAAGGGAAACTCAACATCCTTTAAATTTTGTAGTATAAAACATCATATAACGTGAGCAGCACTCAAAGGGTTAATAAAGCTATATTTCATGACAATATTTGAGAACAATAAAATTATATATTAGAACAATTGCATACTGTATTGATAATATATGTGTTCTGTGTGGCAAACAGTCATTGGAGCTTTCTCACCTCGGGTTTGTGGCCATCAGGCTGTGGAAGAACGATACCCGTTCGAATCTCTCCTCAAAGTGGTCACTCACATGCTGTGAACACCGGTCAACACAATATAATACTGAACTATGAGACATGTAGAGTTATCCAATACTGTACTGATTCATATTATAGAATATTGAATTTTGATAATCAGAGTTGACTCCCATGCACTATAATATATGTAGAGGGGCATGCAGAGAGTAAGTTCCAATAACGCGCTGAACGAAATAAACCAACCCCCACAAATTAAATTAAATGAGACAGGCAACGTTTGGGTCCAGGACGGTCAGTAACGTCGTCACTTTTATTTTATTTCATGTGTGGGTTGGTTCGGTTATGCGTTGAGTGATGGGCCTCAGGCGGAAAAGCAGGACGGTGCCAATTGTAGGCCTAGATTATGAGGCCGGTAGTGACTGGAGGTTGGGACCTATCTTGGGAAACAGTGATAGTATCACACGCAATGATGACGTGCATGAGAGTGTGGAGTGAGCGTCATAGTCACCTTGAGGAGGAAGCTGGCGACGGCGCTGAAGGAAGGCCTGCGGGCGGGGTTGTAGTTCCAGCAGCGACGCATGACCGTCAGGAGGGGCAGGGGGCAGTGTGGCGGCGACCCCAGCCTCGCCCGCTGCTCCACCACTAGTCGCATCACCTCGTCGTTGGTGTTGTTCTGACGGACACACATATACATGTATGAGATTACTTGGTACCATTCAAGTTCAAGTTCAAATATGTTTATTGAGACAAGAAAGAAATACATCTCAAAGGGATAGAGTAACTTAGGCTATTTCTACCCCCCCATATTGTAAGCTGCCTTCTTCAATGAGCTGCACTCAACATTACCACAATAACCGCCCTGCGTGAGTGGTCACGAGTGACGGCCCTCATCAAGGCTAAAGAGAACACTGTATGATGTAGCTCGCAGTCTCAAGCACCATAATTTGCTCTACGAATCACATGATCGATTCACCGAAACAAAATTACCTCAACGACTAAAATGCAACAAAACACTACTGCCTTTCTTAATACAAATACAATTCTCAGACGACCAACCTTGTAAGGCGTGTCTCCCCTCGTCGCCATCTCCCACAGGAGGACGCCGTAGCTCCACACGTCACTCTGGCTGCTATAGACACTGAACTGCAAACTCTCAGGGGCCATCCATCGTACCGGCAACACCCCGTGACCTTCTGTGGGCACCGGAGTGGTGTTTTGCAGATATAAGTCGTTCATGAGCTACGTAAGATATGTTTGGGGGTCACACATGTATGTGTGTGGGTTTACTTCTCGCTTCTTTCATCGTCACTATAAACAAGTCGAGCTCCAAACCCTTGGGCAAGACCAGACCAGCAGGTAATGGCGGTGCTTCCAAGCTTGATATATTTATAGAGTAAAGGTCTGTTGAGGGTAATGTGAGCAGTGATTTAGGATATTAAAATGTATATTGATACTAAAGAACTAATCCATTAGCACCGCCTCTTTCTTTCTGGTCTGCTTATGTACGTCGTTGATGAGGGTTTCATGAGACACAATGATGAGGATGCCTTAAAGTTTCTCTTGGATGTTAAGAAGTATAGTAAGTCAAGTGAGGCAGAGGAATTTATCAGCGAATTTATGAGAATGGAAATTTATGGAAAACGAAAGTTTGAGCAAGTGAAGTTGCAGTTAACTTCTGAGGACATTTTAAACGGCCACACAAACAATGCAAAGGATATAGAAGCGGGAAACGAGAATTATACAGATAAAAATTGTACTTAATGAAGCAAGATAAGACCAATACACAGTCCACCATCGCCAGACAGTACAATACCAACGCCCAGTACTCACTATACCACCAGAAAGCACCACCACTCACCCTTCCTATAATAATTTGACTGGAGGTTCCTGGAAAGACCAAAGTCGCCAATCTTGAGCGTGAGGTTGTGGTCAAGTAGACAGTTTCTGGCGGCCAGGTCACGGTGCACCAGCCGACGCCAAGCCAGGTACGTCATCCCGTCTGCGGCCTCCAACGCCATCTCCACCACTTTCTGCAACAACGCCCAAATGTGCTTTCGCATAATTTATTGCAAAGGCAACAGCTTTGTGATGTCCTGAATCATTAGGAGTGACGGTGTGGAAAGTTGAGGTTGTTCCACAACACGAGAACTCCCGAAACTTGGAAGCTGTGGCGCTCTTCACACATCATTAAATTCACTTCTTAAAGTGAACTTAGAGATTTCTTCAACTTAGATGTCACTGTAGCTACCATGGCATAGTAATTATAATGACTCGCAGACTCGCAAGGCTCGGAGTTCGATCTCCACGCATCACTTTGTACTGTTCTTTACTGTTGCTTACTGTTGTACTTTACCAGGTTGACCAACTAGGAAAACCTTTGTGTATAAGAATTAGTCAACATATATATATAAAAAACTGAATAATTAAGTGATGGCATGTATAAAAACAGCAATATAGATAATATGGTAATTGAAGGAGGTCCAGTAAAAACATCTCAAAGAGGTTAATAAGTGGTAGGGATATGTATAATGCCCTTAATTATATTTATAATGCTCTTAATTATATGTATAAAGTCCTTAATTTAGGGCTGGGAAGGCTGCCCTCTCCTCACATGCCCTAATCTCACCTGGTCGGAGATGAGGCGTCTGTGGTGCTTCTTCAGGTAGGTCTTGAGGTCCCCCTTCTGCATGAGTTCCATGACGACGTAGACGGGGGCATAGTCTCCCACGACCCCCAGCAGCCTCACGACGTGGTGACACTCTATCTCCCTGGGCGGGCAACAACACCGGTCACTCGCTGTCATACTAGTCAATAATACCGGTCACTCACTGTCATACTAGTCAATAATACCGGTCACTCGCTGTCATACTAGTCAATAACACCGGTCACTCACTGTCATACTAGTCAATAATACCGGTCACTCACTGTCATACTAGTCAATAATACCGGTCACTCGCTGTCATACTAGTCAATAATACCGGTCACTCACTGTCATACTAGTCAATAATACCGGTCACTCGCTGTCATACTAGTCAATAACACCGGTCACTCACTATCATACTAGTCAACAACACCGGTCACTCACTATCATACTTAGTAACCACCAGATTTGTACAACCCATTCTCCTAAAATGATAGTACTTGTAGTAACTATTTGGTCGAATGTACAAAAATGACTGTTGGACCCCCCCCCCCCCAAAAAAAAGGTTCATGTTTTCAATTAATAAATTAGCCCAAATGGCATATTATGAAAATGGAAATGTAATTAAAGAACCAATAACCTCTCCAATTAGCCCTAGGCCTAATAATGCGTTATCGTAGGTCCTAATATAGTCATCAAGACTTAATATAGCCTCACGACCTAATATAGTTATCAAGACTTAATATAGCCTCACGACCTAATATAGTCATCAAGACTTAATATAGCCTCACGACCTAATATAGTCATCAAGACTTAATATAGCCTCACGACCTAATATAGTCATCAAGACTTAATATAGCCTCACGACCTAATATAGTCATCAAGACTTAATATAGCCTCACGACCTAATATAGTCATCAAGACTTAATATAGCCTCACGACCTAATATAGTCATCAAGACTTAATATAGCCTCAGGACCTAATATAGTCATCAAGACTTAATATAGCCTCACGACCTAATATAGTCATCAAGACTTAATATAGCCTCACGACCTAATATAGTCATCAAGACTTAATATAGCCTCACGACCTAATATAGTCATCAAGACTTAATATAGCCTCACGACCTAATATAGTCATCAAGACTTAATATAGCCTCACGACCTAATATAGTCATCAAGACTTAATATAGCCTCAGGACCTAATATAGTCATCAAGACTTAATATAGCCTCAGGACCTAATATAGTCATCAAGACTTAATATAGCCTCACGACCTAATATAGTCATCAAGACTTAATATAGCCTCACGACCTAATATAGTCATCAAGACTTAATATAGCCTCACGACCTAATATAGTCATCAAGACTTAATATAGCCTCACGACCTAATATAGTCATCAAGACTTAATATAGCCTCACGACCTAATATAGTTATCAAGACTTAATATAGCCTCACGACCTAATATAGTCATCAAGACTTAATATAGCCTCACGACCTAATATAGTCACCAAGACTTAATATAGCCTCACGACCTAATATAGTCACCAAGACTTAATATAGCCTCACGACCTAATATAGTCATCAAGACTTAATATAGCCTCACGACCTAATATAGTCATCAAGACTTAATATAGCCTCACGACCTAATATAGGACATATTATGTCCTATATTTTGCCTTGGGAGGTTGTCGTTCGGTTTTTTATTTTATTTTTATTTTTTTTAGCCACAAAAATAATAGCACAAAGTTTGAGCTTTTTTTATATGTTCGACAAATAGTTGCTAAGTGGTACCATTATATAAGGGTAGCCTGGGGCTGGGTGTTTTTGCTTTCTCGCGATATTTTAAAAATAATTATTTAACATGTTTTTAAATGTTAGTGGTCTAAAATATTTATAAATGTTCTGTATTGAAGCTTCATTAACAACGTAACATTTTTTTTTTTTAAATATAGCTAACCAGCTGTATTCAAAATAATGATAATAATTTATAGTAAAATGTTCTCATCATTTTAGGCTTCATATCTCCTGAGCAACTCAGTAAAGTTGATCAGTTGAAAATGTTCTCTTAGACTTCATATCTCCTGACCAACTTTCTTAATTGACAGTGTTCTCGATTTCGTCGGATTCCGTCTGCTGAACTTTTTCTAGCGTTCACAGTGTACCCATAGTTGTGCGAGGTGTTAGTTAAGCAAGTCTCAGCTGTGTCTGGGTACAAGTGCAACCCGTTCTCGCAAATTTAATAAGTCAATATTGACTTATTAAATATGTGCATAGGTGACATACTTAACATAATAGATACCCTTAAAAAGATTCATAGAAAACACCGACCTTACCTAACCTTGTTAGTATCTTAAGATAAGCATCTTATTGCTCCGTAATTACAATTATTACCTAACCTATAATAGGTATAGGTTAAGTAATAATTGTAATTACGAAGCAATAAGATGCTTATCTTAAGATACTAACAAGGTTAGGTAAGGTCGGTGTTTTCTATGAATCTTTCTAGGGGTATCTATTATGTTTAGTATATCACCTATGCACGTAGTTAATAAGTCAATATTGACTTTACGAATTTGCGAGAACGGGTTGACAAGTGACAGGATGAACAACCCAGCGGGTTTTCTTCCTATTGGGGAGTGTTGTACATGCTGCTAAGGCAGTGTGTTCACTCACAGGATGAGTGGCCCTGACCAGTAAACTCACCCCTCGGGGGTAACCGTAAACTTAAAAAAGGTCTGGCGAGACCCACCCACAGTATAGGGAGCCCGCCGCCAGAGTCCCTGAAGCCGAGCCTCAAATTATTTAAAGCGCCTAGCCTCAAAGTTCTTAATGCATAATAACTCTACCAGAAGTCGACACATGTTCCAGGATTTGTATCCTCACCTCAGTGTGAGAAACTAAATAAATAACCAAAATTTCGTGTCATTTATCATAGACAGAATTACGATGTACCTAAATTTGTAATTATATTTGCACCCAACAAATAGTTTCAAGCCACAATGCACGCTGTATATATTTTCAATAATTATTTGCTTTATTTATTTAGATTATAGTGTAAAAGAGAATACATATAAACTAACAGATTATATGTGACAAATTGCCACTTTAAAATCAACACATTTTGTTCCGAGTAGCTGAATCTAAAACAACAGGACTCACTGCATGACGGCAGCTTCCTTGAGGAACCTAGCAATCTGTTCCGTCGAGGCTGTGTCGCTGTGGGTCTTGACGGCCACCCGCTTGCTCACGCCCCCTACCCGCAGCTCACCAAGGAAAACCATGCCGAAGTACCCATGTCCCAGCGGTGCCTCCACCTGTACCTTCAAGTCGTCGCGCCATACGATAAACTCTTCACGAAACATCTCCGAGGGCGCGAAGCCTTCTGCAGGGAGAAGGAAGATGAGAGGGCGGTGGCGGTAGCGTTGGAAGGAGGAGGAGAAGGTTGAGAAGGAAAATAAGTAGAAGGGCTATTATCATTACATTCGTTATGCTCACAGTGGAAGTATGTAATATACAGGATATCGCAATATTTACTTATATTTAACTCCATTTATCTGCAAGCTGGTGGTATTGGCGAGGCTGTAAGTGGGTACACAAAGTACGAACTACAAAAGTGCAATAGGTAGACAGAATTTGTGAGCAAGGGAAAAAAAGTTGTGCGAGTTTAAGTCGACTGCTTGTTGATTGATCCTTACCTCGGTAGAAGGGGTTCACATCCACTTGGTCGAGGGTGGTGGGGATGGTGTTGGCGTTGTAGGAGCGTTTCCACCACCATGCCACAACACAGCTCACCACCACCACCATCGCTACCACCACCACCACCACACTCACCCACCGCTTCTCTTCACCCTCCCTGGCCATAATTCTGTCCTGGAGAATACACGGGACACAATAATAACGGCATTACAGGTAAGATTTAACCCACCCATTCCCACCAAGGATACTAGCATACTCTAAAGGAGGGCCAGGGTAATGGGATGATCCCCTTGAGACGTAGATTTTCAAATTGTGCCTGTCAAAACCTATATGTCTTCAACAGACACACTGTCCTTCGCTAACAATCCATGATCCTATACAAAGCACACAACAATCAACAAAAATGACAAAGAAAAAATAAAGATTAATTTCTTGAAGAAAAAGGTTTCGGTGAGCCAAATCCATGTAAACACCTAACTTACTGACAGCTAAAATGATAGCAGGGCAAGGTAGTTGGGTCGTGGGGTACCACCAGAGGTCGAACGAAGACCCACCAAGAGGCTAGGCTGCTGCAGGGCAACCAGTCTAAATGGCTGGAAAATACAATAGTAAAGAATCCCATTGACCACATTTGGAACATCATCATCACCAAATCATTACGACTGACGCGGCTATCACATTAGGTTTGTGTGGTATCTCATGTGATGTGAAATGAATGTAAACGAGTTATGATAAGTAAACATGTTCTCTTGACTGATGACGCGAGGCTGGAAGGCGCTATTGGGCTGTCACAAGTTTAATGGTACAACCAAGACGACCAAAAGTTGCTAATTAGTGATGTGGCGACCATTATTAAAGGTGAGGACAGGTGTTGAAATATTCCATCAAATCGTCCAGTAATTCATAAGTATAAAAGAACACTCAGAGCGTATTAAAGGCGTAGCAATATATATAGCTATAAAGTATAGTACAAAATTCTTTACCTCGGGGTAAAGAATGGTTTATAAGCAACACAGAAGTTGAAAACATTGTAGTGATTCTTATTAAACCTGATTAACTGGGCGCCATTCAAACTGTTGTTGCCTAGTAACAAGACTGTGGGCAGGCGGCCGTCTTATATTGAAAGCCTCACTCTAGAGACCGCCACAGGTAACACAATTGACCCCAGGACCAGAGGCAACTAGACCAGAGGTCATATTGACGCTCAAATGATGCAAATAATTACTGAAACCCAAGTAATTTAAACGGTAACAAATTGAGAAATGTGACGATATTTGCGACGGTGCCACGTATCCAATAGATCAACAATAAATTTCAATATATTTATAAATCCATCCACTTACGGCATAATTTATAATTACCATAAAATATTTAAAGTGATAAGTTTGCTTAATAGTTATATTTAAGACAAAACCAAATAAACATAAAAGGAATAGCGCGGGAAGACATGACACCTCTCGGCCGCCTTGCTCACCTCACCGACTCCCACAACAAGCTGTAAACCCAGCCTTAACGTGTACGTTAGAGCCTCCAGTGTGCGTGTGTGTACACTAGTCAGTCCAAGTGAGGTGTGGAGTACAAGAAGAACGAAGCCAGTGTTAAGGGAGGTGTTAGAAGAGTGAAGAACACTTGAGGACAGCCAGGCAGGTCTCACCACCACCAGTCACAGCTGTCATTATTTTTTTTATTTTTTTTTTTACTTATAAAAGATCCCAAGTAAAAAACAGAAAAAGGCACAATAACAATACATGAAGACATTCAGGGGAAACATACAGGGAAAACATAACAATGGAATACACCATGAACACATGAAAAACAGACCAAACATACATAAACCCCAAAAGTGAAGGAATCATGGTACAAAACAGGAAACCCCGAAACGGACACTGGATACATAACAAAAGGAGAACACAAAAAATAATACAAGAAATAAATAGCAAATAACATAAAATACAGCCACACCCATAACAATGAAGAGCAAAAATACAAAAAACTAACAACCACAACCACCCCAACCACCCAAACACAGGCACATATTAGTACATAAAACATTAGGCCTCGCAAACCCCAAGCACAGAGGCAAAAACACAATAAGAAACATGAAAAAACACAGTAACAAAACAGCACCTAACAGGCACACGCAGGAGCCGGGAATAAACACCCACGCACACACAAACACAGCCAGTCACACGCACCCAGGCAGAAAGCCAGAAGCACAGAAACACCACCAACCCCAAGGACTACACATATTTATCCGGGTACTCCTGCACCGGAAAGCGCAGGCAATAAGCCTCCCAAACCGCCATTTGAACATCAGAGCACTGGGGCCCCCTCTCCCAGGAACAGGAGCAGAGGCCCCCGATGCCCATCCTTCTTCAATATCACGACGAGGTCTCGGGCACCAGGGGCAACCTCCCACGGAGGGGAGCCAACAGCAGAAGGCGAAGGGCTTGATACAGAAGGCAACTCAGAGCCCGCCACTGCATCCTCATCCATGTCTGCACACTCATCCGCCCACGCACGAGGGAGCGACACAACCCGGTCCGTCCGGGAATGCTTCGGAACAGGTCTGAGGTCATCAGAACTATCGCCCCCCCACAGGAGGCACCCGAGAAGAGCCAGCGGCAGGCCGCCCCACATCCAGGAGCGCACTACTGCGCAGAAGGGCACCCTCAACAACATGGGGGATAAGGCCTCTATCCACTGGGGAGACCGGAGTCGGAGAGACAACAGGCGCAACTGATGACAAGGAAGGGGCCCGCACGGGGAGGGATCCCTCGATGATAGCAGGACGGGCAGAGGAGCAGGAGCGAGAACAGGTGAAGCATCTGTCGGAGGCGAAGGGGTAAGCTGCGAGGGCGGCGCCGTACACACCACCACCCCCTCACGTACAGAGCGAGGATCTACAGTCGAAGCACTACATGAGCGCAAGGGAGGAAAATCAGCCGCATGAAGTACAGAAGGCTCCATCGTGTGAGGGATGCTGCACCCGGCCGCAACGTGGCCCTCTTTACCACACCTGAAACAGGTGCGCGACTGGCCCTGATAGAATATTCTTATGGATAGCCCGCAGAGGAAAACCCGGGAAGGGATGTCGACGGTGAGTTGCATGCCAAGCGTTTGCACTCCAAGACGGAGTCCCTGCAGCCTCCCAGAACGTAAAAAGTTGAATCGATGCGTCACCACCGCACCAAACCTGGCAAACTCGGAACGCAGTTCCTGCTCTGGGAAATCCACCGGCACACCGTGCACACTCACAAAAGTCAGCGGGCCCCATGGATCCGTCACCCGCACAGTCACAGGAGAATCAGGTAGCGTAAACGTCTCATCATTGAAGAGGCGCACAAAATCCAGGTAGTGGGCTGACGTGGCAAATATCACCGCAATACGCATAGACGTAAGTTTCTCCAGGCCTAGAAGATCGGCGACCTTCACATTCAAAACGTCCAATAACGCGACTGCTACGAGAGGCCAGTCCACAGGAGCTGAGAAAGCAAGCCCCACAGTATCTACACGGCGAAGCGGCCTACTCCCAGCCGCTGCCATGCCGCCAGCTGACACGCCGGTCAGCGGGCGGACCACACCACCAACACCAAACCACCCCCACGCAGCGCCAAACAACCACTGGGAACGCGAGTGGCGACGACTGTCCCCTCCAGTGGCGAGGCCTGGACTCAGCAACTGTCATTATCGTACTTTCTCATTACATATTCTATCCTCCTGAAGGATAGAACTATAGCTACCATGGATATAATAGAACTATAGCTGCTGTGAATAGAATATACAAAATATGAACGTGTTCCCACCAAATGTTCGTTTTGCAGTTCCTGATAAAAAAAAGTTTGACAGTAAAGAAACCTAACCTATCACAGGCCTAATTAAGCTATCCTAGGCCTAAACATAGAGAATCATAGGCCTAACTTTGTGTATATAATTACTATCATCAGTAGTATCTATAGATACGACCATCCATAGTAACTGTATGACTATGTTTGGATACCAGGTTGTGTATTTTATATTCGGGATATATTCATTTGAAACAACACTACGACTTGTTTGAGTTGCGCTCTAGCTGCCGTGAGGTGAGAACGTATCGCCTGGCCTCTCTGGTAGTTTGGGGTGTTTGCCGTTTTTGCCGACAGGGGTGGGGGTGTGTCTACCTTCCCTGCTGTTCCTGGCTGGTGTGGACGTGGCACTTTTGACATGGGCGGCCATCTTCCCCTTGTTGTGATGGGTAAACTCCGTGGGTTTGGTGTTTACGGGGCGTGCAGGTTATCCTGTCGTGGAGGTGGTCAGGTGTGACATGCTCCGTATTCCGGTTGTGGACATCTACGGAGTTGAGCTAGTAACTGTTCACCGTGTGGTTATCAAGTTTGTGGGGGAAGCACCGTACCATGATTTTCTCCGGAGGTACGAGGGGCATACCTTGCAGCTGCCGAATGGCGCCGGATCTGTGTCTATATCGGATCGCAGTGGTGCTATGACGTATGTGAGTGTCCATGAGGCCCCCATGGAGTTTCCCGAGTCGCTCCTCCAGCGGTTTGGCACCATCGTCAGTGTGGGGATGCACTCGTTGTCTTCTGGCCAGCATGCGGGAGTGAAGACCAATATTCGTACCCTAGGGATGCGCCTGCGGTCGGACATTCCATTGTCTGTCCGGCTTTTAGGGTACTACATACGGGTGTACTATGCACGGCAACCGCGGACGTGTTTTCGTTGTGGCCTGTTGGGCCATCAAGCTGCCGGGTGCACTGAGGCTGCGGTTGCTCCCGTGAACATGTTCAAAGAAGAGGATTTCCCGCCGCTCCCTCTGGAGGAGGACTCCGGGGGGGGGGGTGAGGAGGTGAGTGTCCCGTTGGATGCTGCGGCTCCCCCTGCTCCACCTGCATCGCCTGTTCTTTCTTCGGTTGTTGAGGACCCTCCTCCGGATGTTGCCGTGCCGTCGGATGTTCTTCCTGATCCCGTCGCTGTCCCCGCTGCTCCCGATGACCTTCTGGGCGATCTCTGTGCGTCGTCGGCGCTCTCCTCTTCCTCGTCCTCTGCTCCTGCGCCTGGCCTTGCGCCTTCGCCTTGTGTTCCGTCTGTGATGGGTGCTGGGGTGGCGGTGCCGCCGCCTGCTGTGTACGGTCCGGTTCCACCTGTGGTTGAAGCTGCTGCTGTTCTATGTCGGGCGGCGGTTCATCCGGCAGCTAGTGCCCGTGTTTCTGGGTCCGCATCCGGCTCGGATGCGGACCCAGAAACTCAGAGCCCAAACGTTCCCGGCTGTCGTCTTCGGCCTGGGCTGATGTGGGTGACTTCGGTGACTGTGGGTCTTCGGGAGTTGAGGTGAATCCGGTTGCGTCGATGTCTACGGAGTTAGAGGTGGCGGAGGTCCATGTGCCTGCTGGTGCTGGTGCCCGTGTATCGGCCGTGCCTTCTGTTCCTTCGCCTCCAGGGGGCTCGCCGCGGTGGGGGGGTGGTGGCTTCTGCTGCCAGGGATGGTATGGATCCTGGTCCTGGGCGTGGCCTCGTGGTTACCTTACGGAAGGATGCGCGCTGCGGGTGCCCCTGTGGTGGTGCCCTCTATCCGGCCCGCTCCTGTGACGGAGTGCGTTGGGGACCTGGAGGACATGTTGCCGGCGTCTGTGATGCCGTCGGATCACTGGACGTTGATTGCCGAGTTAATACTGTCGGACGAACCGGACTGCTTTCATGCTGGGCAGGTTCCCTTTGTGTGGGTATGCGTGGCGACTACGCGCCTCGTCGGTACTACCATCTGGGTTCCCTGTGTGCGGGTGTTTGTTGCCAGGGTTCCGGAGGTTATGGCTTCACCAGTGGATGAGCTGGACCCTAGGGGGTGGTTACTCTGGGAAGCTTTCAATGTGCAGTTCCCGGGCAAGTATGTTCCCTAATTATCTGTTTCTTTGATTATGTAAGGCTTTGAGTCCCCCTGGCTGTAATGTTTGCAATGTTGTGTTCTGTGCTCGTGCCTCTCCTTTTGTTTATTGCGAGGAAAGTGGTTAGTTGAGTGTTCTTGTTTATATGTTTTGTGTTGTAAGTGTGCCCTATGTGGCTTGTATTTTTTATTATTGGCTTGTTGTATATTTTGTTTTCTTGTTATATTTTATGTTGTCATATTTCTGCACTACCTGTACGTTATGATAATTGTTAGTTTTGTTTCATGTGTTATTTTGTTTTGTGCATTGCTTGCTTGTTTCCATTGTTTTCTCATGTGTTCTGATTTGTCTTGATGTATGCTGTTTTTCTCTAGTTATGCTTGTTGTTTAGTCTATGCTGTCGATCCTTCTGGTCAATGTTTTTTTGTTTTTGCTTTGTTATTATGTTTTATTGTATTTATTGTATTTAACTTGCATGCTTGCATGAAAAAAAAAAACGTTTATAATTCAAATACGATAATCCGTGACAAAGTTTACAGTGTATAGCATGAAATGATTCAGCAAAATGTTGTTCACGGAATATCATGTTTGCCTCCAAATCCTGTAACGCTTATCATGAACGGATGATCATGCATACATGTATTTAGCAAACAAAACAAAATAGATTAACGAGCTGGTTCGTTTTGAGGCTTCGACCCGTCTTCTCGAATTACCACATCGTATTTTGACGTATAAATCTCCTAAAGGCCTAAAATTAATACACTAAAAATCGTATACAAAAAAAAAATTGACATGATGTTCCATTTTCTATTCGTGGGTGCTCTGGTAGGTTAGGTTCGGGCAATTTAGGACATCATTTTAGGGACGTTGTGAGCCCTGGAGAGGACAGGGCGCATGAGTACAGAATAACTGTCGAGAATAAGTTAGGGTTGTCGTACAACCATATTTCCAGGACATATCCTGGAATCAGGTGTCAAAATTTGCTTACGGGAAGAATTTACAAAATTCTTTAAAAGTCCGGAATTTCAGCTTCCATCACTTAAAATATTTTCTATGTATATATTTTACCTATATTAATTTATATATATATATATATATATATATATATATATATATATATATATATATATATATATATATATATATTAGTATATATATATATTAGTATATTTTGGTAGCAGTCTTTCCTGTAGACATATATTATTAAATATGACCGAAAAAGTAAGATTAATAATTCTAACACGAATTTTCTCTATCTTTCTTACGTTTCTTTTCACTGTTGATGGTAATTCAAAGATCAATTCTCCAACATTCATTTTTATTTCTAGTCTGACGCGACACTTGAGCGCGTTTCGTAAAACTTATTACATTTTCAAAGACTTTAGTTTACAAACACACAACTGAAACTGAATAGAGCTTACACAGCTTCGAGTTTATATCTACATTTGGGTGAGGTGGATGAGGTGAAAACAAACTTTCAACAATGGGTATTGAATGGGTATTAAATTCAGACACAAGACAGAACACGAAACAATGGGTATTGAATGGAAGTAATTGTAGAAAGCCTATTGGTCCATAATTCTTGATGCTTCTATATTGGAGCGGAGTCTTGAAGTGGGTAGAATATAGTTGTGCATTAATTGGCTGTTGATTGCTGGTGTTGACTTCTTGATGTGTAGTGCCTCGCAAACGTCAAGCCGCCTGCTATCGCTGTATCTATCGATGATTTCTGTGTTGTTTGCTAAGATTTCTCTGGTGATGGTTTGTTTGTGGGAAGAGATTATATGTTCCTTAATGGAGCCCTGTTGCTTATGCATCGTTAAACGCCTGGAAAGAGATGTTGTTGTCTTGCCTATATGCTGTTTTTTTTGAGGCTTACAGTCCCCAAGAGGGCATTTGAAGGCATAGACGACGTTGGTCTCTTTTAAAGCGTTCTGCTTTGTGTCTGGAGAGTTTCTCATGAGTAGGCTGGCCGTTTTTCTGGTTTTATAGTAAATCGTCAGTTGTATCTTCTGATTTTTGTCTGTAGGGATAACGTTTCTACTGACAATATCTTTCAGGACCCTTTCCTCCGTTTTATGGGCTGTGGAAAAGAAGTTCCTGTAAAATAGTCTAATAGTGGGTATAGGTGTTGTGTTAGTTGTCTCTTCAGAGGTTGCATCTGCCTGTGCAAGGTCCTTGAGAGGATTGTTTTCAGTTGGCTAACGATGGAAATCAAAAGTCAACTCATTTCTAACCATTTCTAATGGCTTTTTTCCCTGGGAGAAGTATACAGTCTTGCTTTGCTGAGTACTTCATCAGACAGGAACCAAACATTCACTTTGCCTTTCTTGATCTTCAATCTGCTTTTAACACAGCAAATAGGGAACTCATCCTGGAACAAATAGATCTTTTTTTTCGGAGTTTGGGGAGATTTGTTGAAATGTATTAGGGGTTATTTAAATAACAGAACTGCCGGAAATCATCTGTAAGGGGGTTAAGAGTAGTCATAATACCTCCTCTGAATGTGCAAACTTCAGAGAGGAGGCCTCAGTCCTACGCTTTTCAATGTGCTGATGCCTAGACTAATAGCTGACATACCCACACAAGTAGATGATGCAACATCGATCTATGTAGGTATGCTGACTGAAGTATAGGTATGCTTACTACGTATGTAGCTGACAGAAGTCTTGGCCGCATTATAAGGGAATGCAGCTAAGACTTGAGTATATGTGGTAACAAAACTTAAAATATCTCGCTGGAAATTGACGGCGGAAGGATTAGGCTTTACAACATTCGCGCAGTGAGCGGTCAATGTGGTTCCCTCCGCATCCCTAAGCTACTTACCCGCCCCTGACTTCTTCCATGTAATCTTCACAAGGGTAATTTATTGTTTATGTAAGATTAATTTGACATCTTTATATATATGCAGTTCTCGCCTTAACGTATGTGACTAGGCAGTTATTTTTTTTTTTTACAATTTCACAGTTAACAAGAGCTGCATGTTTACATGTGTACACAATATACTAGGATGTGTAAACTGATTTTGAATGATGTAAATTGGTGTTTTGGTGTAAACTGATTTTGAATGAAATACTTCGGGAGTATTTTGGGTCTTGTAATGACTTTGCTAACAAATTGTATCGAAATATTTCTGCCTGAATGTAAATATTCAGGCAGAAATATAATACACTACTTCCCTTGCCCAACGAATTTAAGAATAAATTAATACACATTAAAAGATTCACATACATATATGATTGACAGGCGTTGACAATTGAAGAATCCGTATATTCATTGAGGCAGATAAGGGGGACTATTGTTTGATTTGATGAATGGCATCAACAAGATCTATAAGGTCTATTCGCAACACCTTGAATAGCCTATGGACGTGAACTATGGATCACTGAACTGGGTCAAGGTTCATTGAACCACTGATGCATGGGCCAAGAACCACTAAAACTATCCCTGAACCATCGACCATAGACTTCAAATCCATCCCTGCAAACACACAGCGTAACGGTCCCCTATTGTTACCTTATTACAACTTGTTACAAAGCGGTTACATCTTGTTTTTAAGTATTTATGACATGTTAGAAGGTTGTTACAACGTGCTAGAAACTTGTTACTACTTGATATAACCACTGCGCCTCCACGCCATACTAATGAGCGGAGAAAAAGACAAATGCGAGCGAGCAATGTTGCTCTCACCTGGAGGAGGCAGGAGATGGGTGCAGAGTAGTGGCCGTAGCCCGCCCTGGACCTGACTCTCACCCTGAAGGTGTAGTTGCCGGGAGCCAGGTCCTCCAGCTCCACCCCTCCGCCCGCGGCCTCGTATTCACTCACAGACACACACCGCGTCCTCTGACTCTGCGAACAATAGATGGGCTAAGTGTTAAACAATAGACTATTAAAGAATAGATTTACTTGAATATACACGATCTATTGTACAGTTATGCCGATAGAGATTATTATATATATTCCATAAGACCATGTAGGTGATTAGAAATCGGGTAGTTAACTAGTTGCTTTGATAATTGCTATACAAAACTGAAAGTCTGCAAAGATACAGACGGGGTGTTCCCTCTCCCTTTATCTTATTTACATTCTTACATGTATTTTGTAATATTGTTTACGTTCCACCAAATTGATGCGTTTCTTGTAGCTGTGACTTGTTTTGCACAGCCAACCCCCTCTGTCGGAGGGCCCGTGAAGCTTAAGACGAGTATGTAGTTAATATTGGAGAGTTGGACGCCACTAATGGCGGCTGAGAGTCGTGTGTGAACCAAGAGAATTGGTATTAGGCACTGGGAACACCACTCCCACCAGTGTTGGTACTGGCGGAGGCACTTACCAGAACTGTTTCTATTGGTGGTGTAGGTGGATACCCCCATGAGGGCTACTAGTAGTACTGGTGGAGGTACTAACCCTTCGGGTGCTCCTAGCAATAGGTATTAACTATAAGTGCTAATAGTTAGGAGGTACTGACCCTTTAAGAACCATTAGTAATGGAGGTGGGCACTTACTCCCATGCTGGTGAACTGGAGGTGGTAGGCGAGGAGTGCGCCGTTGGTTGCCTGCGGAGGCTGCCACCAGACCCTGACGGAGGTGTTGTGGGCGGAGGCAGAGAGGGAGCCCTCTGGCACCGTGTCGGCAGTGGCTGTGGGGGAAGGTGGAGGTGGTGAGGGCGGGGGTTGTAGAGGTCTGGGTGGAGGTAGTGGTGGTGGATGGAGTTGTAGAGAAGGGAGTGAGTGGTGCTGGAAGGGAACTACCAAGAGAAAGCCCCAAAGCCACCACCACTATATAGCACTTGGAACGGATCAGGATAAGGATTTGGGATGGGACAGGGGGAAGGGAGTGGTGCCCAACCACTTGGACGGTCGGGGATTGAACGCCGACCTGCATGAAGCGAGCCCGTCGCTCTACCGTCCACTCCAAGTGGTACTGGAGTGGTGGCGATGGAGAGGTGGTGGTGGAGTGAGTGGTGATGCTGGAGTGGTGGTGGTGGAGTGAGCAGTGGTGGAGGGAGTTGTGGTGCATGGAGTGGGTGGAGGAAGGATTGAGGGGGTTGAGTTAGTACAGGATCAAACCATCTGCCAAGTCAGCACCACCACAAGATGCTGCCGGGAGGAGCTTCGAGTGCCGCAGTATACTAACCTCATCACCAAATTACAACCATATATACACTATAAGAGTCAATAGCATCAATAAGGAGAATCAAGTGATGATCATGGACAAGTATTAAGACACTCCTAAGCTACAGAAAGATAATGCATCCAGAAATGACTTTTTTCTGATCAATCACGTTATTAGAGGTCACGCGAATGATGTCTGAAGGAGAGCTTATATCTATGTGTGAGAAAATCTTGTGGAAGCAGAGCGGTGGATTCGAACTAGCGTCCTCAATTGCCTCAGAACTACACATTAACCATGGCCCGCCCTACTCCAAAGATTTTCCCATATATGTATATTACGATTTCAATGTGGATTATTCTCAATTATTGCTCTTCAAGAAGGGGGAGATCTTACTGCTCGGAGCAGTGGTGGCGACTGTCATGGCGGCCACACTGGAACACAGCTTGCACGGGACCCCTCTGCCTTCAGCAGGCGGGTGGGCAGTGGGCGGGCAGTGGGCGTGCAGGTGGTGGGTGCCTGACACGCCACCACGCCCACCAGGTAGTGGGTGGAGTGCCGCAGGTGGTGAAGGGTGAGGCGGCGTGTTCGGGATATCTCTTGTACCACCCTCAGCGTACCTGCGCGATCATTAAAGATATCATTGTAGTTCCTGTACAGTGGCCAAGATGTTTATCCAAGTTACTAAAGTAGCGGTACAATGACCAAGGTATCTATAATGAGCAAGGTATCTATAATGAGCAAGGTATCTGTATAACTAAATATAGACATGTCTTTCCTGTTTAATAGGCATTCATAAATCCGCTAATATAAATTTGTTAATGATTATACAACATGTCCCCTGTTGAGGAACCATTGTGTAGAATATACACACTGAACAATACATAAACGTTTATATTTGCGGCGTTTTGTTGACTGGAATGAGACACAATGTCTCATGAGAATGAGACATTGGGGGGTGGGGGGTGTGGGGTTCAGAGAGGTTTGTTGAAGTAGTGAGATAACAGAAGCTGTATAGTGGGTTGGGTCATCGGATTGTGCATGCACTGTGATGTGGTGTGGCGCGTGGTGTAGTGTGTGTGGTGTGGCGCGTGGTGTGGCGCGTGGTGTGGCGCGTGGTGTAGTGTGTGTGGTGTGGCGCGTGGTGTGGCGCGTGGTGTAGTGTGTGGTGTGGCGCGTGGTGTGGCGCGTGGTGTAGTGTGTGGTGTGGCGCGTGGTGTGGCGCGTGGTGTAGTGTGTGTGGTGTGGCGCGTGGTGTGGCGCGTGGTGTAGTGTGTGGTGTGGCGCGTGGTGTAGTGTGTGGTGTGACGCGTGGTGTGGCGCGTGGTGTAGTGTGTGTGGTGTGGCGCGTGGTGTAGTGTGCGTGGTGTAGTGTGTGTGGTGATGAGCAGCCTTACCGTTGGTGAAGGGACTTGGTGGTGGGTGTAAGAATGGGTGAGGGCGGTGAACCTGGTACCGTCCTGCCATCGCCGCCCACGCCGCCCACGACCTGCAACATGTCCTGCTAAGTTAGGCCTAATTTATTCCTACTACAATATAATCTGTTGAACAAATCAAGATTGGAAAGGTGAAATGTAGTTGCCCTTGAAGAACGGATTGATGGATATTTCCAAGTCAAAAATAATCCTCGAGGCCAGAAAGTATACCTCCTGGCCAGAAAGTATACCTCCTGGCCAGAAAGTATACCTCCTGGCCAGAAAGTATACCTCCTGGCCAGAAAGTATACCTCCTGGCCAGAAAGTATACCTCCTGGCCAGAAAGTATACCTCCTGGCCAGAAAGTATACCTCCTGGCCAGAAAGTATACCTCCTGGCCAGAAAGTATACCTCCTGGCCAGAAAGTATACCTCCTGGCCAGAAAGTATACCTCCTGGCCAGAAAGTATACCTCCGGGCCAGAAAGTATACCTCCTGGCCAGAAAGTATACCTCCTGGCCAGAAAGTATACCTCCGGACCAGAAAGTATACCTCCTGGCCAGAAAGTACACCTCCGGGCCAGAAAGTATACCTCCTGGCCAGAAAGTATACCTCCGGGCCAGAAAGTATACCTCCTGGCCAGAAAGTATACCTCCTGGCCAGAAAGTATACCTCCTGGCCAGAAAGTATACCTCCTGGCCAGAAAGTATACCTCCTGGCCAGAAAGTATACCTCCTGGCCAGAAAGTATACCTCCTGGCCAGAAAGTATACCTCTGGGCCAGAAAGTATACCTCCTGGCCAGAAAGTATACCTCCTGGCCAGAAAGTATACCTCCCGGCCAGAAAGTATACCTCCTGGCCAGAAAGTATACCTCCCGGCCAGAAAGTATACCTCCTGGCCAGAAAGTATACCTCCGGGCCAGAAAGTATACCTCCGGGCCAGAAAGTATACCTCCTGGCCAGAAAGTATACCTCCTGGCCAGAAAGTATACCTCCTAGCCAGAAAGTATACCTCCTGGCCAGAAAGTATACCTCCGGGCCAGAAAGTATACCTCCTGGCCAGAAAGTATACCTCCGGGCCAGAAAGTATACCTCCTGGCCAGAAAGTACACCTCCTGGCCAGAAAGTATACCTCCGGGCCAGAAAGTATACCTCCGGGCCAGAAAGTACACCTCCTGGCCAGAAAGTATACCTCCTGGCCAGAAAGTATACCTCCTGGCCAGAAAGTATATCTCCTGGCCAGAAAGTATACCTCCTGGCCAGAAAGTATACCTCCTGGCCAGAAAGTATATCTCCTGGCCAGAAAGTATACCTCCTGGCAAGAAAGTATACCTCCTGGCCAGAAAGCATACCTCCTGGCCAGAAAGTATACCTCCTGGCCAGAAAGTATACCTCCTGGCCAGAAAGTATACCTCCGGGCCAGAAAGTATACCTCCGGGCCAGAAAGTATACCTCCGGGCCAGAAAGTATACCTCCTGGCCAGAAAGTATACCTCCGGGCCAAAAAGTATACCTCCGGACCAGAAAGTATACCTCCTGGCCAGAAAGTATACCTCCTGGCCAGAAAGTATACCTTCGGACCAGAAAGTATACCTCCTGGCCAGAAAGTATACCTCCTGGCCAGAAAGTATACCTCCTGGCCAGAAAGTATACCTCCGGACCAGAAAGTATACCTCCTGGCCAGAAAGTATACCTCCTGGCCAGAAAGTATACCTCCTGGCCAGAAAGCATACCTCCTGGCCAGAAAGTATACCTCCTGGCCAGAAAGTATACCTCCTGGCCAGAAAGTATACCTCCTGGCCAGAAAGTATACCTCCTGGCCAAAAAGTATACCTCCTGGCCAGAAAGTATACCTCCTGGCCAGAAAGTATACCTCCTATCCAAAAAGTATACCTCCTGGCCAGAAAGTATACTTCCTGGCCAGAAAGTATACCTCCTGGCCAAAAAGTATACCTCCTGGCCAGAAAGTATACTTCCTGGCCAGAAAGTATACCTCCTGGCCAAAAAGTATACCTCCGGGCCAGAAAGTATACCTCCTGGCCAGATAGCAAGGCTGGGTGCACAATTATAGGCAGTATATCCCTATTGTAATTGTACTGTGCAAGTTATGGTCAGTTATTGGTGCCGTCCGTCGCTCGCATCGCATTAGTTGGTCTGCATCAAGGTACACTGACATCCTTAGAAAGATCTTACCACTTAAAAGAAGGATATAGAAAATATATAGCATATGATAGGAAATTAAATATTTGATTGCAATTGAACTTTAATAACGAGTAATGTTATGTAGTTACATCGTCAGCCGCGCGGTGACGGTTCTCAAGACGCTGTTGAAATCGTGCACAAGACGGTTCGAGAAATCGATTTTTTTAGGTAAGAAAGGTTTGATTAACTTAGGTTAGGTTATAAAATGCGTTAGCAAGCGTCTTGCGATCTCGACGTGATTTGTCTCTTGTCGGAGAGGGATTTACCTGGAGGTGTTGTACTGGTAGTGGTGGGCATGGTCTTGGGCGAGAGGCACCAGCGGCGGGCCATCACCACCTGTAAGAAATGCCTGGAAGATCCGTCTGAAGGAATGCAACTGGTCCTTGTTGGCGTTATCTTCGGCTACTAGCAGCGTGTACAGAGCCTCCGTACTGCGCTCCTCGCGCGGTGTGTGAGGTGATCCAGTGCTGGGCTGGTCCTGGGGGCTAGGACCTTGCTGAGGGAGACCCACCGTCGAGCCTGGCGTGTGTGGTCCAGTGCTGGGCTGGTCCTGGGGGCTAGGACCTTGTTGAAGGATATCCACCGTCGAGCCTGGCGTGTGTGGTCCAGTGCTGGGCTGGTCCTGGGGGCTAGGACCTTGTTGAAGGATATCCATCGTCGAGCTTGGCGTGTGTGGTCCAGTGCTGGGCTGGTCCTGGGAGCTAGGACCTTGCTCAGGGATATCCATCTTCGGCCTTGGTATGTACGACGGTCCAGCGCTGGGCTGGTCCTGGGAGCCAGGCTCTAGCTGGGGTCTATCCATCACCACGCCAGGAAAGACACCACCGCTAACCTTGTGGAGGCTGAGAATATGGAGAGAAGACTTGAATTAAAAAAGAGTTTGTAATGGATTGGTTAAAATTGTCTAACTGTACCTATGATGGTTCTCGCGCTGAAATAGGAAATATGAATTGCAATTTTCTCCTTGCATTTCACCATCGCCAACTATGTCATTGACGTGGCTTTTGCCATATTCTGTTTCTGTTGATATATCTTACAGAGAGAACAAATATAAATTCTATGTAATAAAAATTTCGATAACCAACTATATTTTCTAATAACTTATAAACCTTAATTAGTAATTATGATATTGTGTATCAATCGAATATCAGTTATATGCTCAAAAGTAGCAGTGCATATAATTGTCATAAAAGTATTAATTAAATATATTTGTGACATTTGGCAGATGAAATAGGATCAGAAGTTACAAAATCATCCACCGGAGTGAATGTTCGGGGAGGATTTTGTTAGGGTAAAAATCACGCAGTCAATAAATGAGTGAGATTAATAAAATCCAACAAAGGGCTTTACTTTTCAATGTTAACGTCCTGAAGAATGTACTCCTCGAAGTGAGCGAGATCGGGGTTCCTCGGGTCCTGCTGCTGATGGTGAGGGCAGGCGCAGCAGCCGGAGTTCGAGGCTCTTACACAGACCTCGTCCTCGTCCTCCTCTCCTGATCCTTCTTCCTCCTCCTTCTCTTCCTGTTCTCGCTTCCTTAGAGCCTCCACAAAGGATTCCTGTCTCGCCTCAGTGGCTGCCCATATCTTCTTGAGGCTGTCCTGAACTATTAATTGTTTAGGGAAGAGAAATGCGGTGCTAAACACTAACTACTGAACACATTGAAGTATTGCAGTGCATCGCCTACAACAATGAATAACACTAAGAAAACATTTGTCATGGGGTACAAATACTTTTCCATGAACTTCCCATGTGTAAGATCCGAGACATTGCAAGTCTGCCTCAGAAACTTTATTTGATTTTCATCACCTAATGCTTATCGTATATATTATCTTTGATTCATGTAAATAATTCATCCTAGTATTTTGGTCAGCAAGCTGGCTGAGTGACTTAGTGAACTGGCGGAGGGTAAAACACAAGAGTGTAGCCTATTACACAAACCAAATCCTGCCATGGATTAAATAGCGTTTAGTCAGTAAATGTGAAACTGCTGCTGGGGTGTAAGTGTCAGGAGGTAATACTTACATAAGAAATACTACAATTCTCAAGATGCTAAGAGCACAAGTCTTGGAAGTACTGGTTGAAGTATAAACAACTTTATGACAGGAAGCCAATGACTCTTAAACTTAGACTTAACTGGTCTAACTGGTCAGTTGTGCAGTTGTTCTTTTTCTGAAATTTGCATTTAATGTAACTGGCAAAACTGATTTAATTAGAATTCAAAGAACAACTTCCAGCTACCCAAAAGGTATATGACCTCGTGATCGAGGAGGAGCAAGGGGCTTGTGGCTCACCGTGATGGCTGCAGAAGTCGAGGTGGGGCGGGAGGGCGTGGTGGTCGGGAAGGGCGAGGGCGGTTACCAAGTAGTGATCCACCACCCCATGTGGGCGGCGGGGCGGCTCCCACCACAAGTCTAGGGTAGAGCTGCTTCTGGACGCCCACCTCAAGCCCACGGGCTCGCTGGGGTCTGTGAGCGAGACGAGAACAGCCAAGTGGGGAGCCCTTCTCACTTGTTGTTACACATATGTGGGCTAAAGTGTTGTCTTAATCGCTTTACATATAAGGAGTCAGGGTGTCGCTGTCATGGATATATAATATATAATATAATATAATATGTGTGTGTGTGAACTTACAGCAGATAAATCATTTCAAAGTTGCGTTTTATGTAATATTTTAAACTGCAGCTGTTAGTTTTATTTTAGAAAGAGCCCAACAGGTTAGTGTTGAAGCCGATTGGCACTGAAGGGAGAAGGGTGAAGGGAGAAGGGTGAAGGGAGAAGGGTGAAGGGAGAAGGGTGAAGGAAGAAGGGTGAAGGGAGAAGGGTGAAGGGAGAAGGGTGAAGGGAGAAGGGTGAAGGGAGAAGGGTGAAGGGAGAAGGGTGAAGGGAGAAGGGTGAAGGGAGAAGGGTGAAGGGAGAAGGGTGAAGGAAGGGGGTGAAGAATGTCTAAAAAGGAAGAAAGCCGACCCGTTCAGAGGCAACGAATAAGGCTGGTACACAATTTTAGGCAACTCTTGAATCCCTAAAAGTGTTGATCCAATAGAGTTCAAGAATACTGTGTACAATTCTAGTAACCATTTACTAGGAAAATGGTTTGTCAAATGGGAAGGTGAGATGTACACTCATCAGATGTATATACAGATGTTCACAGAGTGGGTACGGGCCTAGACGCCTTCTCACTCCTGTTAACAGGCTGTGAACTTGCCCTTCCCGTTGATCATGCTAACCCTTGCCCACTAGTTTTCCCCTGGAACACCATCCGTCAGTCGCTTAGCAACCAGGTATGTAATTACTGCTGGGTGAACAGAGGCGAACAGTTAAGGATTGGTGGTCAGTCCACCTCCCCGGCCAGGACTCGAACCCAGACCAGATCGCTCACGACACGTGGAGCGAGTTTGTAAATCACTAAGCCACATTGGTGAAGAAAATCATAACAACCCATTCCCGAGGCCATCAAATATCAATAGTTTGTATAAAGGCATTTCAAGTTCTGGGTTCATTAAAATACTTCAATATTACATAGATTAATATTACATATATTACTGGGGCCTGACGGCTGAGTGGACAACGCTCGGAATTTGTAGTCCTTAGGCTCCGGGTTCGATCCCCGGCGGAGGCGGAAACAAACGGGCAGAGTTTCTCTCACCCTGATGCCTCTGTTCACCTAGCAGTAAATAGGTACCTGGGAGTTAGACAGCTGCTACGGGCTGCTTCCTGGAGGTGTGTAACAAAAAGGAGGCCTGGTCGAGGACCGGGCCGCGGGAACGCTTAAGCCCCGAAATCATCTCAAAATAACCTCAAGATAGATAAATTGTAGCATATAAAAGTTTTAATTATAGGGATCCGAAACGTGGAGGATTCGTTGTATCCTCCACGTGTCGCTGTATCCTCCACGTATCGTTGTATCCATCCTTGTATCCTTCGACTGGTCAAGTAACTCGGGAGACATCTCCCGTCACGCAGGGTGCAGTTGCACCTCCACAGATCTCCAGTATCAGCTCTTGATACTGGTAATGGCTCAAAAGGGCCACCACTTACGGGCTATTCATGCCCGTGCCACCTTTTGGGTGGCTTAATCTTCATCAATCAATCAATCGGTCAAGTAACGAAGGAACATTGGATAAGAAAGTGTTAAGTAACGAAGGATCATGTGAAGACATGAAAGGGTGAAAGTATTCGACCACCACATAGACAACAAGGCATGACAAAGGCATGAGTTACCCACTGAAGGCGCTGGTGTTGGCGTAGACGACGGAGGACCTAGGCGTCCTCCCTGGCGGGAAGATGGGCGTGTGTCCTCACATAGAGGGCGTAGCGGGTGCTGGGAGCCAGACCTCCAACCTCTACCTCCAGCTTCCCCTCCTTCGGGGACCTCCCTCTGTACTTCGATCACCGACCACCTGCAACGAGAAGGCCAGGGAGTGTCAATTTCTGTATATTTTTGAGAGTAGCCTTGGCGAATTTGACAGAGATAGTAATATGCATAATGAATCCAATTCTTGAAGTTATTTTACGGCAAAGCAACACGTTACTGCTCACCCGTCGCTAGCAGAGCAGGGCTCCTGATGTAGGGTGACGTTGGTTGGCGCCGGCCTGTAGTTGACGTAGAGGGCGTCGACGAAGGCAAGGTGGTAAGGAAGGGCGTCTACGGTCAGTGTGAGTGTACCGTATGCTGGGGACGCCCGCACGCTCACTGACAATGGGGCTACCTCGCCTGTAGCAGGAAGAGCAAAATGATGCCGAGGATTTTATATACACACACACACACACACACACACACACACACACACACACACACACACACACACACACACACACACACACACACACACACACATGGGATACTGGCCAACGTCTGTGTATATAAAACTTTCCGGGCTCTATATGCAGCGAAGGTGACTCGTTCCGGAGCTGAGGGGATTGAGCTACGAGGAAAGACTGAGAGCACTGAATCATGCTGGAGGAAAGGAGAGATAGAGGGGGACATAATAACAGCATATGAGATTCTAAGGGAAATTAACAAAGTAGACAAATCAGCGTTGTTAAAATCTAGGAACAGCAGAACAAGAGGTCATAGATGGGAACTGGAGACGCAAATGAGTCAGAGACATCAGGAAGATATTATTCAGTGTTAGAGCTGTCAATAAATGGAATAGCTTAGATGCAGATGTCGTTGAAGCTAATTCGTTTCAGCATTTTATATTTAAATATGATCAAAGCTTGAGAAATGAGTTATTGTAGAAATCTAAGAACGTTCGGAAGGCGGGGCTAGGAGCTTAGCTCGACCCTGCAAGCACATCTAGGTGAATACACACACACACACACAACACACACACACACACACACACACACACACACACACACACACACACACACACACACACACACACACACACGCGGGTGTGTGTGATGTGATACCCACACAGAGCACCCTGGCCATTAGCTCTGGACTCGTCATCGTGTGTGAGGTTCGCCTGGCCGAGCACAGCCGCCAGGGCGTGGATCTGACGAAGGCACAGTAGCGGGTTGCTCTGGAACAGCACCTTCCCACGCTCTACTGTGAAGTTGTGGTCGGGGAGGGTCCAGGAGGCCAGGGAGTGCAGGTTGGGGTTGTCCACCACCACCAGGGAGTACCTGAAGGAGGAGGAACGGAAGGTCCTTCAACACCCAAGTCTTGACATTAGCCACATCATGTATTACTCGGTTAGAAAAAAATCTTATAAACGCCAGAGAATGTCTGCTTAGAGAGAGAGGCACCACGCCACAGTTCCCGCACTCAGTGATAATCTCCAATATGTCTAAAATGTCTCTCGCCAGTATCTCCTACAAGCCATTAAGAGTGATATGCCCTCATGTTATCCTCCACCATTCTACTCATCTCCAACAAATATTTCCCCATCAGCATCTCCTACTTAACAAGATTTCCAGATATGTCTTCAGCCTTACCTATTATACATCAGATTCTCTCCGCGAATCTTCCTGAGGTTGGGCAGGATGCTGGTGGATGTGATGTTGGTCCTGAAAATCTTGACATAGTCCCTCACCACCTCTATATTCCGCAGTAGACGCCCCACCTCTTTCTCTATGTTTTCTGTAAGAATACACGATTAGTTCGGCTTCTTATCTTCTGTAGGAGAGAGATAGTTAATGGGTCACTGTGTTGTTATTAAGAAAACAATAGGTATTGTTTTCTTTTTTCATTTAACGACGGCACATGTTGCTCTGTGAATAACTGCGTCATAGACAGGAAGGATTCCGTCTCAAGTTGGTGTTGGAAAATGTAGGCCATATACACAAACGTACCAGTGAAATACGCAGACAAATGTATTATAATAATATTGCGTTATTCATCTCGTTAATCAAAGGCATAAAAGTGAAAACAGTGAACGCCGAATGGAAAGGAATGGGAAGTGTAGCAAATACTGGGACAGTTGTGGCATAAATGATTGTGATAATTGCTTCAGTGTCAGCCATGTGAATGATCAACACAGTGTTACAAGGCTCTGTGATGTGTGCTCGGGACTAAGTCGCCATTCACCAAGACCAAACCACACATCGGAAAATAGAGAAACGACGACGTTTCTGTCAGTCCTGGACCATTATCAAAGTCGCGTATTGGGTACACTTAATGGTCCAGGCTTCCTCAGTGGGTAAGATCTATCTTAACTAATCATATAAGGCAGTTTTGTATACATATTTCTGGCAGCGAAGTTTAACGAATATCAATATGCAGACAGATGCATCCCATTGAACTCTAACGTAAGTGGTACAAAAGATGATAGATGCAGAGTTGAGATTGAGTACCTGTGGCATTTTAAGGTAAAATATCGATTAGTTTATTGATTGAAAAGATATAAAGCCAACTTTGTAGAGTGGTGGGTGGGGGGTGGGGGGTGGGGCTCAACTTACCTCCCCCGGTGATGGAAATCTCGAGGGCGTCGACTGAGGAACAAAACTCCAGGTCCTGGGCTTCGTGGATGTTGTTGACGATGGCGGTGTAGCAGGAGCCGCAGCCTGTAGTGAAGACGCCAGCACCTGTCGGGGAGACGCCAGCACCTGTAGTGAAGACGCCAGCACCTGTCGGGGAGACGCCAGCACCTGTCGGGGAGACGCCAGCACCTGTAGTGAAGACGCCAGCACCTGTCGGGGAGACGCCAGCACCTGTCGGGGAGACGCCAGCACCTGTCGGGGAGATGTCAACGTACTCTCAACACGCGCGCCTCCACAACAATTTCAACTGGGTTAGCTCCCGGCCCACGAATGATTGATTAGGCACCAATCTCTAACTGTTCGCTCCTGTTCACCCAGCAGTAGTTGCGAACCTGGCTGCAAACCAATTGGGGGGTCGTGTTCTAGGGAAAACTAGTAGGACAAGGCATACCATGAGCTGTGGGAAGGGAAAGCTCTCAGCTATTAATTAACAGGACTGAAAAGTCGTCTGCCGCAGTACCCAACTGTTTAACACTGGTTGACAAACTGGGTTGTTGATTTATGAAACCAAATACTGGGTAACGCCGACATGGAATCGCTGGGTTGTTTCAATCGTAGGTTAGACTTATGTATGTATGAGTTAGGTTTGATATAAATAGGAGTTGCCTCGTATATGGGACAATATGCGTAGTGTAATTTCCTGTATTCCTGTGTTATGTAGGTACACTATACCTACACTCAATACCCATGAGTGTATTCCAGTGTAGTAAGGCTAAGACGATATAATCTCGCCGGATAAGTTTATGTTAGATAATAACATAGAAAATAACATTTTCAGATTCTTATCGAGACTTTTTTCCATCTCGGATACATAGAGATTAGTGTGTTTCCGCTCCTCCTAGCGGTCGTTTCTGTAGTGTCCGTGTTGTGATACAAGGCCAGAACCAGTACACGACTTGCTAATGGCCCGGGGCGAACCGAAACGTTGTAAATGGTTTGATTTTCAGATTTCTGGGTTGAGAAAAAAAATCAATACCATAAAACATTAGGGACTGATGTCGGGAAGATAAACAAATAATTCTACTCGCCATAGGCGACGAAAATGAGATACATTCACGTCAATTATTTTTCCCAGTCACAATCGGCAGCCTATGACGTTTTGTGGGGTGGTAAAGTGTACACATTTAAACGTGACACGCCTAACTTGCCACGTGGAAATGTGGAATCCACGTGGAATTATCATGTTCCCCATTTATTAGCGTTATTTCTCATCATTGTTATATTTGATATTCATCATTTTTGTTGGTGGAATGATGCGGACCGCGTCGGCCCACGTTCCCACCACGTGTTTATACAACATAACAAAACTGTTATAGAATTAATGGTAATACAAGTAGGATAATGTGAGACATATAGAGGTAATAGTAATAATTTATTAAGGAACCTGGAAATCAATAAAGGGAGTCAGGGGCAAGAGGGGACATACCAAGACGTGAACCAGAGACAAGAGGGGACATAAACCCAGGCAGGAGACTCACCGGTACAGTGGTGACAGTGGGGGTTGGACGTCCTGGCGGGGACCGGGCAGGACTTTGAACATCTCTCTTCACTCACCGGTAGGTCACGTGACTTGCACTCCTTCCACTCTAGGCACTCGTCACCCACCTGCCGGCAGTAGGTCTGGTTAGTGTACTCGCCTAGTGGTGCTTGCGGGGGTTGAGCTCTGGCTCTTTGGTCCCGCCTCTCGACCGTCAATCAACGGGTGTACAGGTTCCTGAGCCTACTGGGCTCTATCATATCTACACTTGAAACTGTGTATGGAATCAGCCTCCACCACATCACTGCCTAATGCATTCCATCTATTGGAATGATGTGTGTGTGTGTGTGTGTGTGTGTGTGTGTGTGTGTGTGTGTGTGTGTGTGTGTGTGTGTGTGTGTGTGTGTGTGTAACCATATACGTACCCTGTAGGTGTGGGCGGGGCAGGCAGAGGAACAGACGCCGGCATGAGCGAGGTTTCTGCAGGCGACGCAGGCGGAGGCGTTACTGGGGGCCGTACACCCGCCCACACACTCCCGGTGGCAGCACTCCCCTCCCACACACCCTCCCACGCACTCCGCGCCCTGGCAGCCTCCCACGCACTCTCCTCCCCCACACACTGGAAAGGAGAAAAGCCCATTTATCAAAGACTCTCTTAGTCACGTGAATGTTTGTTTACATTATCAGACATGTCAGTTCTATGGAGTTTATTAGCGTTAAGGGTAAGAGGAAGCGGGCCACAGGTATCACCCCTCACGCCCACCTCTTGTCCCTTCATGACCCACCTGTTGCACCTCTTACACCCACCTGTTGCACCTCTTACACCCACCTGTTGCACCTCTTACACCCACCTGTTGCACCTCTTACACCCACCTGTTGCACCTCTTACACCCACTTGTTGCACCTCTTACACCCACTTGTTGCACCTCTTACACCCACCTGTTGCACCTCTTACACCCACTTGTTGCACCTCTTACACCCACCTGTTGCACCTCTTACACCCACCTGTTGTACCTCTTACACCCACCTGTTGTACCTCTTACACCCACTTGTTGCACCTCTTACACCCACCTGTTGCACCTCTTACACCCACCTGTTGCACCTCTTACACCCTCCTGTTGCACCTCTTACACCCACTTGTTGCACCTCTCGCACACTATCCTGTTGCTCGGCGCACACACACACTCGATGCAATCAGGTTCATTGACTGGTATTTGCAACCAATAATTTCAATTTGGCAGTATACGTCAAGGCGACACTTAGCGTCGTGGTGGGGTCTGGTAACCGAATTAAAACCACTTGTGTGAGAGCAGGAAAATGGGAGGGTTGTGATGTGGGGTGATGTGAACACATATTATGGAGTTACTGAGTGTTTCTGGGGCGGGGGGGGGGGGGTTAGCACAGGGGGAGGGAAGGGGAGGGGGAGAGTGTGTGAGAGAGAGAGGGTGAGTGTGTGTGAGAGGGGGGAGTGTCTCTACATAGGGAGTGATATGTAGACATTCCCTACAGTGTGATAGGGAGTGTCTATCTCCCCTACCTTTGGGGGGAGATAGGGGGAGAGAGAGAGAGAGAGAGAGAGAGAGAGAGAGAGAGAGAGAGAGAGAGAGAGAGAGAGAGAGAGAGAGAGAGAGAGAGGAAGGGAGGGAGGGAGGGAAGGTGTTTGAGATATATAATCAAACACACCAATAACACCTCTCCAATCTATTATGAACGGACCAGAGTGAATTACAAGTCGGTTGATAGACACCCAACAATCATATCTATTCCAGGAAAATACATGTGTGTGTGTGTGTTCCAACCTAGTTGTACTTGCGGTGTCAGGGCATAAGCTCCCGGGACTCGATTTTTAGATTCCGGCCGACTGATAGTATATTACACCTGGATATTTGTATGCTAAATGATATCCTAACTTCTAGAGATATGCATGGAGTTATCCTCTTCTGTCTCCTCCGTGTAATGAGTTAGCCTCCACTACCTCCACGTAAGGAGTTAGCCTCCACTACCTCCACGTAAGGAGTTAGCCTCCACTACCTCCACGTAAGGAGTTAGCCTCCACTACCTCCACGTAAGGAGTTAGCCTCCACTACCTCCACGTAAGGAGTTAGCAATTCCTTGTTATAAGCTCTTTATATCTCTCCGTTCCGCTCTCTATTTATTTGCCACTCCGTAAATAATGCAACCATTTGGCCTAACCTTTGACGTACAAACCCAAGCATCCCACCTAACCTCTCGTGGCCGATTAAGAGAAACGTCAATATTACGGCGTTTTAATGTTGAATAATTAAGTCTCAATTTTAACGGATTCGTTGAGTCTGTGAAGCAACGGGAATTCGACGTAGAAGCAACGTTAATTCAACGTAGGATTAACGTGAAGTCGACGCGGAAGCAACGTTAATTCAACGTAGGATTAACGTGAAATCGACGTAATAGCAACTTAAAATCGACGCAGCAGCATATCAGATATCAGAGTAATGTTAAAAATCGACGTCGGAGGAATGATAAAACAACGCCAAATTAACGTCAAGTCAACGTAGAATCAACGTCAAGTCAGCCTCGTTTGACCACATTTATTCGCGGTGACACGTGGCTATAGCACATGTCCGTGGCTATAGCACATGTCCGTGGCTATAGCACATGTCCGTGGCTATAGCACATGTCCGTGGCTATAGCACATGTCCGTGGCTATAGCACATGTCCGTGGCTATAGCACATGTCCGTGGCTATAGCACATGTCCGTGGCTGTAATACCGTGGGACGAGTATGGAGGGGGGAGGAAGATTGAGTTCTTATGTTTGTTTACAGTTTGCCAAGTCCACATAGATGTGTGTGGATATATATATATATATATATATATATATATATATATATATATATATATATATATATATATATATATATATATATATATATATTTTTTTTTTTTTTCACTGTAATACACTACCTTCCACAGACGCTCGCCTCTTGAGCACCCTTCCCCCACCCTTACACTAAGACCGTTCTCCCTCTCCCCCTGCACCATTTTCTCCCAAATAACAGGAACCACCAGCCTTCAGGCGAGTGTTGCTCCTCCCAAGACAATCTCCCAGGTGAAGCACAGGGGTCACGTCCTCCCTAGACACTCCTGTGGGGGAGGGCGTGGGGGAGGGTCAAGGGAGAGGTTGGTGAGGTCAGAGGGTAACCTCAGCCAGAGGACACTGCCAGGAGGTAATAATGATGGTCGGGAGACCTCCAACCTCCGCTCTTATATTTATGGCTAAAACTCACCCAACATTATACCAGTCTCAGTAGCACAGTGTATTATTGCTAGAGAGAGAGGCAGAGTGAGACAGAGAGAGAGAGAGAGGCAGACAGAGTGAGACAGAGAGGCAGACAGAGTGAGACAGAGAGAGAGAGAGAGAGAGAGAGAGAGACAGACAGAGAGACAGAGAGACAGAGACATAGAGACAGTGATGGTAACAGGGGCAAGAGCATCCTGAACACGCCAAGGGCCGCCTCAAGGAACCGCAGGAAGGAGCCACCCGGCCGCTCCTGCTATAATATTACCCCGAGACAAATGACTGGTGTAATACTAGAGTAAAAATTATTTAAATCCGAAAATGCGGAGAACACTATTATCGCAATGGCAGTCAGGCTCGGTGAGTAATCTCTGGGGGTGAGATTCGGAGCCCGGCAGTACTACACACTGGACGACGCGAAGACCCGTCTGCTTACTAAACCTGCCGAGGTTGAAGCGTGATTACTGCCCCTCAACATCATTAATAACAGGATGATGTTCCTGTTATTAACATTATTAATGTTAACGTTAACATTACTAACTTTATTATTATTATTAACATTAATAACGAGGATTAATAACTATCATCGATCTGGTCTACCTTAGTCTCAAAGGTATTGGAAGATCTACTCATTTCTCGATCGGGTTCTTGAGGTAACTAGCGGTGAGTTAAGACGCGTTTGGACAAAGTTTTTTTTTTGGGGGCGTGACTCACCTCTTCCTCTCTGCTGGGGGGGGGGGAGGGGGGTGGATGGGTGGGGGGGGGGGAGGGTGGGGGAGGGTGGGGGGGTTGTTATAGTGACTGTTGCCACAGAGAGACTTGAACTACAAGACATCTGGCATGTGATATGACTCTTTAAGAGGGTCATTCCTGCCGTCCTGAATCTTGCTTAATCTGTGGTTCCAATATAAACGGGAACGATGTTAGTGTCACGAGTTAATGGCCATTAACATAGAGAAGATATTGTTGTCAATAGACTGACCATTAGTTAACGTTAACGGCCATTAACATAGAGTAGGTCGTGTTGTCAATAGATTGACCAGTAAACAGATAACAAATATAAAAAAAAAACTGCTTGCAAATGTCACAATTATTTCAGTTCTATGAGGTATTCCCCCCCTCCCCCTCCCCCCCCCCCCCCCCACCGGACAGTTGGGCTGCTTAACACCAAAATTATCGGCCCCGGACGGCAATTTTCCGGATATTTGAAGCCTTGACCTCTGACTCTTCAACAGCTGTTTATTCATTCCCTTGCAGTCTGGCCTCGTAAACAACGTCCTAATACTCGTTTATCCAGCCGCCAAATGCTCGCGTTGTAAATACAAATCGCTTTTCAAACGACTCACAATCTGATGATATTGATGACTTTCTTCCTATAGTTAAATCTCACCTCCGTAAATACAAGTAATTGTCTTGGAATGTAAACATCTAACCAAACCTAACCTAATCTAACCTAACCTAGCCTAACCTAACCTAGCCTAACTAAACCTAACCTAACCAAACCTAACCTAACCAAACCTAGCCTAACTAAACCTAACCTAACCAAACCTAACCTAACCAAACCTAGCCTAACCTAACCTAACTAAACCTAACCTAACCAAACCTAGCCTAACCTAACCTAGCCTAACTAAACCTAACCTAACCAAACCTAGCCTAACTAAACCTAACCTAACCAAACCTAACCTAACCAAACCTAGCCTAACCTAACCTAACTAAACCTAACCTAACCAAACCTAGCCTAACCTAACCTAGCCTAACTAAACCTAACCTAACCTAACCTAACCTAACCTAACCTTGGCCTACATATATTAGCACTAAATTATTAGGTATTAACTAGAGGGATTCCGAGGGGTACCTCTTTCTTCCCTACCCTCTTGTCTCCCATCTCCCTCCTCTCTCACTCTCCTCGCTCTCTCTACCTCTCTCCTCCTTTCGCCATTTGGCCTACAACCTCGGAAAGACATTTCCTTTTATCTACTGTATATACCAAGAAATCTAGGGACCTGTCCATCCAACTTTCACCGATTACGTGAGGGAGGGGGGTCATATTGTGCTCGACTCCCTCTTAATAAGACAAATAGGACCGACCCTGAATAGCCTACGTTCGTCCCGTACCCCAGACCAGAGACCCTGCAAAACTGGGTGAGGTTATAGTTCCCATGTCTCTCCTGCAACTTCATGCAAAGACCTTCTAATAGATGTAGATATTCACCATGTTTAAAAAATATGTTGATATTGAGCACATAGTACGTTTACATTTACGACTGCTCGTTTGGCGGGGTGGCAGCTTGGACGAGCCTACCCTGAGGATGATCTGTGGCCTTGAGTAAGCGATCATTGTGATACGAGTTTGGCTCTTACGTCCTCCTTTGATGGGATGATAGAGGGCTGTCAGCCCTTAATAACACACACACAGTTTTAAGTTAGAATGCCGTCGATATGCCAAAACAATCAGCAGTTTCAAAGTGTCATACGACAAGGCTTGTAGGGAAGACGGAACACCCCGACCTTAGCCCTCGTGCCATAGCTACACTTGTCCAACCCCCCCCTCCCCCCCCTCCCCCCCCCCACACACACACTCACAAACCGCCACGTGATGAAGATGGGCACTAGAGATAAGGGACCGGATACATTACCCCATCTCCGGCAGTTACACCAAGAAAATGACCCGAGGGTAGACACCACCCCTAATCTTTCTCGTGACGCAAATGTTAAGTTGTGCGCACCAATCATATACACGATAGGCAAGCGTAGACTACTTTCAGTAATCTGAAAGGCGTAAGTTAAAAAGAGGACGGAGTAAAGGCATTGAACTTCCAGTCGCTGGAAGAGTGAAAACTGCGAAGACCTCATTAATAGCTTCGTCTCTTCGTCCAGCAAGAGTCGCGTTTTCCAATATAGCAGACTTCTTCTGTCTCTGACGGTTGACCCGATGGGATTACACTGCCATAGAGGAGCGGCTGACGACTAGCGTAGGATTAGTAGACATCCATCAGTCTCAGGAGACTATGGAGTTGCGCTCTGGTTGTCGGTCTGGAGTGGCCTCACCAGGGCGCAAAGCCAGGGTAGGTTGATTCGGGGGAGAAGCTGTTACCCAGGCAGCAGGTCCCCCCTCTCCACGGCGCTGAAAGTCTCCAATGGAAAGGCATACGCCAATACGATTGGTTCCAGCGCCGTCGCAGGAACTGTGAGTTCCGGGGTTGACCTCGAAGTTGGTGAAGAAGGGCACAGGGACTTCCAACCCCGGAGACTGCCGTGGTCGGGGCCGGAGAAGAACCACCCCATCAAGCGTAGGATTATGCCTATATACCCCCGTAGCAGCAGCAGTAGCACCTGCCTTGCCAAAGCAAAAGTCATGTCCAGTAAAAGCTGAAATAGACCACCGGTACAACTTTGTTCCTATCGGATCTGAGACTCTTGGTCCATGAGTTGAATACGCCAGGAGGTTCTCGTGGACCTTGGTGTACAGATCCCCGTATCTACTTCACTAACGATGGTCTGTGGGGGTAGAGCTTAGTCATGCAGCTTAGTTAATAACCTGTGATACCGGAAAACGGCCGGCATCATATTTATAGACAAACTACAAATCACAAATACATGAGCTAGCTAAAGAAAAAATCACGAATCAAATTTAAAATGTAAAATATTCTGTTATTGAGTACCATACCCCATTTAACCCCCATTACTTGGTTCCCATACCCCCTAATGGGTATGGATACCTCCTGATAATATCCCCTTGCATCACATTATCTTCTTAAACCCAAATTAGACATTTGAATGCATTGTTAAAGAAGTTACTCACTCATCTGGCAGTGTTGCGGGCCCCAGCAGCGGGGCTCCTCACACCTGTCGGCCCCTCCACACCTGTCGGGGCAGGACGGGCACTCCTCCTTCAGCCGGTTCCTCTGTTCACCCCAGAGAGAGACAACACGTGTGAATGTTGACCCCAGAATGTGGACACGTGGGAGTGTTGACCCCCAGAGTGTGGACACGTGTGAATGTTGACCCCAGAGTGTGGACACGTGTGAATGTTGACCCCAGAGTGTGGACACGTGTGAATGTTGACCCCAGAGTATGGACACGTGTGAATGTTGACCCCCAGAGTGTGGACACGTGAGTATTGACCCCAGAATGTGGACACGTGAGTATTGACCCCAGAGTGTGGACACGTGAGTATTGACCCCAGAGTGTGGACACGTGAGTATTGACCCCAGAGTGTGGACACGTGAGTATTGATCCCAGAGTGTGGACACGTGAGTATTGACCCCAGAGTGTGGACACGTGAGTATTGACCCCAGAGTGTGGACACGTGAGTATTGACCCCCAGAGTGTGGACACGTGAGTCTTGACCCCAGAGTGTGGACACGTGAGTATTGACCCCAGAGTGTGGACACGTGAGTATTGACCCCAGAGTGTGGACACGTGAGTATTGACCCCAGAGTGTGGACACGTGAGTATTGATCCCAGAGTGTGGACACGTGAGTATTGACCCCAGAGTGTGGACACGTGAGTATTGACCCCAGAGTGTGGACACGTGAGTATTGACCCCCAGAGTGTGGACACGTGAGTATTGACCCCAGAGTGTGGACACGTGAGTATTGACCCCAGAGTGTGGACACGTGAGTATTGACCCCAGAGTGTGGACACGTGAGTATTGACCCCAAAGTGTGGACACGTGAGTATTGACCCCAGAGTGTGGACACGTGTGAATGTTGACCCCAGAGTGTGGACACGTGAGTATTGACCCCAGAGTGTGGACACGTGAGTATTGACCCCGGAGTGTGGACACGTGAGTATTGACCCCAGAGTGTGGACACGTGAGTATTGACCCCAGAGTGTGGACACGTGAGTATTGACCCCAAAGTGTGGACACGTGAGTATTGACCCCAGAGTGTGGACACGTGTGAGTATTGACCCCAGAGTGTGGACACGTGTGAGTATTGACCCCAGAGTGTGGACACGTGAGTATTGACCCCAGAGTGTGGACACGTGAGTATTGACCCCAGAGTGTGGACACGTGTGAGTATTGACCCCAGAGTGTGGACACGTGTGAGTATTGACCCCAGAGTGTGGACACGTGAGTATTGACCCCAGAGTGTGGACACGTGAGTATTGACCCCAGAGTGTGGACACGTGAGTATTGACCCCAGAGTGTGGACACGTGAGTATTGACCCCAGAGTGTGGACACGTGTGAGTATTGACCCCAGAGTGTGGACACGTGAGTATTGACCCCAGAGTGTGGACACGTGAGTATTGACCCCAGAGTGTGGACACGTGTGAGTATTGACCCCAGAGTGTGGACACGTGTGAGTATTGACCCCAGAGTGTGGACACGTGTGAGTATTGACCCCAGAGTGTGGACACGTGTGAGTATTGACCCCAGAGTGTGGACACGTGTGAGTATTGACCCCAGAGTGTGGACACGTGTGAGTATTGACCCCAGAGTGTGGACACGTGTGAGTATTGACCCCAGAGTGTGGACACGTGTGAGTATTGACCCCAGAGTGTGGACACGTGTGAGTATTGACCCCAGAGTGTGGACACGTGTAAGTATTGACCCCAGAGTGTTGAGACGTGTGAGTATTGACCCCAGAGTGTGGACACCCCTCTATAAATACAGTGGCCAATAATCTAGTCAAATTTGGGTGTTAGCTTGTAACGAAAGAATAATTATATTTGCATCTAGGTTAAGTGTAAACTGACAGCGATATTATACTGACTGAACTGACAGCGATAGAATACTGAGTGAATTAGCAGGTTTATTATACTGAACTGAGAGAGGGAGAGTATACTGAGCGAGGGGTTGAGTCCTGACCTTGACAACGTTGGAGCCCATACTGAAGCGGGTGATGCCGTCCCAATCGACGGTGTGGACGAAGCAGAGGGACGGGTTCCTCTCTATCCTGACGGAGCCCCGCAGGATAGCGGTGAGGGAGGGCAGCCCCACCTCCTTCAGGTCTGGCAGACTGTAGATCACCAGGGCGTAGTTGTGGAAGAGCGAGGTGCCCCTGGAGAGAGAGAGAGAGAGAGAGAGAGAGAGAGAGAGAGAGAGAGAGAGAGAGAGAGAGAGAGAGAGAGAGAGAGAGAGAGAGAGAGAGAGAGACCGTCAGTTTGCATAATCAAGTGTTTTCTGGTGAAATCTGCAGCCAGATTGTATATGTGTGTGTGTCGTCGACGTGATGATTTCGACTCACCTGATGACGGCAAGGTTAGGGAACAGGGTGGCGAGGGAGGCGAGGCCTGGGACGCGGTACAAGAGCAGGTACTCTGTGATCTCCCGCAGGTACGGGAAGCTGAAGCCCTGAAGGACTCTGCTGGCGTTGACATCACCCTGATGGCATAAACACACGCACTATATATATATATATATATATATATATATATATATATATATATATATATATATATATATATATATATATATATATATATATATATATATATATATATGACAATGTCAGACCACGGAGGAAAATGAAACAGGAAATTTCCTTAAGTACTTTCGTATATTAAATACATCTTCAGAAGGAATTCCTTCTGAAGATGTATTTAATATACGAAAGTACTTAAGGAAATTTCCTGTTTCATTTTCCTCCGTGGTCTGACATTGTCACATTCTTAATCACGTGTTTATTTTCGTGATATACACACACACATATATATATATATATATATATATATATATATATATATATATATATATATATATATATATATATATATATATATATATATATATATATATTGTGATGGTAAATATAATGTGTGTGTGTGTGTAAAATAACTACAAATAACTCTATAATAAATTATACTTATTGGGTTTTAAAGGTAGTAAGACAGGCGGGAGAGGTTACACAGGGAACTCAAAATGATTTAACTATTGGCAAGTTAGAGTGTACTTTGCACTATTTATGAGACAGTATCTAATGATGAACCGTCTCCTCGAAGTCAGAGTGCTCACAGGAGAGGCAGAGCACAGTGCACAGCAACTCATCTTGTTTTCCTTTATTGTATACCATCCACATGTGTGTGCACGCCATCCAGAATACTCGGGGGGGGGGAGGATTGACAGGAGTAGGCAAGGATATTGTAGATTAATTGGAAATTAATTAGTCCGTCCTTATCAACAAAGATAAAATTATCGTTAATCCGGCTGTTTATTACCCCCCCCCCCCTGATTAGTTTACACGAGCTTCCAAGCTGCCAATTAGTTTACACGAGCTGTCTTCCTTTCAGGCTGTGCTCGTCCAAGCTGTTGCCGACCCCAAGATGCTATCAGCAAATTTAAACGTTGTGTGCGTTGAAAATCTGTATTTTCTCGTATAAGACCGTTTTAAGGGAACTTGGTGTATAGTCTGACCTTTGACCTAGATTACGTCTGGGTTAAGTGTTTAAGGTTCGTATGGTAATTATTTGTATTTGTAGTAAGAGGGGTGATACATGTATTGAGGTGGGATACGAACAGAGGACTTCACGACCAAAGATCACATTCATTCCCCCAAAAATCAACCAGTTACGGGTTATTCATGCCCGTGCCACCTCGTGGGTGGCTTAATCTTCATCAATCAGTCAATAAATCCAACAGAGGACGTTAACGAAACGATGATTTTGTCGTTCATAAACAGGGTAGTTTAGGGGCTGGAGAAACAGCGTTTGACAGTTGTTTAATCAGGCTTTCATCTGATTACTCAGTTTTTCACTCAATGCTTCGTTACTGCAGGTGTAAGTCATTGTCAATAGAACCAAAACACCTAACTTAACCTATAACTAATTATACACAAAAATTATATATATATATATATATATATATATATATATATATATATATATATATATATATATATATATATATATATAAACTGTATTAATTTACCTTTTAGAAAATCCCACTTTTTCATTCTCCAGCAATTTAAAATTGATGAATGGAGCTGAACTGATGATGGATTGACCATGAGACATTGACTGACTGATTGACCATGAGACATTGACTGACTGACTGATTGACCATGAGACATTGACTGACTGATTGACCATGAGACATTGACTGACTGATTGACCATGAGACATTGACTGACTGATTGACCATGAGACATTGACTGACTGATTGACCATGAGACATTGACTGACTGATTGACCATGAGACATTGACTGACTGATTGATTGACCATGAGACATTGACTGACTGATTGACCATGAGACATTGACTGACTGATTGACCATGAGACATTGACTGACTGATTGACCATGAGACATTGACTGACTGACTGATTGACCATGAGACATTGACTGACTGATTGACCATGAGACATTGACTGACTGACTGATTGACCATGAGACATTGACTGACTGATTGACCATGAGACATTGACTGACTGATTGACCATGAGACATTGACTGACTGATTGACCATGAGACATTGACTGACTGACTGACCATGAGACATTGACTGACTGACTGACCATGAGACATTGACTGACTGACCTTCATAAGGGAGAGGTGGAGCCGGCCGACCACTCTCACACAGGGACACAGCTGAGCTAAACTACTCGGGTCGTTCCTCAGGTGAAAGCTCCCACAATCTGTCAAGTGTAAACATTACTTATTAGTACACTGTCTCAGTGTCCCAGTGAGACACTACACGTTAGTACACTGCTCTGATCACATGTATCGAGAAGTACATGTGATCATACATAACCCCCCCCCCCTAAACTGCCGCAGGGAAAGGGTTAAGTACACATACCTATTACAGTCATTATTGCAATCAGAGAATCCTTCCTAACTCTTGAAGCTATGGAACCATTTACAGAAAAGTTACATGTATAGTTTTACAGTGGTAGATACAGAGAACGATTTAGCAATAGTTGTAGTAGGGAAAATAACTATTTATAACTATAAACTATATAAAGATAACTATAAAATCTATAGTGTTACACAGAGGATCAGATCAGAGGCGCTTCCCAACAAATATTTACCTTGAACTCGGCTCATGATTGGCTAATAATGTTAAATAATATGAGTTTCGTATAGGCTAGAAAATTGGAGACAAACAGTATTGATGGTGACTTAAATTTGAGTCATTCAAAGTGGACAAATAAACCGATAATACTGAGACCAAAATTATTGGGAGTAACTGAAATCTTTCTTTAACATTACATTGCAGAGCCAAATATTGGAAACAGGATATCAGCTACAGTTATATTGGAAACAGCATATCAGATATACTATTTTCAATATAACTATATCTCATATCCTCTTTCCAATATAACTAGATCTGATATACTGTTTTCAATATAACTATATCAGATCTAGTTATATTGGAAAGAGGATATCAGATTTAGTTATATTGGAAAGAGTATATCAGATCTAGTTATACTGGAAACAGAATATCAGATCCACTTCTAGAAAATCCGAGATACCAATAAATAACATCAGTATATTTAGTAAGTTAGTAAAAATGTTAATAACAAAATAAAGTTTGACGTAACTTAGCTAAATTAGCAAAGAGATTTGCACATCTCTTTATTGTGAGGCCTTGAGTTAGGGTGAGAGGTCTTGGAGGGTGAGGTATCGTGACACTGGAGTATGCTGTATGCGAATATGTTATAATATACTCTATACGAATATAATATAAAACTTTTAAAGCTCGCAAACCAAATATTCCAAATCTTCAAGATCGTCAAATAATTGCAGCTAGTGCTTGCAAATGAGATTAAATCCCAATTAAATCCTAGTCTGACAGACTTCAGATGTAATCCCGAGTCTGTCAAACTAGTTCAAATAAAAGGAAAGTAATAATGAATGATAAATTTGGATGGCAAGGGGAAACGAAGTTAACAAAAAATCCCAGAATATCGACGCGAGGGTAAACACAGGATTAGGCTTGGTACATCGCATTGTCTCACAGAGTTGTGTACTAATTCTTATTCGTATTTTATATTTGATTTTATTAGAGAAAACTTTGATAAAATGCATAAAGTTAACGGCATTTGTAGTAGAAGTGAGTGGAAGACAAGTAAAATCATAATTATTAGAAAAAAAGCTATACGGATCAGAGGTCCAGATTTGAATTATCCCGCCCAAAAAGTCGTTGCGGTTACTATCGCTAATATTACTTATACTGATATATTTAACTTAGTATATACATTCCGGGTTCTATCATTTAATTATCAGGAATATTTTTAGTTTCGCAATTAAAATATATATATAGATCCCGACATCTTTCGGATTTCCTTTAGAGAAACTTTAAATCATTTTCATATGGCAACAATGTCTGTGTGCTGATTGTTTTTCAGTGTATATATATATACACTGAGAGTGTATATATATATACACTGAGAGTGTATATATATATATACACTGAGAGTGTATATATATATACACTGAGAGTGTATATATATATACACTGAGAGTGTATATATATATATACACTGAGAGTGTATATATATATACACTGAGAGTGTATATATATATACACTGAGAGTGTATATATATATATACACTGAGAGTGTATTTTAGTCCTGAACTACATTCAAGACTACAGTGTACAACTGTTGTGACGACCTTCATAACCCTCCAGAGGTAGATAAAGCCCTCAGTCCCACCACCATACACTGAAGTTATTAATAATATAAGTCCCAATTACGACCATATCTTACCTTACTACAGAATCGGTGTCAATTCTTTGGAGATGATATAGGGAAATAGCATTAGCTTTTGCCCGGATACAAGGAACCTTACTTGTAAAGGAGAGATAAGGAATACAAGGAACCTTACTTGTAAAGGAGAGATAAGGAACGTAAAGAACCTTACTTGTGAAGGAAAGATAGGAATACAAGGAACCTTGTGAAGGGAAGATAAGAAAACTCAATTTATATTGTCAAGAAAGCCGGATGAGGAGCGCGAGTTATATAACTGGATGAAAGGGCTTAACACAAGGCGAATAAATTGAGTTATTAAATTGTCAACCCAATTAGAACATGAAACAATGTATACAAATTTGATACATTTTGATTTAGAAGATCCGTATGTAAACATTGGCTTGGGCGTTGGCACGTGATGACAACAAAACTAATACACAGCAAAGTTTCACGCGGGGGTTTGGATGAGTGTATGAGGGGGGGGGGGGGTTGGATGAGTTCATGAGTTCACCCACTCTTCCTAACTCTCACATACCAGCCACACCCACACCCTCCCTAACTCTCACATCCCTGCCACACCCACACCCTCCCTAACTCTCACATCCCTGCCACACCCACACCCTCCCTAACTCTCACATCCCTGCCACACCCACACCCTCCCTAACTCTCACATCCCTGTCACACCCACACCCTCCCTAACTCTCACATCCCTGCCACACCCACACCCTCCCTAACTCTCACATCCCTGCCACACCCACACCCTCCCTAACTCTCACATCCCTGCCACACCCACACCCTCCCTAACTCTCACATCCCTGCCACACCCACACCCTCCCTAACTCTCATATCCCTGCCACACCCACACCCTCTCTAACTCTCACATCCCTGCCACACCCACACCCTCCCTAACTCTCACATCCCTGCCACACCCACACCCTCCCTAACTCTCACATCCCTGCCACACCCACACCCTCCCTAACTCTCACATCCCTGCCACACCCACTGGCTACGGGTCAAAGGCTTCAGGGGTAACTTAGATAAGTAGTATAGTGTGAAGTAAGAGTTGGAGCCAGATGGTGAGAGGCGGGGCGTGACTGTGCTACGGGATACCCCGTGCCAGGGTTCTGTTATTTCTTGCGCTTAACTTCACCCTGGGTTTTTGCCCTACTGCGCATGCGTTAACGTCTTGGCGCCAAATTAAAATTGACGCTTATGTGCGGATTTTAGTTTGTTGGGTTCTTGGCGGTTCATGTTAGACTTAGTTGGATGTAGTTAGATAATTCAGCTTTTGTCACTCTCTTCCTCTCCCATATTATGTCGCGAAGCTCTGAAAAACTGATAACAATTCTTCAGAAACAATCCCTGGTTTCAAACTTATGAAAATTGCAGGGGATCGCTATAGATGCCGAGATTTCTTAAATAGTGGCACTGGGGGTTTACCTCGGTTGGCCTATGACACTTACATACCCTCTAATGTGTCATCTTGGAAAGTTGGATGGGAATAACTCCTAGGCACTGGCCGCCTGGGGGTTGTTCTGGCACTAATATATATATATATATATATATATATATATATATATATATATATATATATATATATATATATATATATATATCAACTGAAAACTCACACCCCAGAAGTGACTCGAACCCATACTCCCAGAAGCAACGCAACTGGTATGTACAAGACGCCTTAATCCACTTGACCATCACGACCGGACATAATGAGGTGATAGCCGAGGCTATATGAACCACCCCACCGCCGGCACTCGGATAGTTATCTTGGGCATAGCATTTTACCAAATCACCTCATTCTTTGGGGCACACGTGAGGAACACAAATGCGAAAATTCGCATTTGTGTTCCTCACGTGTGCCCCAAAGAATGAGGTGATTTGGTAAAATGCTATGCCCAAGATAACTATCCGAGTGCCGGCGGTGGGGTGGTTCATATAGCCTCGGCTATCACCTCATTATGTCCGGTCGTGATGGTCAAGTGGATTAAGGCGTCTTGTACATACCAGTTGCGTTGCTTCTGGGAGTATGGGTTCGAGTCACTTTTGGGGTGTGAGTTTTCAGTTGCATATGTCCTGGGGACCATTCAGGCTTGTTCGCATATATATATATATATATATATATATATATATATATATATATATATATATAATATACAGGAAGAGGTGTGCCCAGCTTCACGGTGCATATACACAGAGAGAGTACTTTAGTTACCCTACCACTTTCGGGGCTATTCATGCCCGTGCCACCTCTTGGGTGACTTAATCTTCATCAATCATCAGTCTTTAGTTCGGGTCTGTGTCCAGCTCTACAGTAGTCTTGGTGGGTAGTTATTCATCATTCATGGTGGCCATCATGAGGTCGATATAAGCATTAAGGGAGAGTTGCAAGGGGGCTCAGACCCCTCTTATTTAAGTTTGCTACTTTTTGAGAAAATGTTCACATTTTAGACTTGAGGGTTTATTTTCTGTTATACACTTAGGAGTTATGCTAATGTTATACTTCCTGATGGTTGGTTGGTGGTCCCTGTAGGTACATTGTTCTCGACATTGTTATGTTGGCCTGTTGAAGCGTTTGGTGAGTATTATTGGACTCGTATATTAATGATAATATCGTAGCACTGATATTATTATTATTACCGTGGCTCTCAACTCTTCATTTGGCTGCATTAAACTTCATCTGACAACCGGTTCTTAGTTTTCAAAGCCTGTCATTAGAATATATTTATCTCCTTATATATTTGTATCATCTGCAAGTGGATGAAACTATTTATATATTTTAAAGTAAAATGGTACAAAAATTATCTGAAATATACTTTGTAAATACTTCTAGGTAAATACTCATATACGTATATATGAGTACATTCAAGTGGACAGCGGTCTGGGGTCGTAGTCCTAAGGGCCCGGGTTAGATTCACGGTTTGAGGCAGAACAAATTTGGGCAGGGATTCTTTCACCTGATGCCTCTGATCACCAAGCAGTAAATAAGTACCCGAGAGTTAGGCAGCTGCTAAAGGCTCCATCCTTGGGGGGGGGGGAGGTGTGAGAGAGAAATATATGTAGTAGATATAATAAGCCGACCACGTTTGATAACTATGTCAAACTGTGTCTATTTCAAGAACCTTAACACCATCCTGCAAGAGACATCTTAATCTAAGATTATCACGAGGATCTTAAGAAGGGTGACAACTGCTTGTATCCACACAGCAAACGACGCAATTGGAGGCCTTAGACTCGAACCGATAATTGGTGATCTTAAAACCTTGGTTATTTCTACGGTAATGTGAAGAACCACAATCTTGGCTACCCTACCCCCTTTACCCCCCCCCCTTTAGGCCTATTATCTCGCGGGTACCCCCCCCCCCTCCACCTCCCATTCCTTGTACCCTCATGCGACCTTGAAACCCCCCCTAACCCCTCTCCCCTCCCTCCCCCCCCCTCTCACATCTACACCATCACCACCACACCCTTCTAAAACCATCCCCACCCTCCTACACACCCCAGCACCCCCTCCCCCCAGCACCCCCTCCACTCAGTCACCCCCCCCCCTCACACTCCTGAACCTGACTTCCCTTGTGTTACACTCATTACCCCCCCCCTCATCAACCCCTCCTCCCCCTCATAAACTCCTCACTAAATGCTTCATATATTCCCACTTATTTTCAGCTACTTAAGATTTTCTTGGTAATGCGTATGGTGCTCCACGCCGCCAGTCTGTGCTCCTTGTATTCGTCTGTGTCTGTTGTACGTTATTACAGGAGGTAGAGTAATGTGACACAGACTGGAGGAACGGAAACAGGCAGAAACGTACCACCCCCGTAGCAGGGACCCAAGAGCCGAAGCTCAATCCTCCTGGGGGATTGAACGCCGACCTGCATGAAGCGAAACCGTTGCTCTACCGTCTACCCCAACTAACAGTAAACTCGCCATATATATATATAGATATATATATATATATATATATATATATATATATATATATATATATATATATTATATATATATATATATATATTATATATATATATATTATATATATATATATATTATATATATATATATATATATTATATATATATATATTATATATATATATATATTATATATATATATATATATATATATATATATATATATATATATATATATATATATATATATATATATATATATATATATATATATATATTATATACATCTCTCGGTGTATATATATACGCTGCTACAGACAGCAAGGAACCAGGGGCCAGATTCACGAAAGCACTTACGCAAGCACTTAGGAACCTGTACATCTTTTGTCAATCTTTGGCGGCTTTGTTTCCAATTACTAAACAGTTAATGAGCTCCGAAGCACCAGGAGGCTGTTTATAACAATAACAACAGTTGATTGAGAAGTTTTCATGCTTTTAATAAAATGTTTAATAAATGTAACCCAAGCCGTCCAAGATGGAGGAAAGATGTACACGTTCGTAAGTACTTGCGTAGGTGCTGAGACCTTTTCACAGCAGCTGGGCAGCTGACCAGATAAGACGCTGACAACGCTCTGGGCGCGTTATCAATACCCCAAGACGCCCCGAGTCGTTACCAAGGCGTCATTTCATCAAGGCAATATAGACATTAACCTTGGCTGTATCTTAAAGGAGAATTGTTCGTCCAGCTTACCAAGGAGCGTGATGATGACTGGGGCCTTGAGTGATATTACTTGCTGAAGATTGTTTAATATGACGGATGATTACCTGTAATTGCCAGGTTACAGGTGTAGTTTACGGTCCTCCTGTAACTTGGGGTTTGTAATGTGGTTGTAAATCTGCTTCCGAATTACAGGATTATGTGACGTTAATATTTGACAAAGGGTCTAGGTGTGTGTGTGGGTGTGGGTGTGTGGGTGTGTGGGTGTGTGTGGGTGTGTGTTTACTAGTTGTGTTTACTAGTTGTGTTTTTGCGGGGGTTGAGCTTTGCTCTTTCGGCCCGCCTCTCAACTGTCAATCAACTGTTTACTAACTACTTTTTTTTTTTTTTTTTTTTTTTTTTTTTTTTTTTTTTTTTTTTCGCCACACACCACACACACCCCAGGAAGCAGCCCGTGACAGCTGACTAACTCCCAGGTACCTATTTACTGCTAGGTAACAGGGGCACTTAGGGTGAAAGAAACTTTGCCCATTTGTTTCTGCCTCGTGCGGGAATCGAACCCGCGCCACAGAATTACGAATCCTGCGCGCTATCCACCAGGCTACGAGGCCCCTGTGTGTGTGGTTGTGGGTGTGTGTGGGTGTGTGTGTGGTTGTGGGTGTGTGGGCGTGTGGGTGTGTGTGGGTGTGTGTGTGGTTGTGGGTGTGTGTGTGTGTGTACTCACCTATTTGTACTCACCTAATTGTGCTTGCGGGGGTTGAGCTTTGGCTCTTTGGTCCCGCCTCTCAACTGTCAATCAACTGGTGTACAGATTCCTGAGCCTACTGGGCTCTATCATATCTACATTTAAAACTGTGTATGGAGTCTGCCTCCACCACATCACTGCCTAGTGCATTCCATCCATTAACTACTCTGACACTGAAAAAGTTCCTTCTAACGTCTCTGTGGCTCATGTGGGTACTCAGTTTCCACCTGTGTCCCCTTGTTCGTGTCCCACCAGTGTTGAATAGTTTATCCTTGTTTACCCGGTCGATTCCTCTGAGGATTTTGTAGGTTGTGATCATGTCTCCCCTTACTCTTCTGTCTTCCAGTGTCGTAAGGTGCATTTCCCGCAGCCTTTCCTCGTAACTCATGCCTCTTAGTTCTGGGACTAGTCTAGTGGCATACCTTTGGACTTTTCCAGCTTCGTCTTGTGCTTGACAAGGTACGGGCTCCATGCTGGGGCCGCATACTCCAGGATTGGTCTTACATATGTGGTGTACAAGATTCTGAATGATTCCTTACACAGGTTCCTGAACGCTGTTCTGATGTTAGCCAGCCTCGCATATGCCGCAGACGTTATTCTTTTTATGTGGGCTTCAGGAGACAGGTTTGGTGTGATATCAACTCCTAGATCTTTCTCTCTGTTCGTTTCATTAAGTACTTCATCTCCTATTCTGTATCCTGTGTTTGACCTAATATTTCCACTGCCTACTTTCATTACTTTGCATTTACTCGGGTTGAACTTCAACAGCCATTTGTTGGACCATTCACTCAGTCTGTCTAGGTCATCTTGTAGCCTCCTACTATCGTCCTCAGTTTCAATCCTCCTCATAATTTTTGCATCATCGGCAAACATTGAGAGCAACGATTCTATACCCTCTGGAAGATCATTTACATATATCAGAAACAGTATAGGTCCAAGGACTGACCCCTGCGGTACTCCACTCGTAACGTCTCGCCAATCTGAGACCTCACCCCTCACACTGACTCGTTGTCTCCTGTTACTTAGGTACTCCTGTATCCAACGGAGTACCTTCCCTTTCACTCCAGCCTGCATCTCCAGTTTTTTCACTAGCCTCTTGTGTGGCACTGTATCAAAGGCTTTCTGACAATCCAAAAATATGCAGTCTGCCCACCCTTCTCTTTCTTGCCTTATTTTTGTTGCCTGGTCGTAGAATTCAAGTAACCCTGTGAGGCAGGACCTGCCATCCCTGAATCCATGTTGATGCTCTGTTACAAAGTTCTTTCGCTCCAGGTGCTCCACTAGCTTTCTTCGCACAATCTTCTCCATCATCTTGCATGGTATGCAGGTTAGGGACACTGGTCTGTAATTCAGTGCCTCCTGTCTATCCCCTTTCTTGTATATCGGGACTACGTTAGCTGCTTTCCAAATTTCTGGCAGTTCCCCTGTTGCCAGTGATTTGTTATACACCATGGAGAGCGGGAGGCACAGTTCTTCTGCTCCTTCCTTTAGTATCCAAGGGGAGATTCCATCTGGGCCTATAGTCTTTGTCACATCCAATTCTAGTAAACACTTCCTTACTTCCCCTCTGGTAATCTCAAACTCTTCCAGTGGTTCCTGGTTAGCTATTCCCTCTCTTATCTCTGGGATTTCTCCTTGCTCTAAGGTGAAGACCTCTTGGAATTTCTTATTCAGTTCCTCACACACTTCCTTGTCGTTTGTAGTGAATCCATCTGCCCCTATCCTTAATTTCATAACCTGTTCCTTTACTGTTGTTTTTCTCCTGATGTGGCTATGCAGCAATTTAGGCTGAGTCTTTGCCTTGCTTGCGATGTCATTTTCGTATTGTCTTTCTGCCTCTCTTCTCATCCTGACATATTCATTCCTGGCATTCTGGTATCTTTCTCTGCTCTCCAGTGTCCTGTTATTCCTATAGTTTCTCCATGCCCTTTTACTTTGCTGCTTAGCTAGCCTACATCTCTGATTAAACCATGGGTTTCTCATCTTCATTTCACTGTTTTCCTTTTGGACTGGGACAAACTTGTTTGCTGCTTCCTTGCACTTGTGCGTGATGTATTCCATCATATCTTGGGCCGTCTTTCCCCTGAGCTCTGTTTCCCATGCTATATCTGATAGGCATTTTCTTATCTCCTCATAGTTTCCCTTTCGGTATGCTAACCTTTTGGTTTCGGTATCCCTCCTCGAGTTCAATAACCCTTCTTCAATCAGGTACTCAAACAGCAATACACTGTGGTCGCTCATTCCTACTGGGGCCTCAAAACTGATTTCTCTTATGTCAGAGTCGTTCAGGGTGAAAACCAGGTCGAGTCTCGCTGGTTCATCATTTCCTCTCATCCTTGTGGGTTCACTGACATGCTGGGTTAAGAAGTTTCTTAACTTCTTAACTTAACACACAAGAAGTTTCTTGTGTACTCACCTAACTCACCTGTGTGTGGGTGTGTGGGTGTGGGTGGGTGTGGGTGTGTGGTTGTGGGTGTGGGTGGGTGTGGGTGTGGGTGTGTGTGGTTGTGGGTGTGTGTGGGTGTGTGTGGGTGTGTGTGTGTGTGTGTGTGTGTGTGTGTGTGTGTGTGTGTGTGTGCGTGTGTGTGGGTAGGTGTGTGTGGGTGTGTGTGGGTGTGTGTGTGTGTGTGTGTGTGTGTGTGTGTGTGTGTGTGTGTGTGTGTGTGTGTGTGTGTGTGTGTGTGTGTGTGTGTGTGTGTACTCACCTAGTTGTGTTTGCGGGGGTTGAGCTCTGGCTCTTTGATCCCGAAACTTGTGTGCTCACTTTGGTCCCTTGTGTGCTCACCTAGCTGTACTTGCAGGGTCGAGCCTCTGCTCCTAAGCCCCGCCTTTCGTCTCTGACGTGACACTTTTTTCTCTCGTTTTTCCTATATATTTACATTTAAAACTATTAATGTTATTGGCTTCATCAACTTCCTGAGCTAAATCCCTTCCACCCCCTTTACGACTCTTAGTCTAAACAAAGTTGTTTCTGACATCTCTGTAACTCATCTGTGTTTCTAGTTTCAAATTATGTCCTCTAGTTCTCCTATTCCTTAATTTGAACATTGTTTCCTTATCTACTTTGTCAATTCCCCATACTATCTGGTACGTCGTTATCATGTCTCCCCTATTCCATCTTTCCTTCAGTGTAATGTGATCCAGCTTCCTCGGTCTTTCCTCATAGCTCGGTCCCCTTAGCTCAGGAACGAGCCTTGTGGTATAATGTTTTAACTTTCTCTACTTTTCTATTTGTGCTTCCTTAGGTAAGGGGTTCCATGCTGGGGCAGCATACTCAGTAATAGATCTTATAATGGATATATGGAATGGATCTTAATCCCTGGTTGGTGAAGGATAACCCAGACTGGGATAGGGGACACCCAGACTGGGATAGGGGGACACCCAGACTGGGATACACCCAGACTGGGATAGGGGACACCCAGACTGGGACACCCAGACTGGGATAGGGGACACCCAGACTGGGATTGGGGACACCCAGACTGGGACACCCAGACTGGGACACCCAGACTGGGATAGGGGACACCCAGACTGGGACACCCAGACTGGGATAGGGGACACCCAGACTGGGACACCCAGACTGGGATAGGGGACACCCAGACTGGGACACCCAGACTGGGATAGGGGACACCCAGACTGGGATTGGGGACACCCAGACTGGGACACCCAGACTGGGACACCCAGACTGGGATAGGGGACACCCAGACTGGGACACCCAGACTGGGACACCCAGACTGGGACACCCAGACTGGGATAGGGGACACCCAGACTAGGATAGGGGACACCCAGACTGGGACACCCAGACTAGGATAGGGGACACCCAGACTGGGATAGGGGACACCCAGACTGGGACACCCAGACCAGGTCTTGAAGGTCCTCTAGCAGGTCCTAATGGGTCTTGCTTATCAATTATCAAAATTGAAAATGGAAATAACCTGAAATACTATTAAAAACAAGTTGATGCTCCCCCCCCCCCATACCAACCCCGGTGGGTATCCCCCCCCATACCAACCCCGGTGGGTATCCCCCCCCCATACCAACCCCGGTGGGTATCCCCCCCCCATACCAACCCCGGTGGGTATCCCACCCCCCCATACCAACCCCGGTGGGTATCCCACCCCCCCATACCAACCCCGGTGGGTATCCCACCCCCCCATACCAATCCCGGTGGGTATCTCACCCCCCATACCAACCCCGGTGGGTATCCCACCCCCCCATACCAACCCCGGTGGGTATCCCACCCCCCCATACCAACCCCGGTGGGTATCCCACCCCCCCATACCAACCCCGGTGGGTATCCCACCCCCCATACCAACCCTGGTGGGTATCCCACCCCCCCATACCAACCCCGGTGGGTATCCCACCCCCCCATACCAACCCCGGTGGGTATCACCCCCCCCCCCCCCCGCTCCATGGAAACCCCGCCACTGCTGGATGAGACAGATATACCAAGTGACAGATATAAGAGACAGATATACCCAGATATAACTATATCACCCAATTTAATAAAGCTATTTGCTAGCTAGAATCCCTGGCAGGACTCGAACTGTAATGGGAGAATTGTATTTTATGTGAATTGGTGTGAATTGTATTTATTTTTTTGGGGGGGCTTGTGTGCACACAACTTGTGCCAAAAATGTATTTGCCCACAACAGGTGTTTGTTATGGAATATATATATATATATATATATATATATATATATATATATATATATATATTAATTTTCGTCTAAATCAGCTTTTCCATTCAACCGGATGAGCAGTTCTAGACTCTTGTGGATTTTAAAGGAAATTTTCAATTCAATATCCCCCGTCGTTCAAAAGTTATATGTCTATTATAAAAATCAAATTAAATTTCTAGCACAATTGAATTACTTCTTTAATACTTAAAAAATTGACATACCAATTTTTTAATACTTAAAAAAATTGGCATGTCAAGATAACTATTTATTGTGTGGGGGCTCAACAACCTCTCAACCCGCCAAACACACACCGAAACTACGACGTTGGTACAACGTTCGAACAAGTTTTAACTCCTAACCAGTTATAACAACCAATATAGCAAGTTGTAACAACGTTCTAATACGTCATAAACACGTTAAGCCAAGATGTAACATCTTTATTACAAGTTGTAACAAGCGGAAAATAGAGAGACAGTTACGGTTTGTGTTTCCAGGGACCTGAAGTCACATGTGCGGGTAACATCAGGTGTGTAGTTGTACTCACATGTAGTGACACCTATGTGTGACGCCGAAGTCATATGTGGATAACTGTCACGTATGTAGGGGGAGCTGGAACCCACACTGCCTCCAGTACACAAACACAGTACACAGACACAGTACACAGACACAGTACACTAACACAGTTCACAGACACAGTACACTAACACAGTACACTAACACAGTACACTAACACAGTACACAGACACAGTACACAGACACAGTACACAGACACAGTACACTAACACAGTTCACAGACACAGTACACAGACACAGACACAGTACACTAACACAGTACACAGACACAGTACACAGACACAGTACACTAACACAGTTCACAGACACAGTACACAGACACAGTACACAGACTCAGTACACTAACACAGTACACAGACACAGTACACTAACACAGTTCACAGACACAGTACACTAACACAGTACACAGACACAGTACACAGACACAGTACACTAACACAGTACACAGACACAGTACACTAACACAGTACACAGACACAGTACACTAACACAGTACACAGACACAGTACACAGACACAGTACACAGACACAGTACACAGACACAGTACACTAACACAGTCCACAGACACAGTCCACAGACACAGTACACAGACACAGTACACAGACACAGTACACAGACACAGTACACAGACACAGTACACTAACACAGTACACTAACACAGTACACTAACACAGTTCACAGACACAGTACACTAACACAGTACACAAACACAGTACACAGACACAGTACACTAACACAGTACACAGACACAGTACACTAACACAGTACACTAACACAGTACACTAACACAGTTCACAGACACAGTACACAGACACAGTACACAAACACAGTACACAGACACAGTACACTAACACAGTACACAGACACAGTACACAGACACAGTACACTAACACAGTACACAGACACAGTACACAGACACAGTACACAGACACAGTACACAGACACAGTACACTAACACAGTACACTAACACAGTACACTAACACAGTACACTAACACAGTACACAGACACAGTACACTAACACAGTACACAGACACAGTACACTAACACAGTACACTAACACAGTACACAGACACAGACACAGTACACTAACACAGTACACTAACACAGTACACTAACACAGTACACTAACACAGTACACAGACACAGTACACTAACACAGTACACTAACACAGTTTACAGACACAGTACACAGACACAGTACACTAACACAGTACACTAACACAGTACACTAACACAGTACACAGACACAGTACACTAACACAGTACACAGACACAGTACACTAACACAGTACACAGACACAGACACAGTACACTAACACAGTACACTAACACAGTACACAGACACAGTACACTAACACAGTACACAGACACAGACACAGTACACTAACACAGTACACTAATACAGTTCACAGACACAGTACACTAACACAGTACACAGACACAGTACACTAACACAGTACACAGACACAGTACACTAACACAGTACACAGACACAGTACACACAGTACACTAACACAGTACACAGACACAGTACACTAACACAGTACACAGACACAGTACACTAACACAGTACACTAACACAGTACACAGACACAGTACACAGACACAGTACACAGATACAGTACACAGACACGGTACACAGACACGGTACACTAACACAGTACACTAACACAGTACACTAACACAGTACACAGACACAGTACACTAACACAGTACACTAACACAGTACACTAACACAGTACACAGACACAGTACACAGACACAGTACACTAACACAGTACACTACCACAGTACACTAACACAGTACACAGACACAGTACATTAACACAGTACACAGACACAGTACACAGACACAGTACACTAACACAGTACACAGACACAGTACACTAACACAGTACACAGACACAGTACACTAACACAGTACACTAACACAGTACACTAACACAGTACACTAACACAGTACACTAACACAGTACACTAACACAGTACACTAACACAGTACACAGACACAGTACATTAACACAGTACACAGACACAGTACACAGACACAGTACACAGACACAGACACAGTACACTAACACAGTACACAGACACAGTACACTAACACAGTACACAGACTCAGTAGACTAACACAGTACACAGACACAGTACAGTAACACAGTACACAGACACAGTACACAGACACAGTACACAGACACAGTACACTAACACAGTTCACAGACACAGTACACAGACACAGTACACAGACTCAGTACACTAACACAGTACACAGACACAGTACACTAACACAGTACACAGACTCAGTAGACTAACACAGTACACAGACACAGTACAGTAACACAGTACACAGACACAGTACACAGACACAGTACACAGACACAGTACACTAACACAGTTCACAGACACAGTACACAGACACAGTACACAGACTCAGTACACTAACACAGTACACAGACACAGTACACTAACACAGTTCACAGACACAGTACACTAACACAGTACACAGACACAGTACACAGACACAGTACACTAACACAGTACACTAACACAGTACACAGACACAGTACACTAACACAGTACACAGACACAGTACACAGACACAGTACACTAACACAGTACACTAACACAGTACACAGACACAGTACACTAACACAGTACACAGACACAGTACACTAACACAGTACACAGACACAGTACACTAACACAGTACACAGACACAGTACACAGACACAGTACACAGACACAGTACACTAACACAGTACACAGACACAGTCCACAGACACAGTACACAGACACAGTACACAGACACAGTACACAGACACAGTACACAGACACAGTACACTAACACAGTACACTAACACAGTACACTAACACAGTACACAGACACAGTACACAGACACAGTACACTAACACAGTACACTAACACAGTTCACAGACACAGTACACTAACACAGTACACAGACACAGTACACAGACACTGTACACTAACACAGTACACAGACACAGTACACTAACACAGTACACTAACACAGTTCACAGACACAGTACACTAACACAGTACACAGACACAGTACACAGACACTGTACACTAACACAGTACACAGACACAGTACACAAACACAGTACACTAACACAGTTCACAGACACAGTACACTAACACAGTACACAGACACAGTACACAGACACAGTACACAAACACAGTACACAGACACAGTACACTAACACAGTACACAGACACAGTACACAGACACAGTACACTAACACAGTACACAGACACAGTACACAGACACAGTACACAGACACAGTACACAGACACAGTACACTAACACAGTACACTAACACAGTACACTAACACAGTACACAGACACAGTACACTAACACAGTACACTAACACAGTTTACAGACACAGTACACAGACACAGTACACTAACACAGTACACTAACACAGTACACTAACACAGTACACAGACACAGTACACTAACACAGTACACAGACACAGTACACTAACACAGTACACTAACACAGTACACAGACACAGACACAGTACACTAACACAGTACACTAATACAGTTCACAGACACAGTACACTAACACAGTACACAGACACAGTACACTAACACAGTACACAGACACAGTACACTAACACAGTACACTAACACAGAACACAGACACAGTACACTAACACAGTACACAGACACAGTACACTAACACAGTACACTAACACAGTACACAGACACAGTACACAGACACAGTACACAGATACAGTACACAGACACGGTACACAGACACGGTACACTAACACAGTACACTAACACAGTACACTAACACAGTACACAGACACAGTACACTAACACAGTACACTAACACAGTACACTAACACAGTACACAGACACAGTACACAGACACAGTACACTAACACAGTACACTACCACAGTACACTAACACAGTACACAGACACAGTACATTAACACAGTACACAGACACAGTACACAGACACAGTACACTAACACAGTACACAGACACAGTACACTAACACAGTACACAGACACAGTACACTAACACAGTACACAGACACAGTACTACTAACACAGTACACAGACACAGTACACTAACACAGTACACTAACACAGTACACTAACACAGTACACTAACACAGTACACAGACACAGTACACAGACACAGTACACTAACACAGTACACTAACACAGTTCACAGACACAGTACACTAACACAGTACACAGACACAGTACACAGACACAGTACACTAACACAGTACACAGACACAGTACACTAACACAGTACACTAACACAGTTACACAGACACAGTACACTAACACAGTACACAGACACAGTACACAGACACAGTACACAAACACAGTACACAGACACAGTACACTAACACAGTACACAGACACAGTACACAGACACAGTACACTAACACAGTACACAGACACAGTACACAGACACAGTACACAGACACAGTACACATAACACAGTACACAGACACAGTACACTAACACAGTACACTAACACAGTACACTAACACAGTACACTAACACAGTACACAGACACAGTACACTAACACAGTACACTAACACAGTTTACAGACACAGTACACAGACACAGTACACTAACACAGTACACTAACACAGTACACTAACACAGTACACAGACACAGTACACTAACACAGTACACAGACACAGTACACTAACACAGTACACAGACACAGTACACAGACACAGTACACTAACACAGTACACTACCACAGTACACTAACACAGTACACAGACACAGTACATTAACACAGTACACAGACACAGTACACAGACACAGTACACTAACACAGTACACAGACACAGTACACTAACACAGTACACAGACACAGTACACTAACACAGTACACAGACACAGTACTCTAACACAGTACACAGACACAGTACACTAACACAGTACACTAACACAGTACACTAACACAGTACACTAACACAGTACACAGACACAGTACACAGACACAGTACACTAACACAGTACACTAACACAGTTCACAGACACAGTACACTAACACAGTACACAGACACAGTACACAGACACTGTACACTAACACAGTACACAGACACAGTACACTAACACAGTACACTAACACAGTTCACAGACACAGTACACTAACACAGTACACAGACACAGTACACAGACACAGTACACAAACACAGTACACAGACACAGTACACTAACACAGTACACAGACACAGTACACAGACACAGTACACTAACACAGTACACAGACACAGTACACAGACACAGTACACAGACACAGTACACAGACACAGTACACTAACACAGTACACTAACACAGTACACTAACACAGTACACAGACACAGTACACTAACACAGTACACTAACACAGTTTACAGACACAGTACACAGACACAGTACACTAACACAGTACACTAACACAGTACACTAACACAGTACACAGACACAGTACACTAACACAGTACACAGACACAGTACACTAACACAGTACACTAACACAGTACACAGACACAGTACACTAACACAGTACACTAACACAGTACACAGACACAGACACAGTACACTAACACAGTACACTAATACAGTTCACAGACACAGTACACTAACACAGTACACAGACACAGTACACTAACACAGTACACAGACACAGTACACTAACACAGTACACTAACACAGTACACAGACACAGTACACTAACACAGTACACAGACACAGTACACTAACACAGTACACTAACACAGTACACAGACACAGTACACAGACACAGTACACAGATACAGTACACAGACACGGTACACAGACACGGTACACTAACACAGTACACTAACACAGTACACTAACACAGTACACAGACACAGTACACTAACACAGTACACTAACACAGTACACTAACACAGTACACAGACACAGTACACAGACACAGTACACTAACACAGTACACTACCACAGTACACTAACACAGTACACAGACACAGTACATTAACACAGTACACAGACACAGTACACAGACACAGTACACTAACACAGTACACAGACACAGTACACTAACACAGTACACAGACACAGTACACTAACACAGTACACTAACACAGTACACTAACACAGTACACTAACACAGTACACTAACACAGTACACTAACACAGTACACAGACACAGTACATTAACACAGTACACAGACACAGTACACAGACACAGTACACAGACACAGACACAGTACACTAACACAGTACACAGACACAGTACACTAACACAGTACACAGACTCAGTAGACTAACACAGTACACAGACACAGTACAGTAACACAGTACACAGACACAGACACAGTACACAGACACAGTACACAGACACAGTACACAGACACAGTACACAGACACAGTACACTAACACAGTACACAGACACAGTACACAGACACAGTACACTAACACAGTACACTAACACAGTACACTAACGCTGTACACAGACACAGTACACAGACACAGTACACTGACACAGTACACTGACACAGTACACTAACACAGTACACAGACACAGTACACAGACACATACACAGTACACAGACACAGTACACTAACACAGTACACACACACAGTACACAGACACAGTACACAGACACAGTACACAGACACAGTACACTAACACAGTACACTAACACAGTACTCAGGCACTAACACAGTACACAGGCACAGTACACAGACACAGTACACTAACACAGTACACAGACACAGTACACTAACACAGTACACAGACACAGTACACAGACACAGTACACTAACACAGTACACAGACACAGTACACTAACACAGTACACAATACACAGACACAGTACACTAACACAGTACACTAACACAGTACACAGACACAGTACACAGACACAGTACACAAACACAGTACACAGACACAGTACACAGTACACTAACACAGTACACAGACATAGTACATTAACACAGCACAGTACACAGACACAGTACACAGACATTAGTACACTAACACAGTACACAGACACAGTACACAGACACAGTACACTAACACAGTACACAGACACAGTACCCAGACTCAGTACACAGACACAGTACACAGTACACTAACACAGTACACAGACACAGTACACAGTACACTAACACAGTACGCAGACACAGTACACAGTACACTAACACAGTACACAGACACAGTACACTAACACAGTACACAGACACAATACACTGACACAGTACACTAACACAGTACACTAACATAGTACACAGTACACAGACACAGTACACAGACACAGTACACAGACACAGTACACTAACACAGTACACTAACATAGTACACAGTACACAGACACAGTACACAGACACAGTACACAGACACAGTACACTAACACAGTACACTAACACAGTACACAGACACAGTACGCAGACACAGTACACAGACACAGTACACTAACACAGTACACTAACACAGTACACAGACACAGTACACTAACACAGTACACTAACATAGTACACAGTACACAGACACAGTACACAGACACAGTACACAGACACAGTACACTAACACAGTACACTAACACAGTACACAGACACAGTACGCAGACACAGTACACATACACAGTACACTAACACAGTACACTAACACAGTACACAGACACAGTACACAGACACAGTACACTAACACAGTACACTAACACAGTACAAAGGCACAGTACGCAGACACAGTACACAGACACAGTACACAGACACAGTACACAGGCACAGTACACAGACACAGTACACAGACACAGTACACAGGCACAGTACACAGACACAGTACACAGACACAGTACACTAACACCGTACACAGACACAGTACGCAGACACAGTACACTAACACAGTACACAGACACAGTACACTAACACAGTACACTAACACAGTACACTAACACAGTACACTAACACAGTACACAGACACAGTACACAGACACAGTACACTAACACCGTACACAGACACAGTACACTAACACAGTACACTAACACAGTACACAGACACAGTACACTAACACAGTACACTAACACAGTACACAGACACAGTACACTAACACAGTACACAGACACAGTACACTAACACAGTACACAGACACAGTACACAGACAGTACACAGACACAGTTATATATCTGGTTAATAATAATTATCCGCCACCGTAACCCTACATTCCCCAAGGCCTGACTGATCAGTGGACAGCGCTCGGGATTCGTAGTTCAAAGCTTCCGGGATCGATCCCCGGTGAAGGCGGAAACAAATGGACAGAGTTTCTTTCATCCTGATGCCCCTCTTCACCTAGCAATAAATAGGTACCTGGGAGTTAGACAGCTGCTACGGGCTGCTTCCTGGGGATGTGTAACAAAAAAAGGAGGCCTCGTCGGGGACCGGGCCGCGGGGACACTAAGCCCTGAAATTATCTCAAGATAACCTCAAGAAGCTCTATCTAGGAATCCAACATACAGTTTGTAAGTCATCTTGTATGTATATAGTTTTGTAAGTCATCTTGTAAGTATATTGTTTTACCGGAATAAACAATTATTATTTTATGTGTCGTGTCTGTACTATGTTGTTAATGTTACCGTGTGAAGCAGTTCAGCAACACGGTGGAGTCATAATCTCGCTCACGACGCTCCCAAAGTTAGGCACTTTTTTAAGTTAACAACTAATTAACAGCATTAACATTTTTTTCACTTGCAAAATCCAAGTATAATTTGGAGAGACGTGAGCTAATTGGCTCTTTTACCTCACAATTCGGGGTTGATGATCTCGGTAGAAAATAATATTAATGTTGAGTCTGCTCCAAAAGCCAAGTCAATCCAATACAAAGAATTAGCGATATGAACATTACCAAACACAAGCAGAGTCATCGCTCAGTCAAGTTTACTCTGCGTTAACATCTGTTAACTCTGCTCTACCATTGTCGGGGACCTGCTTGACACCTGGTTGATGAGGTTCTGGGAGTTCTTCTACTCCCTAAGCCCGGCCCGAGGCCAGGCTTGACTTGTGAGAGTTTGGTCCACCCGGCTGTTGCTTGGAGCGGCCCGCAGGCCCACATACCCACCACAGCCCGGTTGGTCCGGCACTTCTTGAAGAAAATCTAGTGTTCTCTTGAAGATGTCCACGGTTGTTCCGGCAATATTTCTTATGCTCGCTGGGAGGACGTAGAACAACCGCGGACCTCTGATGTTTATAGTGTTCTCTGATTGTGCCTATGGCACCTCTGCTCTTCACTGGTTCTATTCTGCATTTTCTTCTGCATATGCTGGGACAGGAAGCCTGCAGGTTTATCCAGGATTCCCTCCCCCCCCCCCATAGGCCAAATACTAAGCTTCCCCCAAGAAACAACTCATAACAGATACCTATAACGCCCAAGTCCCAAACCACTAGGCAAACACAGGCCTCAGGTGCAAGGACACGTGCCCAAAAAAATATATCCAACCTGCACGGGAATCGAACGCGAGACCATTTGACTGGAACCCACCTGCGTTAATCATCCCCCTCAATATAAATCATCAATAAGCGAACTTAAAAAAAAAGGTTGATTGCAAGATAATCGCGAGATCTATCACTTCACCCGCATTATATATATCTCTTGCCTAAGACAATATCAAGAGCAACAGTCAATAATTCGCTGCAATATATTATTGCAACACTGCAACTAGGATAACAGGGCAGCACTGGCTCTAATGTTAAGTCTCACACACTCTCTAAATCAACAACAGCTTAACAACCATGAAAGGTGAATTTACGATCGCTTCAAAATGTATTTATCTTGTGTGTGTGTGTGTGTGTGTGTGTGTGTGTGTGTGTGTGTGTGTGTGTGTGTGTGTGTGTGTGTGTAAAAGTGTCTTGTTTCAATTTTTAAGTTAGTCTGAAAACACAAGGGCTTGTGTGGTGTTTTATACCAGGGTGTGACGTTAGAGTGCGTTAAGTTCTGGTGAGTTTTAATACATCATTCTGTGGCAGTTGTGGCGTCTCAAAACGGCTGGCCTGAGCCACCTTTGTGCACTCAGAATAGGTTTTTCCAGGTGTCGTGTAGACCTGTACAAGAAAATTTCTAACCTAACCTAACCTAACCTAAGCTAACCTAACCTAACCTAACCTAACCTAACCTGTACATGAAAATCTCTAATCAAAGACTTGGTGAATCGGACTCGGGAGCCCCTCAGCTGGTGTACTACCTCTATACCCCCCCCCCCCCAACTGGCAAATAACGTTGATGGGGATTCGAACCAGTGTTCTAGTGTCTCCCGACCGCAGCAAGGTAACCGGCTGGGAGTAAACAGAAGTCCAAATCCCAGAATTGCTTCAGTTGTATGCAGTCTCTGTAATTAATTACGAGCCATTAGTGATCCTGTTCGAATTTTATGTACATTGAGTTGTTAATGTTCAAATATGAACAGTGTGTTCGAATTAGATATTATACTTGAGGATATTAGGGTAATTAATCTGATCGTGAACAGGTGTTAATGGGTGATTCCTGAAGGTCTTCAGTGGGTGAGCTTTCAATTCGTTAATCACAGAGCCACACCACAGAGCCACACCACAGAGCCACACCACAGAGCCACACCACAGAGCCACACCACATGAGCCACACCACTGAGCCACACCACAGAGCCACACCACAGAGCCACACCACAGAGCCACACCACTGAGCCACACCACATGAGCCACACCACAGAGCCACACCACAGAGGCACACCACTGAGCCACACCACAGAGCCACACCACAGAGGCACACCACTGAGCCACACCACTGAGCCACACCACAGAGCCACACCACAGAGCCACACCACAGAGGCACACCACTGAGCCACACCACTGAGCCACACCACAGAGCCACACCACAGAGCCACACCACTGAGCCACACCACTGAGCCACACCACTGAGCCACACCACTGAGCCACACCACTGAGCCACACCACAGAGCCACACCACTGAGCCACACCACTGAGCCACACCACTGAGCCACACCACAGAGCCACACCACTGAGCCACACCACTGAGCCACACCACTGAGCCACACCACAGAGCCACACCACAGAGCCACACCACTGAGCCACACCACTGAGCTACACCACAGAGCCACACCACTGAGCCACACCACAGAGCCACACCACTGAGCCACACCACTGAGCCACACCACTGAGCCACACCACAGAGCCACACCACTGAGCCACACCACTGAGCCACACCACAGAGCCACACCACTGAGCCACACCACAGAGCCACACCACTGAGCCACACCACAGAGCCACACCACTGAGCCACACCACTGAGCCACACCACTGAGCCACACCACTGAGCCACACCACAGAGCCACACCACTGAGCCACACCGCTGAGCCACACCACTGAGCCACACCACTGAGCCACACCACTGAACCACACCACAGAGCCACACCACTGAGCCACACTACAGAGCCACACCACAGAGCCACACCACTGAGTCACACCACTGAGCCACACCACAGAGCCACACCACTGAGCCACACCACTGAGCCACACCACAGAGCCACACCACTGAGCCACACCACAGTCACACCACTGAGCCACACCACTGAGCCACACCACTGAGTTACACCACAGAGCCACACCACTGAGCCACACCACCACTTAGTCACACCACAGAGCCACACCACAGAGCCACACCACTGAGCCACACCACTGAGTTACACCACTGAGCCACACCACTGAGCCACACCACAGAGCCACACCACAGAGCCACACCACCACTGAGCCACACCACAGAGCCACACCACAGAGCCACACCACAGAGCCACACCACTGAGCCACACCACTGAGTTACACCACAGAGCCACACCACTGAGCCACACCACTGAGTCACACCACAGAGCCACACCACAGAGCCACACCACAGAGCCACACCACTGAGCCACACCTTAGCTTCGCTACCTTCCCTCAATGACCCCCCCCCCCCTCTACCCCCCTTCCCCCTCCCTTCCATCCTCTGAGCTGTTCACAACAGGAAAAGATGGCGTCATACAGTGTAAATCAGAGGTAATGTGTTCAAGCTTCTTTGTGGTAGTACCTGGCCAGGCAGCTTCAAGAAAGTTACAAGGACACCGAGTCATAAGTGCGTCTGTGGGTCCTGTGCGCCCCAGAAGGTCGGGAAGAGGAAGGGGGGAAGAGGAGGGAAGGGGGGAAGAGGAGGGAAGGGGGGAAGAGGAGGGAAGGGGGGAAGAGGAGGGAGGGGAGGGGGGGAAGAGGAGGGAGGGGAGGGGGTGAAATCAGCCTTAACATCAAAACGTGAGAAATTCCTGCTAACGTGGCGGCACTTCGCCATGCTCGCGGGTGATATATTCGACGGTCTGGCCATTTTTGCCGTGTTGTAGCAGCGGGAGTCTTAGTGTGTGGTGGCGGGTGGTGGGGCACCTCCCTGTAATGTGGATACCGCCTGCTGGGTCACCGCTGGGACCTGCCTCTTGTCACATACTCTCCCTTCTCCCTCTCCTCCACTCTCCCTCTCCCTCACTCCCTCTCCTCCTGTGAAGAAAGGGTCAATGACCTCAACAATAAGGACACTGCGGACCGGATATAACACTCTCCTACAGCTTAAGACACACTAAGGGCTAACAAGTCTCTTGAAGACGAGCTGTAACAATTGCGCAAAATAGAATAATCCTTAAATTGGGGGATTTTTAAATAAGGAGGTCTAAACGAATCACAACTTCCAGAACATTCTGCGACAGTCTTAAGCCCTGATACGGAGGTCAGGTGAGGAGACACATCGAGGACACCTGTTGAGAGGCGGGACCAAAGAGCCAGAGCTCAACCTCTGCAAGCACAAATAGGTGACTACCTTCTTAAACATGTGTACGAAAACTGAAAGAACAGGAATTTCGGAAATATTAGGATCAGATTTCCAGACTTCCAGCGCATTATAAACGGTTCCAACGCGCCTGAAAAAGAAGTTTACAGCTGGATAAAGACAAAACTTTGATCTTACAACCATTGCAAGCAGTTGACTTTTAACAACTCTTGCAACGAGTGCGACCTAACGAGCCCCAAAACACCCATACTAAACTAAAAACACTAAACTAAACTGAAAAGTCTCTCAAACCCTCCCCCCTCCAGCTGTCAGAGGAGAGGGCAAACCTGTATTAGCTTCCAAACACACACACACACACACACACACACACACACACACACACACACACACACACACACACACACACACACACACAAACACACACACACACACACACACACACACACACACACACACACACACACACACACACACACAAACACACACACACACACACACACACACACACACACACACACACACACACACACACACATACACAAAGACAAACTCTTCAACACGGGTGGGACAGAAACAAGGGGACACAGGTGGAAACTTAGTACCCAGATGAGCCACAGGGACGTAGGAAAGAATTTTTTCAGTGTCAGAGTAGTTAACGGATGGAATGCACTAGGCAGCGATGTGGTGGAGGCTGACTCCATACACAGTTTCAAGTGTAGATATGATAGAGCCCAGTAGGCTCAGGAATCTGTACACCAGTTGATTGACAGTTGAGAGGCGGGATCAAAGAGCCAAAGCTCAACCCCCGCAAGCACAATTAGGTAAATACATGTTTACAGGCGTAGAGTCCTACATGTCGATGTTTGCGGATGACGCAAAGTTGATGAGAAGAGTTGTGACAGATGAGGATTGCAGGATCCTCCAAGAGGACCTGAACAGGATGCAGAGATGGTCAGAGAAATGGCTACTGGAATTCAACACGAGCAAATGTAAAGTTATGGAAATGGGACTAGGAGATAGGAGAGCAAAGGGACAGTACACAATGAAGGGGAACAGCCTACCTGTGACGACGCGTGAAAGAGACCTGGGGGTGGACGTAACACCTAATCTATCTCCTGAGGCACATATAAATAGGATAACGACAGCAGCGTACTCTACACTGGCAAAAGTTAGAACATCATTCAGAAACATAAGTAAGGAGGCATTTAGGGCGCTTTACACTGACTACGTAAGGCCAGTCTTAGAGTATGCCGCCTCATCATGGAGTCCCCATCTGAAGAAGCATATAATGAAACTGGAAAAGGTTCAGAGGTTTGCAGTGAGACTCGTCCCAGAGCTACGAGGGATGGGGTATGAGGAGCGCCTGAGGGAACTGTGCCTTACGACACTAGAAAGAAGAAGGGAGAGAGGGGACATGATAGGAACGTATAAGATACTCAGAGGGATTGACAGAGTGGACATAGACGAAATGTTCACACGGAATAGTAACAGAACGAGGGGACATGGATGGAAGCTTGAAACTCAGATGAGTCACAGAGATGTTAGGAAGTTTTCTTTTAGCGTGAGAGTAGTGGGAAAATGGAATGCACTTCAGGAACAGGTTGTGGAAGCAAATACTATTCATAATTTTAAAACCAGGTATGATAGGAAAATGGGACAGGAGTCATTGCTGTAAACAACCGATGCTCGAAAGGCGGGATCCAAGAGTCAATGCTCGATCCTGCAGACACAACTAGGTGAGTACAACTAGGTGAGTACACACACACACACACACACACACACACACACACACACACACACACACACACACACACACACACACACACACACACACACACAGACAAGAGGCACTGAACTACAGGCCAGTGTCCTTAACTTGTATACCATGCAAGGTGATGGAGAAGATTGTGAGAAAAAACCTGGTAACACATCTGGAGAGAAGAGACTTCGTGACAACCCATCAACATGGGTTCAGGGAGGGTAAATCTTGCCTTACAGGATTGATAGAATTCTACGATCAGGTGACAAAGATTAAACAAGAAAGAGAAGGGTGGGCGGACTGCATTTTTTTGGACTGTCGGAAAGCCTTTGACACAGTACCCCATAAAAGGTTGATGCATAAGCTAGAGAAACAGGCAGGAGTAACTGGTAGGGCGCTCCAGTGGATAAGGGAGTACCTAAACAATAGGAAGCAGAGAGTTACAGTGAGGGGTGAGACCTCAGACTGGCGTGAAGTCACCAGTGGAGTCCCACAGGGCTCTGTACTTGGACCTATCCTGTTTCTGATATACGTAAATGATCTCCCAGAGGGTATAGACTCATTCCTCTCAATGTTTGCTGACGACGCCAAAATTATGAGAAGGATTAAGACAGAGGAGGACAGCTTGAGGCTTCAAGAAGACCTGGACAAGCTGCAGGAATGGTCGAACAAATGGCTGTTAGAGTTTAATCCAAGCAAATGTAATGTAATGAAGATAGGGGTAGGAAGCAGGAGACCAGATACAAGGTTTCACTTGGGAGATGAAATACTTCAAGAGTCCGAGAGAGAGAAAGACCTGGGGGTTGAAATCACGCCAGACCTGTCCCCTGATGCTCACATCAAGAGGATAACAGCAGCAGCATATGCCAGGTTGGCTAACATAAGAACGGCCTTTAGAAACTTGTGTAAGGAATCTTTCAGAACATTATATACCACATATGTCAGACCAATCCTGGAGTATGCGGCACCAGCATGGAGTCCATATCTAGTCAAGCATAAGACTAAAGATGGAAAAGGTTCAAAGGTTTGCCACCAGACTAGTACCCGAGCTGAGAGGTATGAGCTACGAGGAGAGACTACGGGAATTAAACCTCACTTCGTTGGAAGACAGAAGAGTTAGGGGGGACATGATCACCACATTCAAGTTCCTCAAGGGAATTGACAGGGTTGATAAAGACAGGCTGTTTAACACAAGGGACACACGCACTAGGGGACACAGGTGGAAACTGAGTGCCCAAATGAGCCACAGAGATATTAGAAAGAACTTTTTTAGTGTCAGAGTGGTTGACAAATGGAATGCATTAGGAAGTGATGTGGTGGAGGCTGACTCCTTACACAGTTTCAAGTGTAGATATGATAGAGCCCAATAGGCTCAGGAATCTGTACACCTGTTGATTGACGGTTGAGAGGCGGGAGCAAAGAGCCAGAGCTCAACCCCCGCAAGCACGACTAGGTGAGTACAACTAGGTGAGTACACACACACACACACACACACACACACACACACACACACACACACACACACACACACACACACACACACACACACACACACACACACACTCACACACACACACACACACACACACACACACACACACACACACACACACACACACACACACACACACACACTCACACACACTCACACACACACACACGCGCATGCTATCATAACTCTTTACTTCCCATTCCCAAATTTCTCCTTCAACTCTACCACATACTCTACCCATCCTAACTACACAATATATATATATATATATATATATATATATATATATATATATATATATATATATATATATCCCCAAGCCCCCCCCCTCTTAAAAAAAAACACAGACGAAAAAAATTAATCGAAATCTTCAAGATTATTAAATAAACTGCACCCCCTTCAAACACCTAGAACTAATCTAGAGGTAAGGAACTCATCAAGGGGATATAATCTCACTTAGAAGTAAACTCAAGCCCAAATGTGACGAGGTAAGTGCATAATAGTAGACTAAAGTTGTGGTGGGATTGTGGTAGGTGTCGACTCATCACAGAGCCACGAGGCAGCTAGGTGTGTATTTTGCCACCATAAATGTCATCTGAATACTAATTAAATTATTTAGTGTAAGTGTTGATGTATGAGCTGTTGTGTATACCTGGCCCCCTTGGGCGATATGTCAGTGCGAGGAGGAGGAGGAGAGTGGTGGTGCAAGCAGCAGAGGTAGAACAGTGGTAGAAGTAGAAGAGTAATGATAGAAACAGTAGAGATTAAAGGTAGGAAAAGGTAGGAAAAGGAAGAAATGACAGAAGTAGTAATTTAGTCAACAGTAGCTTTGTCCCAAGTTCTAACAGCAGCAGTTGGGTCAAACAGAAAGTAAACTTGAATGCAATATTTTCCCAATTTCAAGTTCATGTTACCCGCTGCTAGTCACTACAGCATGATGATATGTCTCACTGTATCACCTGCCCGGGGAATGTACCGACGGTAGCAGGCACATTATCCAGGGGTTCGAATCCCGCCCAGGAGGTATAGTGTTCTTTCCCCAATTTGGGTTAAGCTTGCTTCCGGAGTCTTAACACCGTCCACGTCGACCTGTCAGATAAACACCAACTGGTTCGCGGATATCTATTCACGTGATAGAAATACACCTTCCTGTCCTTCACCTGGTCTGTGGCGGTGACTCCTGACTGGTTAAAGGTTGGCGGGTAAATGCTTCCGCTCTCTGTGCTGAGTGGTCAATTTAACCCCACTGGGGACCTCGTGGTCAAGGTCACAAGATAATACTAAAGATTCTAGAGTTTCAATCTAGGTTGATAATCTAGAGTTTCGAAGTGAGGTACTAGAAGTGAGGTACTAGAAGTGAGGCACTGGAAGTGAGGCACTGGAAATGAGGCACTAGAATTGAGGTACTAGAAGTGAGGCACTAGAAGTGAGGCACTAGAAGTGAGGCACTAGAAGTGAGGCACTAGAAGTGAGGCACTAAATGATTGATAATCTAGAATCTCAAAAATTAAGAATCTAGTCTCACACCTTATCTTAGAGTCTCGAAGATTTAAGTCGGTTGATTCTCAATCGTATAATTATATACAATTAAGAAGGTAGAGGAGCTTCTTCATCAACAACAACTTGTCATGCTTGAAGGAGGCATGAACGAATTTCAGGTGACACGACCACTTGACTACTTGACTTCGCTGTGATGAACAATGCACCCGTAGATAACCTTCTTGTCACCATCGTCATTTGGCCTTTTGACCAAACCTGTCAAATGTGTCACATGTCCTCTGTATCCGGCTGATTGCTGGGAGTATTAGGCAGACTACTCCAGCATTGATAGCGCTTTGCCTGGCTATGGGGAGGCTACCTTGAGGCTACCTTGAGGTGCTTCCGGGGCTTAGTGTCCCCGCGGCCCGGTCGTCGACCAGGCCTCCTGCAGGCCTCCGACCAGGCTGGCAGTGGGACTGGGCAGGATAGCACAAGTGATTGGGCATGATATCTTCTCTGGAGATTTTGAGTTGGGTATCGGTATAGAATTGGAACCGGAAAGAAGACAGAGACGAGAAAGAAAGAAAGAAGACGCTAGACGGAGAAGAAAGAGTCGCTAAGAAGGACCAACCACCGAGACAAAATTCTATGCGATATTTCAAGATGCCATCAATAAACAACTGTAAAAATATGAGTAGTTGACAGGTGTCACGAAGACATAAACGCACTAGCAGAATGACTCAAAAGTCTGAACTGTGGACAGGATTCATATGGTATTGTCTCGATTCTTTTTGCAGAAGCATTTGACAGGTGTGGCGTAAAGGAGTATAGAGTTTAAGCTGAATAGATTTGGAAGTGATGGGAATATTTTGTGCCGCATTGAAAACTTCTTAAGGAGCAGGATCAACCAGGTTGTTAAGAGTGTAAATGGATGAAAATCTGTCCATCCCAAGATGTGAACATTTTTGCAGGTGCTGGGTAAGTAGATTGTGTCCGTCGGTTATAGTACTGCATTGAAATGCGTAAGAATGTATAACATTTTACAGCTAATAAATCAGATCTATAACGGAGCACTCATCACTAATATGAGATTAAGTTAATTAAGTTAATGAACTGAACCCATCATCACTTGGACTCTCCTACACACCGCAGACTTCACAGGTGTGTGTGTGTGTGTGTGTGTGTGTGTGTGTGTGTGTGTGTGTGTGCGTGTGTGCGTGTGTGTGTGTGTGTGTGTGTGTGTGTGTGTGTGTGTGTGTGTGTGTGTGTGTGTGTGTGTGTGTGTGTGTGTGCGTGTGTGTGTGCGTGTGTGTGTGTGTGTGTGTGTGCGTGTGTGTGTGTGTGTGTGTGTGTGTGTGTGTGTGCGTGTGTGTGTGTGTGTGTGTGTGTGTGTGTGTGTGTGTGTGTGTGTGTGTGTGTGTGTGTGTGTGTGTGTGTGTGTGTGTGTGTGTGTGTGTGTGTGTGTGTGTGTGTGTGCGTGTGTGTGTGAGTGTGTGTGTGCGTGTGTGTGTGTGTGTGTGCGTGTGTGTGTGTGTGTGTGTGTGTGTGTGTGTGTGTGTGTGTGTGTGTGTGTGTGTGCGTGTGTGTGTGTGTGTGTGTGCGTGTGTGTGTGTGTGTGTGTGTGTGTGCGTGTGTGTGTGTGTGTGTGTGTGTGTGTGTGTGTGTGTGTGTGTGTGTGTGTGTGCGTGTGTGTGTGTGTGTGTGTGTGTGTGCGTGTGTGTGTGTGTGTGTGTGTGTGTGTGTGTGTGTGTGTGTGTGTGTGAGTGTGTGTGTGTGTGTGTGTGTGTGTGTGTGTGTGTGTGTGTGTGTGAGTGTGTGTGTGTGTGTGTGTGCGTGTGTGTGTGTCTGTGTGTGTGTGTGTGTGTGTGTGTGTGTGTGTGAGTGTGTGTGTGTGTGTGTGTGTGTATGTGTGTGTGTGTGTGTGTGTGAGTGTGTGTGTGTGTGTGTGTGCGTGTGTGTGTGTGTGTGTGTGTGTGTGTGTGTGTGTGTGTGTGTGTGTGAGTGTGTGTGTGTGTGTGTGTGTGTGTGTATGTGTGTGTGTGTGTGTGTGTGTGTTTACTAGTTGTGTTTTTACGGGGGTTGAGCTTTGCTCTTTCGGCCCGCCTCTCAACTGTCAATCAACTGTTTACTAACTACTATTTTTTTTTTTTTTTTTTTTTTTTTTTTTTTTTTTTTTTTTTTTTTTTTTTTTTTTTTTTCCCACACCACACACACACACACACACCCCAGGAAGCAGCCCGTGACAGCTGACTAACTCCCAGGTACCTATTTACTGCTAGGTAACAGGGGCATTCAGGGTGAAAGAAACTTTGCCCATTTGTTTCTGCCTCGTGCGGGAATCGAACCCGCGCCACAGAATTACGAATCCTGCGCGCTATCCACCAGGCTACGAGGCGAGGTGTGTGTGTGTGTGTGTGTGAGTGTGTGTGTGTGTGTGTGTGTGTGTGTGTGTGTGTGTGTGTGTGTGCGTGTGTGTGTGTGTGTGTGTGTGTGTGCGTGTGTGTGTGTGTGTGTGTGTGTGTGTGTGTGTGTGTGTGTGTGTGTGTGTGTGTGTGTGTAATATACCACCACACAAGAAGTGCGACATCTCACTACCAGAGACATGTTCTCTCGACACGAACGCCCCAATTCCCCCGCCTTTTATGACGCGAAATACGCCCAATTATTGAACATATTTCAGCACCAGCTTGATGAAACAGTCACTGCGGCCGTTCACACACCCCTGCCTCTTAGACTAATGAAAAACAATGTTAGCTACTAACCTCCAAACTCACACTACTACACTTGACTATTGAAAAAATACGAGTAAAAACTATTGTGATGTAGATAATCCAAATATAATAATAATAATAATATAAATCCATATAGAAATATATTTACAATCATCAAAATATGAATGATGAACTGTATAATAAATAATTATTGCATTCATCACTCCATCGTGAATCCTATTAGGTGATGAGGCGTTAAATGTATGCTAATGGCAGATTAATTAGCAAGACTGGGGCAGTATATACGTGGTGCTCATATTACACATCATGGAATTATATGTAATTCCTGTAATTCCTGTAATTCATGTAATTCATGTAATTCCTGTAATTCCTATAATTCATGTAATTCATGTAATTCAATGTGTGTTGAAACTCTCATTCCTGAACAAAGCTTGTCAGGGCGTTATAGAGACCATCAGTAGCTACTGGACTCATCACATGAAGCCAACAGTAGCTACTGGACTCATCACATGAAGCCAACAGTAGCTACTGGACTCATCACATGAAGCCAACAGTAGCCACTGGACTCATCACATGAAGCCAACAGTAGCCACTGGACTCATCACATGAAGCCAAGAGTAGCCACTGGACTCATCACATGAAGCCAACAGTAGCTACTGGACTCATCACATGAAGCCATCAGTAGCTACTGGACTCATCACATGAAGCCAACAGTAGCTACTGGACTCATCACATGAAGCCAACAGTAGCCACTGGACTCATCACATGAAGCCAACAGTAGCCTCTGGACTCATCACATGAAACCAACAGTAGCCACTGGACTCATCACATGAAACCAACAGTAACCACCGGACTCATCACATAAAACCAACAGTAGCCACTGGACTCATCACATGAAACCAACAGTAACCACCGGACTCATCACATGGAACCAACAGTAACCACTGGACTCATCACATGGAACCAACAGTAACCACTGTACTCATCACATGAAACCAACAGTAGCCACTGGATTCATCACATGAAACCAACAGTAACCACCGGACTCATCACGTGGAACCAACAGTAACCACTGGACTCATCACATGGAACCAACAGTAACCACTGTACTCATCACATGAAACCAACAGTAGCCACTGGACTCATCACATGAAACCAACAGTAACCACCGGACTCATCACATGGAACCAACAGTAACCACTGGACTCATCACATGATACCAACAGTAACCACTGTACTCATCACATGAAACCAACAGTAGCCACTGGACTCATCACATGAAACCAACAGTAACCACCGGACTCATCACATGGAACCAACAGTAACCACTGGACTCATCACATGGAACCAACAGTAACCACTGGACTCATCACATGGAACCAACAGTAACCACTGGACTCATCACATGATACCAACAGTAACCACTGGACTCATCACATGGAACCAACAGTAACCACCGGACTCATCACATGATACCAACAGTAACCACTGGACTCATCACATGGAACCAACAGTAACCACTGGACTCATCACATGAAACCAACGGCTTATCACAGAGACGTTATCCAAATATACTAGATATATTTGGATTACTATACAAATATACTACTTGTATTATCTTGACGTATTAAATATAATTAGCGTTGTATTGTGCTTGTGAAAATACATCCGGCCCAACGCAACAAGAGGCGTGCAAGTGCATACTAGAGTGCTTGCAACAGTGGGTCCCAACAGTGGGTCCCAACAGGTGGGTCCCAACAGGTGGGTCCCAACAGGTGTGTCCCAACAGGTGGGTCCCAACAGTGGGTCCCAACAGGTGGGTCCCAACAGTGGGTCCCAACAGGTGGGTCCCAACAGGTGGGTCCCAACAGGTGGGTCCCAACAGGTGGGTCCCAACAGGTGGGTCCCAACAGTGGGTCCCAACAGGTGGGTCGCGGAGGGTAAATTCTGAGTATTAGTGCACCTGAATGATCGGGAATTACCAAGTACACTAACAAGGCAATTTTGTTTAAATTATGGAAGTTCTGTAAGGGGGGTTTTGAAAATTAGAAGATAGGTTCGCAAGTGTTTTGAAAATTAGAAGATAGGTCTGCAAGTGTTTTGAAAAATAGAAGATAGGTCCGCAGGTGTTTTGAAAATTAGAAGATAGGTCCGCAGGGGTTTTGAAAATTAGAAGATAGGTCTGCATGGGTTTTGAAAATTAGAAGATAGGTCTGCAGGTGTTTTGAAAATTAGAAGATAGGTCCGCAGGTGTTTTGAAAATTAGAAGATAGGTCCGCAGGGTTTTGAAAATTAGAAGATAGGTCCACATGGGTTTTGAAAATTAGAAGATAGGTCTGCATGGGTTTTGAAAATTAGAAGATAGGTCCACATGGGTTTTGAAAATTAGAAGATAGGTCCGCAGGTGTTTTGAAAATTAGAAGATAGGTCCGCAGGTGTTTTAAAAATTAGAAGATAGGTCCGCAGGGGTTTTCAAAATTAGAAGATAGGTCCGAAAGGCGATTTGAAAATTAGAAGATAGGTCCGCAAGACCGAAACATATTTGGGAAGCGCTGATTTGTAGCAAATATTTCTCCAGTCGTACCAACAAAATGAATGTACTGTTTGATCCAAAAAGTGAACAGTTTAGTATTGTTGAACTAGGCCCAATGGCTTGCTGAACAGTGGGAAGAGTAACGTAAGAACGGATGACCTGACCTCGTCCCAGCAATCCTAATATACAGATGTTTAGGGGATATTATATCCCCTAATATATCCCCTTTATTATATCCTAATATACGGAATTTAGGGCTTACAAAACCGACTTAAATCATCGGGGGATCGAGCACCGACCTGCAAGAAGCGAGGCGGATGCTGTACCGACCAGCCCAAGTGTTCGGGGGTGTATAGAGAGCCGGGGATGTGGGTAGTAGTGATGATGTGTTGGTGAGAGGGCGAGGTGGGCTTCGGGGAGGGAGGTGGTGAGGTAGGGAGGGAGACAGTGAGGTAGTGAGGAAGGGAGGGAGGGAGTGAGGTAGGGAGGGAGACAGTGAGGTAGGGAGGGAGACAGTGAGGTAGGGAGGGAGGGAGTGAGGTAGGGAGGGAGACAGTGAGGTAGGGAGGGAGACAGTGAGGTAGGGAGGGAGACAGTGAGGTAGAGAGGGAGGTGGTGAGGTAGGGAGGGAAACAGTGAGGTAGGGAGGGAGACAGTGAGGTAGGGAGGGAGACAGTGAGGTAGGGAGGGAGACAGTGAGGTAGGGAGGGAGGGAGTGAGGTAGAGAGGGAGGTGGTGAGGTAGGGAGGGAGACAGTGAGGTAGGGAGGGAGACAGTGAGGTAGGGAGGGAGGCAGGTAGGGAGTGAGACAGTGAGGTAGGGAGGGAGACAGTGAGGTAGGGAGTGACGCAGTGAGGTAGGGAGGGAAACAGTGAGGTAGGGAGGGAGACAGTGAGGTAGGGAGGGAGGCAGGTAGGGAGGGAGACAGTGAGGTAGGGAGGGAGACAGTGAGGTAGGGAGGGAGACAGTGAGGTAGGGAGGGAGACAGTGAGGTAGGGAGGGAGACAGTGAGGTAGGGAGGGAGACAGTGAGGTAGGGAGGGAGACAGTGAGGTAGGGAGGGAGGCAGTGAGGTAGGGAGGGAGACAGTGAGGTAGGGAGGGAGACAGTGAGGTAGGGAGGGAGACAGTGAGATAGGGAGGGAGACAGTGAGGTAGGGAGGGAGACAGTGAGGTAGGGAGGGAGACAGTGAGGTAGGGAGGGAGACAGTGAGGTAGGGAGGGAGACAGTGAGGTAGGGAGGGAGACAGTGAGGTAGGGAGGGAGACAGTGAGGTAGGGAGGGAGACAGTGAGGTAGGGAGGGAGGCAGGTAGGGAGGCAGGTAGGGAGGAAGAAAGGGGTGATCAGGTTGTCTCACTCTTCTCACCTGCCACTGAGAGTGTAGTTATCACAGATGAAAACTACCTTGTTACGTTGAAGGGTGGTCCAGGCCGAGCTCCAGCTTCTGGGCCCCAGCATTTAGTTATCAGCTGCCCGGTACAATGACCACCGGTTAAAGCTGTCTGTTAAAACTCCTCTTCCACCCGTGCCACTGTACTGCGCATATAACCACTATGCACTATAACTCCGCATCTTCCTATGGCACCCTATGGCACCCTGTGACACCCTGTGGGACACTATGGCACCCTATGACACACTATGGCACCCTATGGCACCCTATGGCACACTATGGTACCCTATGGCACCCTATGGCACCCTATGGCACACTATGGTACCCTATGGCACCCTATGACACCTTATGGCACACTATGGTACCCTATGGCACCCTATGACACCCTATGGCACACTATGGTACCCTATGGCACCCTATGGCACCCTATGGCATACTATGGCACCCTATGGCACCCTATGGCACCCTATGGCACACTATGGCACCCTATGGCACACTATGGCACCCTATTGAACCCTATGGCACCCCATGGCACCCTATGGCACCCTGTGACACCCTGTGACAGGTCTAGACCCGTTCTCACCTGGGTTTCGTAACATAACCTTGTCACATCTTCACCTTGAAAGGGTTAATTAAGCTTCCTCTTGTACCTTGGGGCCTCGTAGCCTGGTGGATAGCGCGCAGGACTCGTAATTCTGTGGCGCGGGTTCGATTCCCGCACGAGGCAGAAACAAATGGGCAAAGTTTCTTTCACCCTGAATGCCCCTGTTACCTAGCAGTAAATAGGTACCTGGGAGTTAGTCAGCTGTCACGGGCTGCTTCCTGGGGGGTGGAGGCCTGGTCGAGGACCGGGCCGCGGGGACACTAAAGCCCCGAAATCATCTCAAGATAACCTCAAGATAACCTTATTTCCAGCTTACGTGACGTCAGCTTACTATCTTTATAACTCTTCTTGGTGCTCTTTATTGTTATTTTGTGCTTGGTGATAAGAGGAGGGGGGGGGGGGTTCCCCTGCTGGTGCTGCATACTCGAGAACTGGGCTCATGTAGGTGATATAAAATAATATGTAGGTCCGTATGTAGGGGTGTGACATATGATTCCATATGCATGAGGTTAATAGTGTTATAGAAGTCCGTATATAAGCAGTTAAAAATTTAATAAATTTTATTTATTAAATACAATTTTTAAAAAATTAAATAAAAAATTAAAAATTAAATTTAAAAATTTAAAAATTATATTTAAAAATTTAAAAATTAAATTTAAAATTTAAATTTAAAAATTTTAAAATTAAATGAAAAATTTAAAAATTAAATTTAAAAAATTAAAAATTAAATGAATAAATTTAAAAATTAAATGAAAAATTTTAAAAATTAAATTAAAAAAATGGCAATAAATTTATATTAACTATAGGCTTGTCATATATTCATAGTTATAATATAAACGAAATCAATCGTTTTTGCACGTAAAATGGTAGGTCAAATTGCGTCAAAGACTGGCCAATGGGAGCTGGTGATTGGGTTAACATTGTGTGGTTATGGTGCCTAGAGGACGAGCCCCGCCTGTGACGTCATCATGACGCAGTAATGACCCTTGACCTTCATAGCACACTATGATGACCCGAGGCGTTTTGGCTGCTGGTTTGACCAATGAGAAGGGTGATATAAGTGTGTGTGTGTGTGTATGTACTCACCTAATTGTGCTTGCGGGGGTTGAGCTCTGGCTCTTTGGTCCCGCCTCTCAACCGTCAATCAACAGGTGTACAGGTTCCTGAGCCTGTTGGGCTCTATCATATCTACACTTGAAACTGTGTATGGAGTCAGCCTCCACCACATCACTGCCTAATGCATTCCAATTGTCAACCACTCTGACACTAAAAAAGTTCTTTCTAATATCTCTGTGGCTCATTTGGGCGCTCAGTTTCCACCTGTGTCCCCTAGTGCGTGTGTCCCTTGTGTTAAATAGCCTGTCTTTATCTACCCTATCAATTCCCTTCAGAATCTTGAATGTGGTGATCATGTCCCCCCCTAACTCTTCTGTCTTCCAGCGAAGTGAGGTTTAATTCCCGTAGTCTCTCCTCGTAGCTCATACCTCTCAGCTCGGGTACTAGTCTGGTGGCAAACCTTTGAACCTTTTCCAGTTTAGTCTTATCCTTGACTAGATATGGACTCCATGCTGGGGCTGCATACTCCAGGATTGGCCTGACATATGTGGTATACAAAGTTCTGAATGATTCTTTACACAAGTTTCTGAATGCCGTTCGAATGTTGGCCAGCCTGGCATATGCCGCTGATGTTATCCTCTTGATATGTGCTGCAGGAGACAGGTCTGGCGTGATATCAACCCCCAGGTCTTTGTGTGTGTGTGTGTGTGTGTGTGTGTGTGTGTGTGTGTGTGTGTGTGTGTGTGTTTACTATTTGCTCCTGCAAAATCGAGCTATTAGCTCTTGGACCCCGTCTTTCTAACCGATCTATTATCCTCTATTATGTGAACTACATATTTCTAATGCATACACATCCCTGAGAAGCAGCCTGTAGTAGCTGTCTAACTCCCAGGTACATATTTACTGCTAGGTGAACAGGAGCATCAGGATGAAAGAACCTCTGCACATATTTTTTTTTTCTGCCTCGACCGGGAATCGAACCCCGGCCCTTAGGACTACAACTCTCGAGCGCTGCCAATTTAGCCGCGACGTCCCTCTTCCCGAGGCTGTGGGTATGTGGGTGTGTTATCTATGCTGGTAACTAGCCTGAGTTAATTTATGTATCTAATCCTGTTTACTAGTTGGACATTCTGTTTTGTACTTTCTGGTTGTTTCAGTTCACTTCTGAAATCTCTGGATAAAAGAATCACTGACTTCCTTATATTTGTGAGTAAGTCCTTCAGCTTGTGTGTTTAGCCTTGGCAGTTGGTCAGTCACCTCTCCCAACCGCTTGAGCTGACGGTAGAGCGACGGTCTCGGTTCTTGCAGGTCTGCTTTCAATCCCAGACTATCCAAGGGTGTTGGGTACCATTCCTTTCCTCTGTACTATCCCAAATCAGTATCCCTTCCACGTGCTATATAGTCGTAATAGCTTAGTGATTTCTCGCCACAGCCCCGGTCCTGTGTCAAGTAAGTCCACTACGGGATCGCCATAGCCCGTGCTACTTGGAAACTTTTTGTTCCGAGTTGCTGAATCTTAAACACTAACAACACCAGTACACACAGAAATCACAATAGCGTGATGCATCAAATGAACGAATCCACAAGGTCCGTGACGAGGATTCGAACCTACGTCCGGGAGCATCCCAGCTCAGTCGATTAAGGCAGCGTCTGGGATGCTCCCGGACGAAGGTTCGAATCCTCGTCACGGCCCTTGTGGATTTGTTCATTTAACAACACCAGTGCTTTCTGCTGCTAGTTACCTTACCTCGGTCAGTCACCGACGTCTTCCCTCTGGCATGACTGGTCAGCAGTTGTTCCGCTGCCATCACCACTCTCTTATTTGCATACTGTTCCTCTGGCTCTTCTCCTCGTACACTTGCTTATTAATTTCTTGGGTCATTTATGTAAGTGACCAAATAATAGGTAGGCAAAGCCAGGGTACCTATTGCTCCTGGCTTAGGGCCCTGGAGAGGCCACTCCTGACCGACAACCGGAGAGGGACGCCATAGTCTCCCGAGACTGACGGATGCCTACTTTATGGAAATTATGACTCTTCTGTCTCCTGCTGTCCCTGTCATTTTCTTTATGGTGTTCCGCTTACTGTTGCTGGCAGTGAGACATTCTGTATTGATCCCGGGACTTTTTTTGTACCTTCGTCTGAGAATGTGTGTTACCTTTCCTCAGCTTCCAATAATTTCTTGTAATAAAACGTCGTCGTCCCTTCACTTTCTAGTGTGTGGTTTTTGTCAACAAATTTCTTGTAATTATTTTACCGCCAATTCTCTCTCAGCAGCCAGTTAATGTGTCCTTGTGTGTGTGTGTGTGTGTGTGTGTGTGTGTGTGTGTGTGTGTGTGTGTGTGTGTGTACTCACCTAATTGTACTCACCTAATTGTGCTTGCGGGGGTTGAGCTCTGGCTCTTTGGTCCCGCCTCTCAACCGTCAATCAACTGGTGTACAGATTCCTGAGCCTATTGGGCTCTATCATATCTACATTTGAAACTGTGAATGGAGTCAGCCTCCACCACATCACTTCCTAATGCATTCCATTTGCTAACTACTCTGACACTGAAAAAGTTCTTTCTAACGTCTCTGTGGCTCATTTGGGTACTCAGCTTCCACCTGTGTCCCCTTGTTCGCGTCCCACCAGTGTTGAAAAGTTCGTCCTTGTTTACCCGGTCGATTCCCCTGAGGATTTTGTAGGTTGTGATCATGTCCCCCCTTACTCTTCTGTCTTCCAGTGTCGTGAGGTGCATTTCCCGCAGCCTTTCCTCATAACTCATGCCTCTTAGTTCTGGGACTAGTCTAGTAGCATACCTTTGGACTTTTTCCAGCTTCGTCTTGTGCTTGACAAGGTACGGGCTCCATGCTGGGGCCGCATACTCCAGGATTGGTCTTACATATGTGGTGTACAAGATTCTGAATGATTCCTTACACAGGTTCCTGAACGCCGTTCTGATGTTAGCCAGCCTCGCATATGCCGCAGACGTTATTCTCTTTATGTGGGCTTCAGGAGACAGGTTTGGTGTGATATCAACTCCTAGATCTTTCTCTCTGTCTGTTTCATTAAGTACTTCATCTCCTATTCTGTATCCTGTGCCTGGCCTCCTGTTTCCACTGCCTAGTTTCATTACTTTGCATTTACTCGGGTTGAACTTCAACAGCCATTTGTTGGACCATTCACTCAGTCTATCCAGGTCATCTTGTAGCCTCCTACTATCATCCTCTGTTTCAATCCTCCTCATAATTTTTGCATCGTCGGCAAACATTGAGAGGAACGAATCTATACCCTCTGGGAGATCATTTACATATACCAGAAACAGTATAGGTCCAAGGACTGACCCCTGCGGGACTCCACTTGTGACGTCTCGCCAATCTGAGACCTCACCCCTCACACAGACTCGTTGTCTCCTGTTGCTTAGGTATTCCTCTATCCACCGGAGTACCTTCCCTCTCACTCCAGCCTGCATCTCCAACTTTCGCACTAGCCTCTTGTGTGGCACTGTATCAAAGGCTTTCTGACAATCCAAAAATATGCAGTCTGCCCACCCTTCTCTTTCTTGCCTTATTTTTGTTGCCTGGTCGTAGAATTCAAGTAACCCTGTGAGGCAGGACCTGCCATCCCTGAACCCATGTTGATGCTGTGTTACAAAGTTCCTTCGCTCCAGATGCTCCACTAGTTTTTTTTCGCACAATCTTCTCCATCAGCTTGCATGGTATGCAGGTTAGGGACACTGGCCTGTAGTTCAGTGCCTCCTGTCTATCCCCTTTCTTGTATATCGGGACTACGTTAGCTGCTTTCCAAGTATCTGGCAGTTCCCCTGTTGCCAGTGATTTGTTATACACTATGGAGAGTGGTAGGCTCAGTTCTCTTGCTCCTTCCTTTAGAACCCAAGGGGAGATTCCATCTGGGCCTATAGCCTTCGTCACGTCCAACTCTAGTAAACACTTCCTTACTTCCCCACTGGTAATCTCAAACTCTTCCAGTGGTTCCTGGTTAGCTACTCCCTCACTTACCTCTGGAATTTCTCCTTGTTCTAAGGTGAAGACCTCCTGGAATTTCTTATTCAATTCCTCACACACTTCCTTGTCATTTGTAGTGAATCCTTCCGCCCCTATCCTTAATCTCATAACCTGTTCCTTTACTGTTGTTTTTCTCCTAATATGGCTATGCAACAATTTAGGCTGAGTCTTTGCCTTGCTTGCGATGTCATTTTCGTATTGTCTTTCTGCCTCTCTTCTCATCCTGACATATTCATTCCTGGCATTCTGGTATCTTTCTCTGCTCTCCAGTGTCCTGTTATTCCTATAGTTTCTCCATGCCCTTTTACTTTGCTGCTTAGCTAGCCTACATCTTTGATTAAACCATGGGTTTCTCATCTTCATTTCTCTGTTTTCCTTTTGGACTGGGACAAACTTGTTTGCTGCGTCCTTGCACTTCTGCGTGATGTAATCCATCATATCTTGGGCCGTCTTTCCCCTGAGCTCTGTTTCCCATGCTATATCTGTTAGGAATTTTCTTATCCCCTCATAGTTTCCCTTTCGGTATGCTAACCTTTTGGTTTCGGTATCCCTCCTCGAGTTCAATAACCCTTCTTCAATCAAGTACTCAAACACCAGTACACTGTGGTCGCTCATTCCTACTGGGTCCTCAAAACCGATTTCTCTTATGTCGGAGTCGTTCAGAGTGAAGACTAGGTCGAGTCTCGCTGGTTCGTCATTGCCTCTCATCCTTGTGGGTTCTCCGACATGCTGCGTTAAAAAGTTGCTTGTCACCACCTCCAATAGTTTGGCTCTCCACGTATCCTCGCCTCCATGCGGTTCCTTGTTCTCCCAGTCAATCTTTCCGTGATTGAAGTCGCCCATGATGAGCAGGTGGGATCTATTTCTACAGGCAGCAGAGGCTGCCCTCTCAATTATAGTGATCTTTAAGGATCTCTTTAATCATGTTTTTGTCCTTGTCTCTCCGCTCCTTTGGTCTGGTCCCTGTTTGTTCTTCAATGCCTGCTACTACTACTGCTCTATTTCTCTCTATCAGCCGGCTAGTACATCTAGCTGCTTCCTGAGAGGAAGCCACTTCCATGGCAACTTCCTTAACCGCAGACCTAGCTTCAGGGCTCTTTTTAAGCATTTCAGCAAATGAGATCTGGGTTGTGGTAGTCCCCTCCACAGTAGCATTCCCATCTCCCTGGGGTACGGTTTGTGCCTGGTATTGTGGAAGAGTCTCCTTTAGGTATCTTATCTCCTCCTTTGCTGCCCTTAAATCATCTTGCAGGTTGGCTACTGTCTCCCTCATTACCCTCAGTCCTTCACTGAATTCATTCTGCATTTGCTGGAGTACTTCCTTCATCCAGGCTTCCTGTTCCATCCCATCCTCTGTGTTTGTTCCAGTTGTGAATTTCCTGCGTTTGGCAGTCAGAGTTCGTCTCCCTTCCATGATTTCCCTATGAGTGTGTGTGTGTGTGTGTGTGTGTGTGTGTGTGTGTGTGTGTGTGTGTGTGTGTGTGTGTGTGTGTGTGTGTGTGTGTACTTACCTGCCAGTAGTTACTTGTTAGTGACTACTGGGGTAGTGAGGTCCAGCTCTTCATCTCCCGCCCACTAGCCTTCTTGTACCTGTTGTGTTAAGAGTGAACTGTTCTGGTGCTCTAATGCTTTGTTGAATCTGGACATAAAGTTGTGGATGGAGGTGGCTTCTACAACGTCTTCTTTCATTATGGTCTACTTGTTGGCCACCTGACCAGGTTACGAATATATTTCCTAACATTTCTTGAACTCATTTTCATTACGGGATCACCATAGCCCGTGCTACATGGACACTTTGTTCTGAGTAGCTAAATTTAAAACAAAATGGACATATTTGTGTTTACATCTTCCACTTGTATCTTGTCCTACTTTCTCTCACTTTAAAATGGCTGTCCTTATTCACTTTGTCAATTGCCCTCAGTATCTTGTATGTTCCGATCATGTCCTCCCTGTATCTTATCTCCTCCAGGAATGTGAGGTTTTGTTCCCTTAATCTGTCTTCATAGTTTAGGTCTCTTACCTCTGTAATCTTGTTGTAAACATTTCAATTGTTTCAATTTTTGTGTGTGTTTGTTGGCATACTTGTTCTCAAGTATTTGTCTGCAGGATCGAGCTTTAGCTCTTAGACCCTGCCTTTCTAGCCCCTGGTTGTCTAATGCAATTTTGCTGATACTCTTACACTAAAAGAAAAGTTTCTGACGTCTTTGTGACTCATCTGTTTGGCCAGCTTCCACCCGTGTTCTCTTGTGTCGTTGGTGTTCATGTTGTCCCTTGTCCTCTCTGCCTGTTATCCTCAGTATTGTATATGTCTCCATCAGTGTCTTCTCTCTCCCCTCCCCCCCCCCTCTGTCTGTCTGTCCTGTCTGTCTGTCTGTCTGTCTGTCTGTCTGTCTGTCTGTCTGTCTGTCTGTCTGTCTCTCCCCTCTTCTCTCTCTCTCTCTCTCTCTCTCTCTCTCTCTCTCTCTCTCTCTCTCTCTCTCTCTCTCTCTCTCTCTCTCTCTCTCTCTCTCTCTCTCTCTCTCTCTCCCTCCCTCCCTCCCTCCCTCCCTCCTCTCTCCTCTCTCTCCTCTCCTCTCTCTCTCTCTCTCTCTCTCTCTCTCTCTCTCTCTCTCTCTCTCTCTCTCTCTCTCTCTCTCTCTCTCTCTCCTCCCTCCTCTCTCTCTCTCTCTCTCTCTCTCTCTCCTCTCTCTCCTCCTCTCTCTCTCCTCTCCTCTCTCTCCTCTCTCTCTCTCTCTCTCTCTCTCTCTCTCTCTCCCTCCCTCCCTCCCCCCTCTCTCTCTCTCTCTCTCTCTCTCTCTCTCTCTCTCTCTCTCTCTCTCTCTCTCTCTCTCTCTCTCTCTCTCTCTCTCTCTCTCTCTCTCTCGTTCCTTGGCTTTTTTGTCTAAAACGTCAGTTCTAATTCTTTCCATCTATCTTCATATCCCGTCCCTCACAATTGCTGGAGGCGCCTCATCGCAAACCTCTGAATCTTTTCTCGTTTTCTTTTTTTTTTTTTATACGCGGGCTCTAGGATGGGGCTGCATACTCTAAGATTGGTCTCACGGAGGTGGTGAACAGTGATCTAAATGCCTTCTCACTTTTTCAATGCTGTTCTGACTTTTCACTTTGTTGAGTATGCTGCTGATGTTATGTTGTTTATATGTGTCCTGTATTGAGGTTACATCCACTCCCCGGGTCTTAGTTTCAAGTTAACTGGAGACTTTTACCTTTATTGTAACCTGGTCTCCTGGCTCCTGTTCCCATTTCCATCACCTTGCACTTGCTTGTGTTAAACTCTAGTAGCCATCTCTCATGCTATGCAGCTTGGCGTAAGTCCTTTTGGTGGTATTTGGTAGTTTTCATCTGTCTCGCCTATTCTCGTTATTGTTGCATCGTGTGTGTGTACTCACCTATTTGTGCCTGCAGGATCAAGCTCTAGCTCTTGGATCCCGCCTTTCTAGCCCCGGTTATCTAATGCAATGATTCCTGACCAAATTTTCCTATCATGCGTGTTTTTTTAAAGTTGTGTATTGAGTTTGGCTCGACAACCTGCACAGTCAGGTCATTCCATTTACTCACTATCCCTCACGCTAAAAGAAAACTTTCTAACATCTCTATGACACATTTGTCTGAAGCTTCTACCCGTGCCCCCTTGTTCTGTTGGTATTCAATGAAAACATATCCTCTTTTTCCACCCTGTCAATCCTTATAAGTATCTTGTACATCTGTATCATGTTCCCCCCTCGCTCTCCTCCTTTCTAACGTCGTCAGGTTTAGTTCCTTCAGTCTTTCTTCATACCTCATCCCTCGCAACTCTGGGACGAGTCTTGTTGCAAACTTCTGCACCTTTTCGAGCTTCATTATGTGTGTTTTTTTTTTAGATGGGGCTCGAGGACGGGGCGGCATACACTAAAACTGGCCTCACATAGGCGATATACAATGATCTAACAGCCTCTTTATTCAAGTTCCTGAAGGATGATCTGACTTTTGCCAGCGTAGAGTATGTGGCTGACGTTATTCTGTTTGAACCTCTGGAGTTAGGTTTGGTGTTCTGTGCACACTCAGGTCTTTCTCTCTAGTCGTTGTAGGGAGGTAGTTTCCCTTCATCGTGTATTTTGGCCTTTCGGTCTCCTGGCATCTAATCTCATTTCCATCACCTTACATTTGCAGGTGTTGCACTCTGGCAGCCATTTCTCGGACCAGCTCCGATGTTTGTATAAGTCATCTTGGAGGATCTTACAGTCCTCTACTGTCTCATCCTTCATTATTTTCGAATCGTCTGCAAATATCAACGTATAGGACTCAATTTCTGCAGCCAAGTCATTTACGTAAATGAGGAATAGTGTGGGACCCAGCACCGATCCTTGAGGCATCCCGCTTGTTACACTATGCCAGTCCGACTCCTCGCCCCTCACTGTCACTCTCTGACACCTGTCTGTTAGGTAATTCCTTACCCATGTTAGTGCGTTTCCGGCTACTCCCGCCTGCCTCTCTAGTTTGTATAGTAATCTCCTGTGCAAAAACTTTTTGGACTGCCAAAAAGTGGTGTGTTTTTAGGCGTACTCACCTGTGTGTATGTATGTTTGCAGGGGTTGAGCTTCAGCTCTTTGGTCCCGCCTCTCAAATATCAGTCAACTGTGTGTGTATTTACTACCTGTATTTGCTATTTGTGCCTGCAGGATCAAGTTATTAGCTCTTGGACCCCGCCTTTCTAACCAATCTATGTTTTCCTCTATTATATCTACTACATATTTATCTAACAAACACACACACACACACACTGCTACGAACCCGATTCCATCGTCGGAGCAAGGAGCAGCGACGTCAATGCCATCTGTGAGTCCGCTCCCGAAACCCCCACAAATTGGACGACGCCATCTAGTGGTGACAGGATTATACCAGCAAGAGGCGCTAGATTCCTGTCCTAGTCAGCTCGAGAGGCAGCTGGTGCTGACCTCTGGTGAGGTGGCGCCTAGAAAATCAGCGCCATCTATTATAGGAGGAGTTGTATGTCTATGTCAGAGTACATTAGTGATGTTTCCTAGTGTCCCATGTACTGACCAGAGTACTGATGACGTGTCTGTATCCACAGAGTCGACGTAGGGCTGCTGTGGTACGAGGACAGTCAGTCTACCCAGGGCAGCCAATAGCTCTCTACTTCGTTCTGCTTTACGGAAGCAGTGAGCCGCCGGCGGAGAAGAACTGTGTAGTGTTCTACTGTCTGCCTGTGACGTGGCAGTGACAGAATTCGGCGTACCCGGGACTGGCTAGAGGAAGAGACGACTGACGGTAAGGTGCCACCGAGGAGTGTTACCAGCGAGTTGCGAGAAGCTCCTGCCAGGGGTTCACTACCCTTGTATTTGTACGTGAAGAGGCCCAGCAGCGCGAGGCTGATGTTCTCTGCCAGCACCAGGCTGGAGAGTGGTTGTGGGCGTTCACGAAGAGCACCTAGTGAGACTGTGTTTTGGCTGGCCCGTGGCCAGGGTAGACTCGTTGGTGTTTCCCAGTACTGGTTGAGGACGGTACTTTTTATTATTATTATTATTGTCTACCACAGACGTGGCCACACATTTACAATGCTAACCAGCATATATACATTTTCTTCTGTCCTCCATGGACAGGGTTAGAGAAGTGTTAAACATATATAGTTCTAGGGTTTATTGAACACTCGACCACAGAAGGTGATTCGGTGCTTTTAAAATGTTAAGCTAACCTACATACGTAAATACATAGATACAGATTTACGTATGCCCTACATAAAGTGTTTGATGTGTCTTTTACATAGTGTCATTAATGTACATTTGCAAAGGTGAAATGTAATTCTGATCAGCTTCCATATATACTTTATACCCATACATATACATACACACACACACACATATATAGACACACACACATGCATTCACATTCATTAGGACGGTACTGTGTGTTGAGGAAACACGGTAGCTGACAAGACTACATGGATTGAGCATCGAGGAGCGCTTAGTGTCCTATGAGAGAGACACTTATGTACATATTAAGTGTAGTAATACTTCCTTTAGGATTATATATGAGGTGATGGGAAAGTGTTTATATGTGAATATATTGATAATTGATGAAGTGTCGTATTCAATGCACCCCCCCCCCTCCATTGTGTTTTACTTGCATTACTGAGCTCACTCCTTGAAAGCCACTACTAACTTGGGGCCGGATACCAGAACTTTAGTTCCACCAGCAAAGAACCCGGTTGCGACCCAATGTGGCCCTAACACACACACACACACACATCCCCAGGAAGCAGCCCGTAGATACCTATTTACTGCTAGATGAGCAGAGGCATCAGGGTGAAAGAAACTGCCCATTTGTTTCTTTCTCCGCCGGGAATCGAACCCTGACCATTAGGACTTCAACCCCTAGGCGCTATCCATTCAGCCACGAGGTCCCTGTGCGTGTGTGTGTTCACCTAGTTGTGTTTGCGGGGGTTGAGCTCTGCTCTTTCAGCCCGCCTCTCAACTGTCAATCAATCAACTGTTACTACTATTTTTTTTCACACACAGCTACTGTGTGCGTGTAGGTGAGCGCATGTATGTGTGTGTGTGTGTGTGTGTGCACGCAAGTGCGCAAGTGTATTTGTTTTTCCAATTACTAGTTATCTCCGGCCAGCTGGCTAGCTCGGTAGAGTCCCTTGGGCGGACAGCCGCCGGGAGGGAGGGTGTTGGGGTGGGCTGGGTGGGGGAGGTGTTGTGGGTGGGGGAGATGGGTGGGCGGGCGGGTGTTGGGGGAGGTAGGGGCAGCCAGCCAGCCAGCCGGGGCTGCAGCTTCACCTGACAACAAGATATCGAGAAGTCGATTTACCTGTGTGTGTGTATTGTGTAGATGTGTGTGTGTATTGTGTAGATGTGTGTGTGTATTGTGTAGATGTGTGTGTGTGTTGTGTAGATGTGTGTGTGTATTGTGTAGATGTGTGTGTGTATTGTGTAGATGTGTGTGTGTATTATGTGTGTGTGTATTGTATGCGTGTGTGTGTATTGTATATGTGTGTGTGTGTGTGTGTGGCCGTTTATATGTGCTAAGAGGTTAAGCTTCAGATCCTGGTTCCTGCCTTTCAATCGCGAGTCGCATATTACAATAACTGGTGACTCTCTTACCTATAATGATTCATGCCCTCGAAACTATGTACAGAATTTGCCTAACTACTTACCCCTTAGCATCTCATTCTAGCTACTCACTATTTGAACACAAAGGAAATGTTCTTTTTCACATCCATTAGCTTGTTCTGACTCTGTTCACATTGAACACTTCTTGTGTCCACTTTGGCGATGCCTCTAACAATCTTATATGTCGTAAACATATCTCTTTCTCAGCAGGGTGAGGTGTGTGGCTTACGCAAATGTTTGATGGCATTGCACATGACACTGATATCGTCTCGTTAATATGGGCCACCGGCCGGTAGGCTTTTGAAATATGTCGACTCCCAGATCACTTTAGTTTCTAATTCTAGCTTCTAAGTTTCTAATTTCTAAGTTTCTTGGCTTTTTTGTTCCCGTAATAGTATACTCTCAGTCTGGCCTCCTTATCTCCGTCACAAAGATCATCACATTGCATTTGCTGGAATTAAATTCGAGCGTACATAATTGGGCTTGCAGGATCGAGCAAGACCTCTTGGGCACCGTCTTCTCAGTTGTCGGAGTTTTTATGATTCTTGAGCATCTATATTTCTGTCTTAGCTATATATAGTATAATCTTCGCCTCCCTCCTGCTCTAGTTAATTTCCTAATATCTCTAAGGGAAAGATTGTAAATGTTTCTTGATATCATTATGGTCTGATTGTGTGGTCACTCAGTGTACTGTGACGCTCAGTGTACTGTGGTCACTCCGTGTACTGTGGTTGCTCAGTGTACTGTGACGCTCAGTGTACTGAGACGCTCAGTGTACTGTGACACTCAGTGTACTGTGACGCTCAGTGTACTGTGACACTCAGTGTACTGTGGCGCTCAGTGTACTGTGACGCTCAGTGTACTGTGACGCTCAGTGTACTGTGACGCTCAGTGTACTGTGACGCTCAGTGTACTGTGACGCTCAGTGTACTGTGGCGCTCAGTGTACTGTGGCGCTCAGTGTACTGTGGCGCTCAGTGTACTGTGACGCTCAGTGTACTGTGACGCTCAGTGTACTGAGACGCTCAGTGTACTGTGGCGCTCAGTGTACTGTGACGCTCAGTGTACTGTGGTGCTCAGTGTACTGTGACGCTCAGTGTACTGTGGTTGCTCAGTGTACTGTGGCGCTCAGTGTACTGTGGCGCTCAGTGTACTGTGGCGCTCAGTGTACAGTGACACTCAGTGAACTGTGACACTCAGTGTACTGTGACGCTCAGTGTACTGTGACGCTCAGTGTACTGTGGCGCTCAGTGTACTGTGGCGCTCAGTGTACTGTGGTGCTCAGTGTACTGTGACACTCAGTGTACTGTGACACTCAGTGTACTGTGACGCTCAGTGTACTGTGACGCTCAGTGTACTGTGACGCTCAGTGTACTGTGACGCTCAGTGTACTGTGATTGCTCAGTGTACTGTGGCGCTCAGTGTACTGTGGCGCTCAGTGTACTGTGACGCTCAGTGTACTGTGATTGCTCAGTGTACTGTGATTGCTCAGTGTACTGTGATTGCTCAGTGTACTGTGATTGCTCAGTGTACTGTGACGCTCAGTGTACTGTGACGCTCAGTGTACTGTGACGCTCAGTGTAATGTGACGCTCAGTGTACTATGACGCTCAGTGTACTGTGGCGCACAGTGTACTGTGACGCTCAGTGTAATGTGACGCTCAGTGTACTGTGATTGTTCAGTGTACTGTGACGCTCAGTGTACTGTGACGCTCAGTGTACTGTGACGCTCAGTGTAATGTGGCGCTCAGTGTAATGTGACGCTCAGTGTACTGTGACGCTCAGTGTACTGTGACGCTCAGTGTAATGTGGCGCTCAGTGTAATGTGGCGCTCAGTGTAATGTGGCGTTCAGTGTAATGTGGCGCTCAGTGTACTGTGACGCTCAGTGTAATGTGACGCTCAGTGTAATGTGACGCTCAGTGTAATGTGGCGCTCAGTGTACTGTGACGCTCAGTGTACTGTGACGCTCAGTGTAATGTGGCGCTCAGTGTACTGTGACGCTCAGTGTACTGTGACGCTCAGTGTACTGTGACGCTCAGTGTAATGTGGCGCTCAGTGTAATGTGGCGCTCAGTGTAATGTGACGCTCAGTGTAATGTGGCGCTCAGTGTAATGTGGCGCTCAGTGTAATGTGGCGCTCAGTGTACTGTGGCGCTCAGTGTAATGTGACGCTCAGTGTAATGTGACGCTCAGTGTACTGTGACGCTCAGTGTACTGTGACGCTCAGTGTACTGTGACGCTCAGTGTAATGTGGCGCTCAGTGTACTGTGGCGCTCAGTGTAATGTGACGCTCAGTGTACTGTGACGCTCAGTGTACTGTGACGCTCAGTGTAATGTGGCGCTCAGTGTAATGTGGCGCTCAGTGTAATGTGACGCTCAGTGTAATGTGGCGCTCAGTGTAATGTGACGCTCAGTGTACTGTGGCGCTCAGTGTACTGTGGCGCATGTTAAATATTTCCAGAGTGAGAGAGAGGGAGAGAAAGGAAGCGAGAGAGAAAGGAAGGAGAGAGATAAAAGGAAGAGAGAGAGAGGAAAGAGAGAGAGAATTTATGGATCAAAGTTTTCATATATCTCTCCAAGGGAAAGCTTTTTTTCCTATCAACAACTGTGGTTTTTTGCGTCTAACTTGCCACATTTCCTGGTAATAATTCTTAGAAAAAAGCCAATACGAGAAAAACGACGTTTTACTAGCCAGAGTCTATCAGGGGGCGGTGAGCCCCTCACATATTTACCGACGTGCGGTATGTAATGGGAGCAGTAGATAGGTACCTGGGAGTTAGACAGCTGCTACGGGCGGCTTCCTGGGTGTGTGTGTGTGTGTTAGAGATAAATATATGAGTAGACATAATAGAGGAAAATAGATTGGTAGGAAAGGCGGGGTCCAAGAGCTAATAGCTCGATTCTGCAGACACAAATAATAAATACACACAAACATGCACTTGTATCCATACGCGAGTATACATACACACAAGTACACATATATACACACCCGAGTACTGTGTGAATTCAGCATCAGTAGAAAACTATACCGAGACGAGACCACTTAACGGAAGGTTAACATCACGTTAATATTACTAGTGAAGTATGTGCACAAGTCACTGATCATCCAGTATTGAAAGTGTGTATATGGTATTGCTATTTCATGCGTTTCATGCACTCACATACGCGCTCCATGCACAGCTTGAGGATGAGAAGCACTTCGCTAACTTCAAAGCTCAAAGAGCAACGGGGGTACACTTACTTTTATCAGGAATCGGTGAGGTTCCGTTTACAGCACACCCAGTGCTTGCGTGTGGGAGTGGGCGGGTGTGGCCACCTGCGCCTGTCCCCCACACCGCCAGGATCAACACCACCCACGCCCACACCTCGCCCAGTCGCCGACCCGCATGTCTGGTTCTTCCAGCCCAGATTCGGGCGGCGGGGCGGCGGGGAGGGCTTGGAGACGCGTCCCACCGCAACAGCTGGGCCCGAAGATGATCCTCTTCCCAACCTTGTTTATCTTCATTCACCAACATCGCAATTTTCTCCGCCTTAGTCAACTGGCCATTCACTGTCGTCCTTTGATCAGCATCGTGAATCGTTTCAGAATCAAGTGTAACAACGTCTATTCGCGGTAGCGTCGGGAGATGTAAATATGTCGTTATCTTCCCCATAACGTTCATTCCTCTTTTTGCCTCCCCGTGCTCATCGGCTCTGCAATGGTGTATTTCATCCTGGGAAAGCTGGCTGTAGTTGCTTGCCTTGCGCACTAATGCGCACACATTCCCCGGAGTCTCTTCTGAGATCGACCTCCGCCGGCAGTCCTCAAGTTCCCCGGCTGAGGAAGACACGACACCCCCTAAAAGGGGTTTATCCCCGGAATGAATGAATCCAGTGGAATTGTGTCTCGAGGCTGTAGCTGGCGGCTTCCTGGGGCTTCCAGACTCTGATAAAGTGCACGAGATCCAATGAAGATGTCTCGTGCATTTGTGGGAGTGGCTCGACTCGGGTGGTGCCGTGTGGCGTCCTGAGTTGTGGCTTTTTGTAATATTTTGTCTCGTGGTGAGATCACTTGTATTGTTTTGTCCGGGGAGTGTGTCGCCGCTGCCCGACTTTACGGCGATGCGGTTATTAATAAAAGTGTCGGAGGTGCGGGCACTCGGTGGTAACACGTGAAGGCCTTCACAGCTGGCTTCTGCCGCAAGAGCTTCTAGGTTCTCAGTTTCAGACGAAGAGATCACTATCGAAGATATTATGTGCTTTGTTGGACACGTATATCGTCTCTCTAGCTTTCTAGTCAATGACTTAATCACACCATATATTAGGTCTCTGGTTTCTACGGCACGAAAAAGTATCACAAACGACCTAATATCAAGATAAGAAGAGCTGATTAATCTTTGAATGCCCATTTCAGAACTTTTATTTTGGTCTTTAAGGCGTTTCAACACATTGTATGTAACCTGGTTCATGTTTTTCAACAATAGATCACCACTAAACTTAATTCGGATTCTTTTTACGTTTTCTAGTGAACTACCATAAGATGCAGAGACGAAATGAAAGTCATGTGTATTACACAATACTGTCTGAAATGCACAGCATCCGGTCTGATTACGACATTCATCAAATAACAAAACGCAAACGAGCCGTCCAGTGAGCCGTACCGGGCAGCTATCTTTGATTTGTGACTTGTGAGAGCTTACGGCAATGATTCCTGGCTTGTGAGAGCTTACGGCAATGGTTCCTGGCTTGTGAGAGCTTACGGCAATGGTTCCTGGCTTGTGAGAGCTTACGGCAATGGTTCCTGGCTTGTGAGAGCTTACGGCAATGATTCCTGGCTTGTGAGAGCTTACGGCAATGGTTCCTGGCTTGTGAGAGCTTACGGCAATGATTCCTGGCTTGTGAGAGCTTACGGCAATGGTTCCTGGCTTGTGAGAGCTTACGGCAATGATTCCTGGCTTGTGAGAGCTTACGGCAATGGTTCCTGGCTTGGGAAATCTACCATCAGTGAATCTTGAGTTGCAGAGTTGAACGTCCACACCGACGATTGGTCCCATGTATGTAGGAATATTCGTTACTTGTGGAATATTTGTTCTCTGTGAGGTAGACACAATCTTCGTTATTAGTGGCTCTTTATGTCTGTAGCTGTGGCGGCCATCCCAGGCTCCTTGTTGTGACGCCACCGCGCCAGGTATCCGACGGACGTGTGCGGACAGACTAAAGGCACCGGTGGAGAACAGGGACGCACGGAGACGCCGGTCATCTCTCGGGCAGTGTTCGGCA
>NC_091159.1:22979177-22996677 GCF_040958095.1 Procambarus clarkii
ATCTGACCATCCGTCTCATAAGCCTTATCTCTTATCTCCCTCTTTCCTTATAGTCTGGTTTGCATTTTCTCTTTTGTGCTGATGGACATTTTTTTTTTTTTACTGCTTCCAAGGCCAGGATTCATTGAACGGTCACATGACCCATTTACGAAACCTGTTCATCTTTCCTCAATCATGTCGGCTTAATTTCAATTTATTAAACTAAGTGCTAAGATAGAGAATTATTAGGGGGAAGCGCCAAGCCATTTCGACTATATAGCACTTGGAAGGGGTCAGGATAAGGATTTGGAATGGGACGGGGGGGGGGGGAAGGAATGGTGCCCAGCCACTTAAGGACGGTCTCGGGGGATTGAACGCCGACCTGCATGAAGCGAGACCGTCGCTCTACCGTCCAGCCCAAGTGGTTGGGTGTAAGTGCTAGGAGATTGTCGATAATTACAGCGACCTTGAGAGTTGTTGTAATTAAGACTAAGACAATATAGTTGAGCAGATCACATTGGGAGGAATAAGGTGATCCACATCTACATTATCTACCGCTTCCTTGTGAGGTGTGAAGGGTCCGCTGATGCCACGTGTTGTAGACGTGTTCTGACGTGTATGTTGTAGCGTTATGAAGGAGTATTGTGTGTGTGTGGGGGGGGGGGTTGTGTGTGTGTGTGTGTGTGTGTGTGTGTGTGTGTGTGTGTGTGTGTGTGTGTGTGTGTGTGTGTGTGTGTAGGGTGTGTGTGTGTGTGTGTGTGTGGGTGTAGGGTGTGTGTGTGTGTGTGTGTGTGGGTGTAGGGTGTGTGTGTGTGGGTGTGGGTGTGTGTGTGTGTTTGTGGGTGTGTGTGTGTGTGGGGGGGGGGTTGTGTGTGGGTGTGGGTGTAATTACCTAAGTGTACTTACAGGGCGAGAGCCATGCTCGTGGTGTCCCGTCTTCCCAGTACTCTTAGGCGTATAACGTTTTGAAACTACTGTGTGCGTGTGTGTGTGTGGGGGGGTGTGTGGGTGCGGGTGTATACTTACCTAGTTGTGCTTGCGGGGGATAAGCTCTGGCTCTTTGGTCCCGCCTCTCAACTGTCAATCAACTGGTGTACGGGTTCCTGAGCCTATTGGGCTCTATCATATCTACATTTGAAACTGTGTATGGAGCCTCCACCACATCACTGCCTAATGCATTCCACCTGTTAACTACTCTGACACTGAAAAAAATCTTTCTAACGTCTCTGTGGCTCATGTGGGTACTCAGTTTCCACCTGTGTCCCCTTGAATGTGTGTGTGTGTGTGTGTGTGTGTGTGTGTGTGTGTGTGTGTGTGTGTGTGTGTGCGCGCGTGTGTGTGTACACTGTCTTTCAGCCTTCAATCTGACTGTCATCTGGATGTAATGGTATTAATGGAGTCTACCTCTACATTTAGGTGCATTCCCCTTATCTACATATCTAACACATAAATAATTATATATAATGTCTAGGTGACTCATTTAAATACTTATTTTCCATCGTTGTTCCCTTGTCTGGTTAGTCCCATGTCTAATTAACTAACCATATCTGCGCTGTCAACTTTCAGAAATATGTATGGGATACATATTTCTCCTTCATTTCTCCTCTGGCTCTTCTATCTTCCTGTGAAATGAGGGTCAGTGCCTTAAACTTTCCCTCGTAACTCGTACCTCTCAGCTCTGGGACCAGTCTGGGTGGCCCTCCTCTGGACTTTCTCCAGTGTTTGACGTGATATGGCCTGGCGCCCCGTATTCCAGAACACAACTGACATTTGGAGATTGAGACGAGAGTCAAGAGCGAGGGAGGGAAGTTGAGAGGGAGAGGGAGAGGGAGAGAGAGAGGGAGAGGGAGGGAGGGAGAGGTGAGGGTGATGAAGGAGAGAGAGAGAGAGAGAGAGAGAGAGAGAGAGAGAGAGAGAGAGAGAGAGAGGGAGGGGGAGGGAGGGAGAGGTGAGGGTGATGGAGAGAGAGGGGGGGGGGAGTACGTGAGGTGGCGGCTACATAACTTGTTATGGCTACGCTTTAAGAAAAACGTCTTTGTTCTTTTTCCCTGTCACACACATTGGTCCGCTCTCTGTGGCACACCGACCATACTTACCTACTGTGCTAGAGACCACACTACACTCACATAAGATATCAATTAACACATAATACTACTGGGTTGACTGCATCTTCTTGGACTGCCACAACCCCCTCAACACGGTCCCCTAGGAAGCTTCTGCACAACCCTCGGGGTGCCTGACAGCTGGGTGGACAGCGCTTCGGATTCGTAGTCCTGAGGTTCCGGGTTCGATCCCCGGTGGAGGCGGAGACAAATGGGGCAAAATGTTTCTTTCACCCTGATGCCCCTGTTATCTAGCAGTAAATAGGTACCTGGGAGTTAGACAGCTGCTACGGGCTGCTTCCTGGGGGTGGAGGCCTGGTCGAGGACCGGGCCGCGGGGACACTAAGCCCCGAAATCATCTTAAGATAACCTCAAGATAACCACAGAAACGTCGATGTGTCTGGGAAAATGCCAGTTCAATAAAAGCCGAAATTGAAAGCAGAGAATTACAGGTCTGAGATCAATCCACTGAGAGTGGATTGATCACTAAGCACTGAAGGAACACATTCGTAGCATCATATGCAACGTTCCCTAAATGGAAGGATCTTACTGGCTGATTCATCCTGTCACTTGTACTCGGGACTTAACTGCCTCAAGTGATCAAATAGTCAAACATGGAGATTAATACTTGCCAACTTTCAAGCTTACGTTATCTTGCGTTTTTGTAATGTCTCTCTGAAATCCGTTCTCTTACAAATTACGTCGCTTTATCGACGTAATTCAAAATGGAAATTTATTTTCTAATTAAATTTGAGATTTTTTGTTTTCCAAAACAGCAAGTTAAGGGTCCTGTGGTAGGTTAGGAGGGCAGGACCTTCAAGTTAAGGGTCCTCTGGTAGGTTAGGAGGGCAGGACCTTCAAGTTAAGGGTCCTCTGGTAGGTTAGGAGGGCAGGACCTTCAAGTTAAGGGTCCTCTGGTAGGTTAGGAGGGCAGGACCTTCAAGTTAAGGGTCCTCTGGTAGGTTAGGAGGGCAGGACCTTCAAGTTAAGGGTCCTCTGGTAGGTTAGGAGGGCAGGACCTTCAAGTTAAGGGTCCTCTGGTAGGTTAGGAGGGCAGGACCTTCTCCTAAGGTTTCAAAACGTCATGAAAACCGTTAATTGAAAGTTTCCTCTCCTAACCTAACAGCTTAAGCCAGAGGACCCCCAAACAGAAAACGGGGACAGTACGTCACTTCCACCAGCCAATTTCGTTTTGAATTACGTCGATTTTTAGCCTGCACATACGAGCGAAAAGCGACGTATAATTTGTAAGAGGACGAGTTGCTCTGGAGGCAGTCAAGGTGCTGGTCAGGGAATGTCTTGGGTCAGGGAATGTCTTGGGTCAGGGAATGTCTTGGGTCAGGGAATGTCTTGGGTCAGGGAATGTCTTGGGTCAGGGAATGTCTTGGGTCAGGGAATGTCTTGGGTCAGGGAATGTCTTGGGTCAGGGAATGTCTTGGGTCAGGGAATGTCTTGAGTGCTGAAGTATTTGATAAGAACTCCTTCAGCGCCACTCTCAGCAGACAGCACATTCCTTGTTCATTTCCACATATTCCAACGCGGGAGAGAATGTACAGAAATGTAAACAACTTGCCCTGACTGGCTGCCTGACATTCTCCTGGGGCTCTTGCTTTCAGCGACTGTCATTCTGTTTCCTTCCTGTGTATTTCTAAGACTGTAGTGGGGCTCTTAACTGATCCGATTGTGGTCCCTGCTAGATATTTTGACGCTAGACCAATGATTGTGATCTGTGCTTAGGTTGAGACGCAAGGTTCTCAATCTGTGCTTAGGTTGAGACGCAAGGTTCTCAATCTGTGCTTAGGTTGAGACGCAAGGTTCTCAGTCTGTGCTTAGGTTGAGACGCAAGGTTCTCAATCTGTGCTAAGGTTGAGACGCAAGGTTCTCAGTCTGTGCTTAGGTTGAGACGCAAGGTTCTCAATCTGTGCTTGCGTCGAGACGCAAGGTTCTCAATCTGTGCTTAGGTTGAGACGCAAGGTTCTCAATCTGTGCTTAGGTTGAGACACAAGGTTCTCAATCTGTGCTTTTATTCATTTATATCTTGATTATATATAAATTAGATTTAGTTAGATATAAGGCGTTATATCTAAGTAAAATGCGTATACTGCTCCTGCCCTGCCATTAAGAGACATAGCAGAACCATGAAGCGTAAATATGACCTAATGAGCATCCTGCCTCTTTTATGAATTTACTCGAGATAAACATGTCTCGTTAATCATGGTAATTCGTGGGAGTACGAAGCTGAAATATTTCGTTGTGATCGCGTCCTCTTTTTGGTTCATACAGCTTTGAATTAGCTGGTAAATATTAGCACATACCCTTCAAGTGCTTGAACCAGCAGCGCCAGGGGTCATTAAGTATTTACGCAACTACTTGCGAAACGTGTAGATCTTTCCTCAATCATGAGGGCTCGGTTTACATTGATTTAGTTGTCCATGAGCTGCGGTGGCACTACGAGGTTCGTAAGTGTTCGTAAGTGTTCGTAAGTGTTCGTAACAATAATATTGATTAATATGTTACGAACATCGTAAACTGCTTAGAAAATTTAAGCTAAAATTGCCATGATTATATAAAGATGTAGAGGTTTCGTAAAGGCTTGATGAACCCTGACGCAGGAATCCCTCAAGGAGATGAAGTAGCGTGGAGAAAGAGCAGGAGGTGGTTACCTTGCGATGATTTCGGGGCTCAACGTCCCCTCGGCCCGGTCCTCGACTAGGCCTCCTGGTGGTGAGTGACCGAAAAGGTTTGACTGGAGTACACGGGTTATGATGTGAGGCTGCGTGTTGATGTCGGAGTGTCGGGATCACATCTCATATTAAACTACTAGTTGGCTGGGAGCCATGACAGCAGACAACCACAAGAATGTTAAGGTCAGGGGGTTAAAGGTCAGTTTCTGTAAACAAATACCACACACACACACACACACACACACACACACACACACACACACACACACACACACACACACACACACACACACTGTGTGTGTGTGTGTGTGTGTGTTCAGTGTCAGAGTAGTAGACAAATGGAATGCATTAGGAAGTGATGTGGTGGAGGCTGACTCCATACACAGCTTTAAGTGTAGATATGATAGAGCCCAGTAGGCACAGGAACCTGTACACCAGTTGATTGACAGTTGAGAGGCGGGACCAAAGAGCCAGAGCTCAACCCCCGCAAGCACAACTAGGTAAGTACACACACACACGGACATACGTGAGGGTCTTATAACGAATGAAGAGGAAGATAGAAAAATCACAAAGATAAAAAGAAAATGTTAATATCGGACGATTTTAATCTGAAATCAATAGACTGGGAAACCTACATGACCCGTGTGGAAGACGTGAGGCCTCCAAGACGTTATCCTGGAGGGTATTTACACATACACTTATTACACAGGCTGCGATGGAAATATCAGGAGAAAACGCCAAGCCATTACGACTATATAGCACGGGGAAGGGGTCAGGATAGGGATTTGGGATGGGACCAGGGGGGGGGAGGGTGGAGGAATGGTGCCCCAACCATCTGGACTGTCGGGGATTGAACACCGATCTGCATGAAGCGAGACCGTCGCTCTACCGTCCAGCCCAAGTGATTGGGCCAAGAATAAGGAATAAAGATCCCCACTCGATCTAGTAACCACCAAGAAAAGAAAAAAATCTTTGATCTTCAGTACCTGCCTCTATTAGGTAAAGAGGATCATGCTCTCTGAGAAATAAAAGAGACAGTTCTGCACAAACTATAAGAGTGAAAATAAAGCACCCGTGAAAAAAATATTAGTTATAAAATATTTTAATATGTTATTAAAAATAATAACAAATAATTAACTTATTGATTGGTATTACTGCCTCATGCTACTTGGCATCTCTTAATCTTGCACAGTGCATCAAACTTTGGGGGCAATGGACAAGAGCTACGGCAGCCTTGGACATAGAATTCTGGACCCGGATTCACGAAGCAGTTACGCAAGCACTTACGAACGTGTACATCTTTTCTCAACCTTTGGCGGCTTTGTTTATCATTATTAAACAGTTAATGAGCTCCGAAGCACCAGGAGGCTGTTTATAACAATAACAACAGTTAAACAGTTAATTGGGAAGTTTTCATGCTTGTAAACCGTTTAATAAATGTAACCAAAGCCGTCAAAGATTGATGAAAAATGTACACGTTCGTAAGTACTTGCGTAACTGTTTTGTGAATCCGGGGCCTTGTTTCAGCAAGTTCAGAATGAAGCCGAAATGTTTTAATGTTCACTAATGATAGGAGCTGTTCACAGACATGTGTTTCCAAACATGAACCTAATCCCAGATTAAGGTCCATGGTCCCACAATAGGTCCATTGTCCAAACATGGACCTAATCTCACCTTAGGTCGATTAGAACATGTGCCAATATCAACTCTCGAAAACTTCTCCCTCAAATCAGAACTGAACAGTAACTGAATCTTCCTCTATAGCTGAAGTAATTCCTGTACTAAGCACTGAAGGAGTCTGGGTTTCCAAAAACAGAGATATCTTTCTTGAGGTTTGTGTAAGCTGTGAGTCTCTCGTTAGACTCATTCCTTTCCTTATCAACGTTACTTCGGTAATTTGTGTTGCTTATTAACATAAAAGTGAGGTATGTCTTCCAAGGCTTTCAAGGTTAGCAAATGCGAAAGATTACTCTGCAAATTACTTTTTTTTTTATAAAATTTAAAGTTTGATCTCAAAGTCATAATTAGTCATAAAACTCTCTCCGATTTACTGCATCCTTTCAGCACTCGGTTCAGGTAATTAATAAGTTCAGTGATATTCATCACAAAAGCAAGATGTAGAACCCATTCATTATCTTCAAGTTCATGCACATTATTTCCTCATGTGTTTCATAAAAAGCTGCATCTCACCACAGTTTATCAGGTCATCTCCTCGACTTGACCACAGAACATCAGTGAGATGTGGCAGATCGCGAGGGTTCCACCTTCCAAAACGTAGTTGAACTCTGTGTGGATAATGCTTCACTGGACGAGGCCTTCCTGTGAGTAATCCAATGGAAATTGTGAAATTTATGGATAGTGTTCGCAGCTGGTGGGGTTTCCTCTTGATTTATTACCCACACGAGTTTCTTCCACCACCGTCTGATGTGCTTCACCTGTAGCCTGACGCAGCTTTGGGCCCCATAAACGGTTATCTTGTCCTGAGCTCCTACCAATCAAAGATATCATCACTTCTTTATGTTCATCGATTTTGATGAACATAAAAGACGATCGGCGGCGATCAGGGAGTGATCAGGGAGTCAATCATGCGGCCCGTCATGCGTGACGGGCCGCATGATTGACTCCCTGATCATTGTGACTACAAAGAAGGTAGTTATGATAACACGGTCACAAACCATAAGAGCGGCTGGCGTTCTCCTGACTGTACACAACGCGTGATTCTGAAGTCATTCTCGTACCTTGAAGAAGATGTGCCTAGGTACCTCCACATTTAGACGCCCAATCCCACACACATCAGAAAAGAAAGGGACGTTCAGTCCGTCTTGGACCACTGTCTAGTCCAGGACTAAGCTGGGCTGTCTCATGGCCGTTTTGTGTGGCTCATATATATATGGATTTCAGATCTAAACAAATCATAACTAAATACTTGTGCGTTCAGGTCTTTGGGAGTCAATAATTCCTCTCCTGTCAGACCTGCACGTTTTGAACAGTCTGAACAGCGGAGATGGGGATACCTAAGTCCAGTTCAAGTCCATCCTTACTGCCTACTAGTGTGTCTGTTACGGCCGCGCGGCCTAACTAGTAGGCTGTGTCATCATGGGTAATAATATTTGTGTGAAACGGTAGCCATGCCAAAGAGATTTGAAATCCTTTATACTGTACAGCGAGGGGTGGAGATTGGCGTTCGAATGTGCATAAAATCTATGGTGTTGGTTACCTGTGTTTCACTTACAATGCAATTTATTTATCTAATTACAGCCGTTACCGTTGAAGAACACGAGTCTCCCTCTATAAATGACCTTCAGCTGGGTATATGTAAACGACAGTAAAATAACAATAAAACATTTTACACAACGCAGATATTTGCACCAGTAGAAAGTGCAGTCCGAGGCCTTCAAGTAGAAAGTGCAGTCCGAGGCCTTCAAGTAGAAAGTGCAGTCCGAGGCCTTCAAGTAGAAAGTGCAGTCCGAGGCCTTCAAGTAGAAAGTGCAGTCCGAGGCCTTCAAGTAGAAAGTGCAGTCCGAGGCCTTCAAGTAGAAAGTGCAGTCCGAGGCCTTCAAGTAGAAAGTGCAGTCCGAGGCCTTCAAGTAGAAAGTGCAGTCCGAGGCCTTCAAATGGGAATTAAGTATCTTGTCCCGTGATTTTCTTGCTGGCTATTACGTAAAGTATTCCTTTGGTATAGCACAAAGCTGTGATCCCAGCACACGATATATATACAAGCTGGGAGCGTGTAATATATAAGTCTGTCAAGCTGGCGGCCTACTTAACACCTGTTGACCAGACCACACACTAGAAGGTGAAGGGACGACGACGTTTCGGTCCTTCCTGGACCATTCTCAAGTCGATTGTGAATGGCTTGAGAATCGACTTGAGAATGGTTCAGGACGGACCGAAACGTCGTCGTCCCTTCACCTTCTAGTGTGTGGTCTGGTCAACATACTTCAGCCACGTTATTGTGACTCCTCGTCTGCATACTTAACATCTGCTATCAGTGAATTAGGAGGAAATACTGAATGATGTCTGTATTAAAAGGCATGTACTTAGAGTGAAAACTTTGATGATAGCTTATATATATATATATATATATATATATATATATATATATATATATATATATATATATATATATATATATATATATATATATATATATCGCGTGTGTGGAAAGACCTGCACAAGACGCTGTGAGGTAAATATGAGCAGTTAAGCTGGTTGGACAGGCTTAAGTGGCATTGACTGAGAGGTCCAGGTCCAGGGCCAGTTGAGTGGCGGTAACTATTCAGGAGAGACCAAGGGAGGGGGGGGGGTGGTGCCACCTTGACACCTTGCCCAGGCTCAGCTGAGAGATGACACCTGTGATACCACGCTCAGGTCAGAACTAAAGAGCCAGACGGGACTCAAATACTCGCTCCTGTAACTGTAACCAATGACTGGGACCTTGTTGATGAGTTGAATAGTCTGCAGTATCCAGCCTTCACCTCTGTAACTTTAGGCTAACTGTTTACTAACCATCAACCCTCCATTCTTCCCTCCTTTATCACCCCCCATTCTCATAACCTTTAACCTCCTCCTCTCACCCTTCATCCTGACCCCTCACCCCTTAATCCTCACCCCTCACCCCTCACCCCTTCATCCTGACCCCTCACTCCTCACCCCTTCATCCTGACCCCTCACCCCTCACCCCTTCATCCTGACCCCTCACCCCTCACCCCTTCATCCTGACCCCTCACCCCTCACCCCTTCATCCTGACCCCTCACCCCTCACCCCTTCATCCTGACCCCTCACCCCTCACCCCTTCATCCTGACCCCTCACCCCTCACCCCTTCATCCTGACCCCTCACCCCTCACCCCTTCATCCTGACCCCTCACCCCTCACCCCTTCATCCTGACCCCTCACCCCTCACCCCTTCATCCTGACCCCTCACCCCTCACCCCTTCATCCTGACCCCTCACCCCTCACCCCTCAACTTTTATGCTCACCTCTCAGAGGCTTTCAATAACTAAGCTTTCCCATAATTGCAGCATTTTCTGCCTATTAATACTGCAAGCCGGCCGCGTGTTATTATTAAGGAATTATGGGTTGTTGACAACCAGTTTAAATCCTGTTAAAGTGAGATCTCTTTTTATAGGAGATGTTTGTGTCGGGTGAGTTTGATCCTGTCTAACACTTCAACCTGTTCAGGGGGGCAACTTGTTCTGTTTGCTGTTATGTATTATGAACAAGTTTTTTAAGCCCAAACTAACATTTTTGAAGCTGTATTTCTCTGTAATGATGCCTTACAGTTGACATTTTATTTTGTATTTGATCTGATGATTATTTAAGAATAATGATGATAATGAGTTTAGCCGTAGTATAAAACATAGAATGTCTGTCTGTCTGTTTGTTTTGTGTGTAATAACACCATATCTTGCTGTTACCTTGCGCTGATTTCGGGGCTCAACGTCCCCGCGGCTCGGTCCTCGCTCGACTAGGCCTCCTCGTTGCAGGACTGGTCAACCAGGCTGTTGGACGCGGCTGCTCGCAGCCTGACGTATGAATCACAGTCTGGTTGATCAGGTATCAATTTGGCTACGGTCAAAATTTGTCAAAAACCTTCGGTGAAATCTGTGTATTATGATGTTATGTTTGATGTTGATGATGATGTAACGTTGATGTTATGTTTGGCTTCCATATGATCTAATTCCTTTCATATTGATGTAACGCCTGGGAGAGAATAAGGGGAAAGCGCCAAGCCATTACGACTATATAGCACTGGGAAGGGGTCAGGATAAGGATCTGGGATGGGATTGAGGGAAAGGAATGGTGCCCAACCACTTGGATGGTCGGGGATTGAACGCGGACCTGCATGAAGCGAGACCGTCTCTCGTCCCCGTGAGATAGAGAGGCGCCTTGTGCTCCAGACCCATGTTGGTCAGGGTTATGTTGACGCTTCGATTCTATGTAGTTTGTGATCTTATTTCTCAGCTTACTCCTACAGAGATTGTTTTTATTATATGTGATATTGGAAGAATTTTTTTTGTGTGAATTACTCCCGATTTGCTATGTTCTTAAGTGTGTACATAGGTGTGTTGGATATCCCTATGTACATAGGTACATAGGGATAACATAGGTATCCAGGCTCCGTCTTCTAATTTTATTATGGGCCTGAGATAATGATATATTGTTTTACAATTGTTAATTATTATAGAAATGTTGAAGACTTGAGTTTGGCCGGAGTGGAGAGGAACGCTGGGTATGGCTACTTCACCCTCCCCACACAGGGGGTTAGTGTGGTATCCCATATATGTGGATAGAGGTTGGGATCATGTTGATTTCGGCTGTCAGTCCTCGGTATGTTTAGAGGATTTAGTGCTGACAGTACTGTAGCCTCGGTATGTGACCAATTTAACTGTTGGTACCAGCGTGAGTTGCGGCTCCCGTGTGCCCAATCTTAGAATGGGCGTTTTTCTTTTAAACTTTGCATAGGAGGAGAAATATTTCGGGTTCCTCTCGATTTCACTGATGGCCTGAGGGATTTTATGGGATTCTTGGAGCTTTAGTTGGATCGCTTCTATTTCTCTACATTGCCTTCCCTGTCGTTCACGGAAGAGACTGGACGATTGAAGAGTTCTGTTATTTGTTTTCTTCGTCTAAAGAGGCAACATCGATCTCGTTCCAGTTTGAGCATTTTTGTTTTCTTTAGTCGTATGGGACTTGACCACATGTACTCACCTATCAGTACCTACAAGGGAAGGAGGGCTTTAGCTCTGGACCTTCTCTCTTAAGCCACTAACTTGGGTGTTCATTATCTTATTTCTGTGGGGTCTATTCCAGTTAATCACGTTTATATTAAAACTGAATTGATTAAATTTTTCTGCGCTTGGAATTCAGACTGGCTCCGCAGGTCTGTTGCCAATGCTCGCCTGAACTACGATTACGTTCTGATCTGAGGAACATGTATTTGTGATGAGTATATTTCTGATCAGTTTATTAGTGTGAAAAATAAGGGTCTGCGTATTTCCCTTTCTCATTGCTTCTAACTGCGAGCTTGTTTAAGGCAAATCAATCATTCGTTCGTAAGAGGTCGTTCGTGTGTGTGGCTCAAGTGATCTTGCCTCTGGGAATTCATTCGGATACAGCAGTAGCAATCGACTGTATCATACAACAATGATACAGTCATTCTGACCCACTGTTAGGTGCTGAGAGTGGCCATCGAGCAAAGTTTGGGTGTGGGTTTTGTGATGGTTTTGCAAGCAATATTGGATTTTGGATTTGTTGTTCTTTTAAACTGCTGAAGGCTTGCTTCTGGTCACTTGCATATACTGGCAGGTGTTTTAAACTGCTGAAGGCTTGCTTCTGGTCACTTGCATATACTGGCAGGTGTTTTGCTTTTCTATTTTGCTTATCAGCTGTTTTACTATGTCAGTTGTGGTGTTTAGCGGCTCAGTGTAGAGGATTTTGTTTGTTCAAATGTAGATATGATAGAGCCCAGTAGGCTCAAGAATCTAGTAGACTCAACTGTCAACACCAGTTGTTGACAGTTGAGAGGCGGGACCAAAGAGTCAGAGCTCAACCCCCGCAAGCACAACTAGGTGAGTACACACACACACACACACACACACACACGGGGAGAGGGAGGCCTCATGGCTGAGTCGAGAGCTCTTGCTTGGGGGGGTTCGTAATCCTAATGACCCGGGTTCGATTCCCGGCAGAGGCGGAACCAAATGAACAGAGTTTCTTTCACCCTGCTGCACCTGTTCACCTAGCATCAAATAGGTACCTGGGAATTAGACAGCTGCTGCTACGGGCTGCTTCTTGGGGATGTGTGAGAGAAATATATATATCATATATAATAGAGAAAAAATAGATTAGTTAGAAAGGCGGGATCCAAGAGCTAAAAACTCGATTCTGCAGACACAAATAGTAAATACACGCACCCATGTCTTACAACCAGGAAGTAAACACAGGCTAATTGATCAACGGAAGGAATGCTCAGCTAGTTATAAGGCTTGGGGGTGTGGGGTGTGGGGAGGGGTGTGGGGTGTGGGGAGGGGTGTGGGGTGTGAAGCAATAGGGGGAATGGTGAGGGGAAAGCTTGGGGGGGGAGGGGAAGAGGGGAAACAGAGATATCAGCACAAAGTGTGCCAGACCGCTCCCTCCCTCTCCTCTGCTTCCTTAAGATCTCCCGCTTAAAGTCAACGCAATATGGTGAGAGTTTTCCTTTTATCTTGCCAACTGTGCACTTTGGTAATGTGGGGGGGGGGGCGGTCAGTGGCGCTGGCTGGTGTGAGGGGGGGCCAGCCCCCTCCCCCCACCACCAGCGTCACCAGCCCCTCCCCACCACCACCAGCGTCACCAGCCCCTCCCCCCACCACCACCAGCGTCACCAGCCCCTCCCCCCTCCACCAGCGTCACCAGCCCCCCCCCACCACCACCACCAGCGTCACCAGCCCCTCCCCCCACCACCACCAGCGTCACCAGCCCCCCCCCACCACCACTAGCGTCACCAGCCCCCCCACCACCACCACCAGCGTCACCAGCCCCTCCCCCCACCACCACCAGCGTCACCAGCCCCTCCCCCACCACCACCAGCGTCACCAGCCCCTCCCCACACCACCACCAGCGTCACCAGCCCCTCCCCCCTCCACCAGCGTCACCAGCCCCTCCCCCCACCACCACCAGCGTCACCAGCCCCCCCCCACCACCACCAGCGTCACCAGCCCCCCCCCACCACCACCACCAGCGTCACCAGCCCCTCCCCCCACCACCACCAGCGTCACCAGCCCCCCCCCCCACCACCACCACCAGCGTCACCAGCCCCTCCCCCCACCACCACCAGCGTCACCAGCCCCCCCACCACCACCAGCGTCACCAGCCCCCCCCCCACCACCAGCGTCACCAGCCCCTCTCCCCACCACCACCACCAGCGTCACCAGCCCCCCCACCACCACCAGCGTCACCAGCCCCCCCCCCACCACCACCACCAGCGTCACCAGCCCCTCCCCCCACCACCAGCGTCACCAGCCCCTCTCCCCACCACCACCAGCGTCACCAGCCCCTCCCCCCACCACCACCAGCGTCACCAGCCCCCCCCCACCACCACCAGCGTCACCAGCCCCCCCCACCACCACCACCAGCGTCACCAGCCCCCCCCCCCACCACCACCACCAGCGTCACCAGCCCCTCCCCCCACCACCACCAGCGTCACCAGCCCCCCCCACCACCACCACCAGCGTCACCAGCCCCTCCCCCCACCACCACCAGCGTCACCAGCCCCCCCCCACCACCACCAGCGTCACCAGCCCCCCCCCCACCACCAGCGTCACCAGCCCCTCTCCCCATCACCACCACCAGCGTCACCAGCCCCCCCCCCCACCACCACCAGCGTCACCAGCCCCCCCACCACCACCACTAGCGTCACCAGCCCCTCCCCCCACCACCAGCGTCACCAGCCCCTCTCCCCACCACCACCAGCGTCACCAGCCCCTCCCCCCACCACCACCAGCGTCACCAGCCCCCCCTCCCCACCACCACCAGCGTCACCAGCCCCCCCCCCACCACCACCACCAGCGTCACCAGCCCCCCCCCACCACCACCAGCGTCACCACCCCCCCCCACCACCACCAGCGTCACCAGCCCCCCCCCCACCACCACCAGCGTCACCAGCCCCCCCCCCACCACCACCACCAGCGTCACCAGCCCCCCCCCACCACCACCACCAGCGTCACCACCCCCCCCCACCACCACCAGCGTCACCAGCCCCCCCCACCACCACCACCACCAGCGTCACTAGCCCCCCCCCACCACCACCAGCGTCACCACCCCCCACCACCACCAGCGTCACCAGCCCCTCCTCCCACCACCACCAGCGTCACCAGCCCCCCCCCCCCCACCACCACCACCAGCGTCACCAGCCCCTCCCCCCACCACCACCAGCGTCACAAGCCCCCCCCCCCCACCACCAGCCAACACGCCAGTAGACGCCGCGTGTCGTGGCAGCAACTGAACTAAGCCTCTTTACTGGGGCTGTAGTGGCGGCTCTCTACCACGTTACTCCCACATTACCAGGGGGCAGACACCGTCCCTTGTGTATTTACTATTTATGTCTGCAGAATCGAGCTATTAGCTCCTGGACTCCGCCTTTCTAACCAATTTATTTTCCCTGTTTAAATTTATTTTTTCTACTACATATACAGTTTTTATCTCTAATACATACTTAAGGGAAGCAGCCCGTAGTAGCTGTCTAATTGCCTGGTACCTATTTATTGCTAGGTGAACAGGGACACCAGGGTGAAAGAAAATTTGCCCATTTGTTTCTGCCTGGTGCGGGAATTGAACCCGCGCCACAGAATTACGAGTCCTGGGCGCTATCCACTAGGCTACCAGGCCCCTAACACACACCCCTGTGTGTGTGTGTGTGTGTGTGTGTGTGTGTGTGTGTGTGTGTGTGTGTGTGTGTGTGTGTGTGTGTGTGTGTGTGTGTGTTGTGTGTGTGTGTGTGTGTATGTGTAGTGTGTACTCACCTAGTTGTGCTTGCGGGGGTTGAGCTCTGGCTCTTTGGTCCCGCCTCTCAACCGTCAATTGACAGGTGTACAGGTTCCTGAGCCTATTGGGCTCTATCATATCTACACTTGAAACTGTGTATGGAGTCAGCCTCCACCACATTGCTTCCTAATGCATTCCATTTGTCAACCACTCTGACACTAAAAAAGTTCTTTCTAATATCTCTGTGGCTCATTTGGGCACTCAGTTTCCACCTGTGTCCCCTAGTGTGTGTGCCCCTTGTGTTAAATAGCCTGTCTTTATCAACCCTGTCGATTCCCTTGAGAATCTTGAATGTGATCATGTCCCCCCTAACTCTTCTGTCTTCCAACGAAGTGAGGTTCAATTCCCGTAGTCTCTCCTCGTAGCTCATACCTCTTAGCTCGGGTACTAGTCTGGTGGCAAACCTTTGAACCTTTTCCAGTTTAGTCTTATGCTTGACTAGATATGGACTCCATGCTGGAGCCGCATACTCCAGGATTGGTCTGACATATGTGGTATACAATGTTCTGAAAGATTCCTTACACAAGTTTCTAAAGGCCGTTCTTATGTTAGCCAACCTGGCATATGCTGCTGATGTTATCCTCTTGATATGAGCTTCAGGGGACAGGTCTGGCGTGATATCAACCCCCAGGTCTTTCTCTCTCTCTGACTCTTGAAGTATTTCATCTCCCAAGTGATACCTTGCATCTGGTCTCCTGCTTCCTACCCCTATCTTCATTACATTACATTTGCTTGGGTTAAACTCTAACATCCATTTGTTCGACCATTCCTGCAGCTTGTCCAGGTCTTCTTGAAGCCTCAAGCTGTCCTCCTCTGTCTTAATCCTTCTCATAATTTTGGCGTCGTCAGCAAACATTGAGAGGAACGAGTCTATACCCTCTGGGAGATCATTTACGTATATCAGAAACAGGATAGGTCCAAGCACAGAGCCCTGTGGGACTCCACTGGTGACTTCACGCCATTCTGAGGTCTCACCCCTCACTATAACTCTCTGCTTCCTATTGCTTAGGTACTCCCTTATCCACTGGAGCGCCCTACCAGTTACTCCTGCCTGTTTCTCCAGCTTATGCATCAACCTTTTATGGGGTACTGTGTCAAAGGCTTTCCGACAGTCCAAAAATATGCAGTCCGCCCATCCTTCTCTTTCTTGCTTAATCATTGTCACCTGATCATAGAATTCTATCAAGCCTGTAAGGCAAGATTTACCCTCCCTGAACCCATGTTGATGGGTTGTCACGAAGTCTCTTCTCTCCAGATGTGTTACTAGGTTTTTTCTCACAATCTTCTCCATCACCTTGCATGGTATACAAGTTAAGGACACTGGCCTGTAGTTCAGTGCCTCTTGTCTGTCACCCTTTTTAAATATTGGTACTACATTAGCAGTCTTCCATACTTCTGGTAGGTCTCCCGTTTCCAGTGACCTACTATACACTATGGAGAGTGGCAAGCTAAGTGCTCCTGCACACTCTTTCAGTATCCATGGTGAGATTCCATCCGGCCCAACAGCTTTTCTCACATCCAGCTCCAATAGGTGCTTCTTGACCTCATCTCTTGTAATTTCGAACCTTTCCAAGGTCACCTGGTTTGCTGCCACCTCTCCTAGCGCCGTGACTTCTCCCTGTTCTATTGTAAAGACCTCCTGGAACCTTTTGTTGAGTTCTTCACACACCTCTTTGTCATTCTCTGTGTACCTGTCCTCGCCCACCCTAAGTTTCATCACCTGTTCCTTCACTGTTGTCTTCCTCCTGATGTGACTGTGTAGTAGCTTGGGTTCGGTCTTGGCTTTATTAGCTATATCATTTTCATACCTTTTCTCAGCTGCTCTGTGTGTGTGTGTGTGTGTGTGTGTGTGTGTGTGTGTGTGTGTGTGTGTGTGTGTGTGTGTGTGTGTGTGTGTGTGTGTGTGTGTGTGAAGATAGAGGGATTGAGGTGATGGAGTCCTGTATAGTTGGGATGGTTGTGAGCTAGAATGTGAGAGGGGACGAGGGGCAACCCGTTCTCGCAAATTCGTAAAGTCAATATTGACTTATTAACTATGTGCATAGGTGATATACTAAACATAATAGATACCCCTTAAAAAGATTCATAGAAAACACCGACCTTACCTAACTTTGTTAGTATCTTAAGATAAGCATCTTATTGCTTCGTAATTACAATTATTACTTAACCAATACCTATTATAGGTTAGGTAATAATTGTAATTACGAAG
>NC_091159.1:22999177-23011677 GCF_040958095.1 Procambarus clarkii
TGTCTCTCTCTCTCTCTCTCTCTCTCTCTCTCTCTCTCTCTCTCTCTCTCTCTCTCTCTCTCTCTCTCTCTCTCTCTCTCTCTCTCTCTCTCTCTCTCTCTCTCTCTCTGACCTTTTCCTGGTCACTTAAACTGTTGTTGCTCAAGAGACTATAACTAGGACCAACCTTGGTCGACGATTCGACGCGGGTTCGAATCCTGGCTCATGGAAAGCAAGGAAACTTCCCAATCCAAGTTTATTGTCGAACCGCAGTGATTGAAGAAAGATGAGTACAGGAGTAGACGCCCTCTGACTCCTGCCAGCGGGCTGAGAGCTTTCCCTTTCCCATACCTCATGGTAATCTGTACCGTGCTAGTTCCCCCCTCGAATACGACCCGACTACCATCCCAGAGCGCAGTCCACTCAGCCAAGAGACACACACACACCTGCACACCTACACACACAGGCGGCCTTGGAGGAGTTCGAAATTACGAGAGAGGAGGTCAAGAGACACCTGCTGGATCTGGATGTTAGAAAGGCGGTTGGTCCAGATGGGATCTCACCATGGGTACTGAAAGAGTGTGCAGAGGCACTTTGCTTGCCACTCCGCATAGTGTATAGTAAATCACTAGAGACGGGAGACCTACCAGAAATATGGAAGACGGCGAATGTGGTCCCAATATACAAAAAGGGCGACAGACAAGAGGCACTGAACTACAGGCCAGTGTCCTTGACTTGTATACCATGCAAGGTGATGGAGAAGATCGTGAGAAAAAACCTGGTAACACATCTGGAGAGAAGGGACTTCGTGACAAATCGCCAACATGGATTCAGGGAGGGTAAATCTTGCCTTACAGGCTTGATAGAATTCTACGATCAGGTGACACAGATTAAGCAAGAAAGAGAGGGCTGGGCGGACTGCATTTTCTTGGATTGTCGGAAAGCCTTTGACACAGTACCGCATAAGAGGCTGGTACATAAGCTGGAGAGACAGGCAGGTGTAGCTGGTAAGGTGCTCCAGTGGATAAGGGAGTATCTAAGCGATAGGAAGCAGAGAGTTACGGTGAGGGGTGAGACCTCCGATTGGCGTGAAGTCACCAGTGGAGTCCCACAGGGCTCTGTACTCGGTCCTATCTTGTTTCTGATATATGTAAATGATCTCCCGGAGGGTATCGATTCATTTCTCTCAATGTTTGCGGACGATGCTAAAATTATGAGAAGGATTAAAACAGAAGAGGACTGTTTGAGGCTTCAAGAAGACCTAGACAAGCTGAAGGAATGGTCGAACAAATGGTTGTTAGAGTTTAACCCAACCAAATGTAATGTAATGAAGATAGGTGTAGGGAGCAGGAGGCCAGATACAAGGTATCATCTGGGAGAGGAAATTCTTCAGGAGTCAGAGAAGGAAAAAGACTTGGGGGTTGATATCACGCCAGACCTGTCTCCTGCAGCACATATCAAGCGGATAACATCAGCGGCATATGCCAGGCTGGCCAACATACGAACGGCATTCAGAAACTTGTGTAAAGAATCATTCAGAACTTTGTATACCACATATGTCAGGCCAATCCTGGAGTATGCAGCCCCAGCATGGAGTCCATATCTAGTCAAGGATAAGACTAAACTGGAAAAGGTTCAAAGGTTTGCCACCAGACTAGTACCCGAGCTGAGAGGTATGAGCTACGAGGAGAGACTACGAGAATTAAACCTCACTTCGCTGGAAGACAGAAGAGTTAGGGGGGACATGATCACCACATTCAAGATTCTGAAGGGGATTGATAGGGTAGATAAAGACAGTCTATTTAACACAAGGGGAACACGCACAAGGGGACACAGGTGGAAACTGAGTACCCAAATGAGCCACAGAGATATTAGAAAGAACTTTTTTAGTGTCAGAGTGGTTGACAAATGGAATGCATTAGGGGGTGATGTGGTGGAGGCTCACTCCATACACAGTTTCAAGTGTAGATATGACAGAGCCCGATAGGCTCAGGAATCTGTACACCTGTTGATTGACGGTTGAGAGGCGGGACCAAAGAGCCAGAGCTCAACCCCCGCAAACACAACTAGGTGAGTACAACTAGGTGAGTACACACACGTGTGTGAGTGTGTGTTTGTTTGCCACCAACGAGTCCTCTTTTATGTTCCTATTTTCCAGATTATCAAAACAGAGTTACGTGTGTATAATATTGCTTGCCACGTGGCGCAGACCGACCCGCTCCGCCACCACCACAGTGATCCATCAAGCGGAAAGCTTTGCTCCAGCCCGTGTTACTTAGTGCCACATGAAGGCCTCACTGTGAACGTATTACCCAACTGACGCGCTTTCTACAACAGTAAGAGGATACGGGTTTGCTTTTGTAGGCCAAAAATATGCAGTTTCGCTGTAGTTAAGAGTGACAAGCTTTGGTGTTGGTGGATACGGGCGTCGTGGCGTCTACGGGAGAGTTTGTCATGAACGTCGTGACGTCTACGGGTTGCGTCTTGAATAACGGGTGTATAAGACGGCCTCAAGATCATGTTCATGCATCACAAGGTTGATGTAGTGAGTGTCGGCGGCTCATAACTCAAAGGTCCTCGGGTCGCGCGATTCCTGAGTAGTGGGAGAGCTCGGGCTCTCTGTTGAGCTGGGAGTTAGTAGGCACGTGGGAGGAAGCAGGCACGTGGGAGGAAGCAGGCACGTGGGAGGAAGCAGGCACGTGGGAGGAAGGAGACACGTGGGAGTTAGTAGTCTTTCCTGTGACCGCCTGACCATGCTGCTGCTGCAACTGTTTTTTGTGATTTTCGTAAATTCCTTTTACAGCAGATGCACCTCGGAAGCTGTGTGTATTTACCCTCTTGTGTTGTCACACTGACAGCTCTTGGGTCTCTTGTTGTTTTATTGAGCCTAGTGCCCAAATCCTTAAGGGAAAACAACTTGGATCTTTTACCCCAGGCACAAGATAACGCAGTTACCGCAAAGGTACCCAAGAGGAGAGGTTGCCATACCGAAGTTACCATAGGTATTATCTAAAGTTTTATTGAGCGTCGAATAATCCTGATTGAACGCTGAATGATTGAATGATTGAACGCTGAATGATTGAATGATTGAACGCTGAATAATACTACACCAACACACAGAAAAAATGTATATATATGTCGGTTAGCATTGTAAATGTCTGGCCACGTCTGTGGTAGAAAAATGATACTAATAAGTTTAAAGTTTAGATTCAGTAAAACCTTGGTAAATACTGGTTTCCAAATATTTTTTTTTATGTATGGAATAGATTTCCTGGTAACATAATGTACGTGCGACTGCTGGATTGTTTCAAGTGTAGGTTAGACATGTGTATGAGTGTGTGTAAATATAAACAGGAGCTGCCTCGTATGGGCGAATAGGCCTTTTAAACAAGTTTCTTTTAATCCATATGTTTCCTGTACTAATCTCGTGCTATAGGCCTACAACTCCACAAAGTATTAGAGGCCTAAACTGTTTGGTTTGGTACTATTGCCCTATGCTGTTTCGTGTTGTATATAGGCCTATGTTCCTATATATATATATATATATATATATATATATATATATATATATATATATATATATATATATATATATATATATATATTAGCAGAGGAGAAAAGGAAGCCGTTTTGTCTTCAATTGGGAATTAATGTGTTATAAATTTACATTTAAAATGTCAGGTTATGGGAACGTTATAAACGGCAGAAACGTTTTCTTGAAACGTTTAGACTTCGATGGAAACGTTTCCTGAAGCCGTTGTCACTGGGTGGGAACGTTTGTTGATATTTTTGTCGGTGGATGGAAAAGATTCTTGAAAACGTCAATGTATGGAAACGTTTTTTTGGAAACGTTGTCAACGTATGAAAACGTTTTTTGAAAAGGATGTCATTGTACGGAAACGATTTTTGAAAACTTTGTCAGTGCCTGAAAACGGTTATTGAAAACGTTGAAGATGGAAGGAAACGTTTTATTTCAACGTTGTCAATGAATGGAAACGTTTCGTGAAAACTTTGTCTTTTATGGAAACGTTTCTCGAGAACGCCAATGGGTGGAAACCTTTCTAGAAAACCTTGTCCTTAAGTGAAAACGTTTCTCGAAACCATTGTCGGTTGATGGTAACGTTCTTTTGAAAACGTTGTCAATGTTTAGAAACATTTGTTGAAAACGTTCTCAACCGGAGTAAACGTTTCTAGAAAACGTCAAAGGAGAAACGTTGTCAATATAAGTTAACTGTCAAGGGTTAAATATTGTATGGAAACGATGCCAAGCCTTGATCTGCCACTCCGTAACAAATACAGCTGTTTTACTTAACTGTTCGTATACGTATGAACCCAAGCCCTAATTGGCCCTAATTGGCCCTAATCTATCGAGGCTAATGCACAGTAAACGTCAATATTTCGAAGATTAATGTTTTTAGTAACACGTCGCATTTGTAACGTATTGGTCGATTCCGTGAAAAAATCGACGCATTAGATGAGATGATGAGTTGAATTATTAGCTCTCTAACTGATGAACTATCTAACCTAAATACCTCATTAATGACACAAATGTCTCAGGAGTCTACTCATAAAAAGTACTTTTTTCTAGCTAAAATACACGCTTCGTTTGTCAGGACTGGTCGGCACAGTGCCAGCCTAGCTTCATGCGGGTCGGCGTTCGATCCCCAACGGTGTAGTCGAGTGGGTACCATTACTTCATCTTGCCTTTGTCCTCTACACTGAGAATGTGTGAAACACAGTACCACAATACCCACAGCACAGAGGCGGGGCCAAAGAGCCAGAGCTCAACCCCAGCAAGCACAACTAGGTGATTACAATACCACAATAGCTTCCAATTGTTTAAATCTTCCAAAACAAAAGCAGTTCCCATGGCGCAGTGGCAACTCACTCGCCTGGTGTTTCACAAGCGCTTTGGCCTGGGTTCGTATCCTGGCCGGGGAGGATTGACTAGGCATCAATTCTTACCTGTAGCCTATGTTCACCCAGCAGTGAATGGGTACCTGGTTGTTAAACAATGTTGGCGGGTCGTAACAATTTAGGATGGGAGGACCTGCCCGAGACGGTGTGTGTGTGCTAGTGGCTGTTCAAGAATGTAAGAACCTAAGAACTTTCTTAAGTACTTTCGTATATTAATACATCTTCAGAAGGAATGAAGGTGTATAAATTTTCGTGATTTACACACACACACACACAGATATATATATATATATATATATATATATATATATATATATATATATATATATATATATATATATATATATATATATTTATTTATTTATTTATTTATTTATTTATTTTAAAGCCTGGGGCCAGATTCACGAAAGCACTTACGCAAGTACTTACGAACGTGTACATCTTTCCTCAATTTTTGACGACTTTGGTTACATTTATTAAACAGTTTACAAACATGAAAACTTCCCAATTAACTGTTGTTATTGTTATAAACAGCCTCCTGGTGCTTCCGAGCTCATTGACTGTTTAATAATTGGAAACAAAGCCGCCAAAGATTGAGAAAAGATGTACAGGTTCGTAAGTGTTTGCGTAAGTGCTTTCGTGAATCTGGCGCCTGGTCATTTACTATTAGGTATCACAAACACTGAAATATGGAAATCTACGTCCCTAGATTTTTTTCTTAAAACGTGCATTTACTATCCGCAGACTTGCCTAACCACTTTGGCTGTACAGTAGCTATGATTTGTTCAGATCTGAAACCTATATCTATGGGCAGCACAAAACGTCCACTAGACTGTGCGACACAGTGGTTGCAAGGATCAGGTTGGGTTACCGTTACCTGTGGCAGGTGGCTACAGGTGACGGATCTCCCAATCCTGAGCACTCCAGTTGCAAACTCTGTGAGCAGGAACTACGGCACGATCTCCCGCACTACATCACTGAATGCCCAGTTATTAGACCTTTCAGACCAGTTGGCATGAGGTACCTGGAGCTTTGCAATTACTTTATTCACTCTCGTATTCTTGAAGATATCCTGACAGTATACCCAAAATTTGCCAGTGCAGGCTACTAAACATATGGCTCTGTATGATTAACCATCCTGCGAGATGGGGACTTGTATTACCACTGCTACCTTATTCAATCTTGTGTTGTTGATATCCTCAAAATGCATCCGGAGTCTGCCAGTGCAGACCGCTTATCACATGTCTCTGTATGACTAACCATCCTGTGTGATGGGGATTTTTTAGCATCACCTAGTTAGCCTTTTTTGACACACTGTACTCCACTTCATATAGTCTAGGGCAGCTGCACTAATTCAGATGTACCTAATGTATTAATAAAAAAAACAATAGAACGTGTTAATACAAAATAAATACAAAACGGTAGAGTGATGGTCTCGCTTCATGCAGGTCGGCGTTCAATCCCCGACTGTCCAAGTGGTTGGGCACCATCCCTTCCCTCCCCCCCCCTCTCCAAAATCCTTATCCTGACCTCTTCCAAGTTCTAAATAGTCGTAATGGCTATAGGCGCTTTCTCCTGATAGTTCCCTTCCTTTCCCTACCCATTGATTTTTAAAACTTTTTTGCTTAAAGTTGTTTAGATTTTGTCCCCATCTCTGTTGGTAAGATGTGTCCCAAGCATCCGGGTCTGAGAAGAGAGAAATTGTTGACCCAATGGCCTGAAAGTACTGGTGTAATATGCGGTGATTTGTTTAGGTCCGCAACCTTCATGTTTGGGGTGCAACAAATCTGCACCAGACATTGGTTACCAGGATCAGGTTGGGCTACATTACCTGTGGCAGGATGAGCTACCATTACCTGTGGCAGGATGAGCTACCATTACCTGTGGCAGGATGAGCTACCATTACCTGTGGCAGGATGAGCTACCATTACCTGTGGCAGGATGAGCTACCATTACCTGTGGCAGGATGAGCTACCATTACCTGTGGCAGGATGAGGTACCATTACCTGTGGCAGGATGAGGTACCATTACCTGTGGCAGGATGAGCTTCCATTACCTGTGGCAGGATGAGCTACCATTACCTGTGGCAGGATGAGCTACCATTACCTGTGGCAGGATGAGCTACCATTACCTGTGGCAGGTGGCTACAGGTGACCCAACTGCCAATCCTGAGCACGCCAGGTGCTGACTCTGTGACCAGGAACTAGATCATCGTCTCACACACTGCATCACTGAACATCTAGCCACAACACACTCCAGACCTGGCGGTATGGGGGCCCGGAGAGCTTTGCAATCACTTGATTAACACATGTTTGGGGGGAACATATCTACATAATACATCTATGATTCGCCAGCGGAGATTACTGATCTCATAGCCCCGCGGGACTGACTGACGGGGAGGTGTTTACAATCACGTCGTTTGCTCCTGGTGATGAGGTGCACCTCGGATGGTGAGGTGGGTGGTGAGGGGTGGGGTATAGTGAGGTGGTGACATGTGGTGGGGTTAACACCACCCCCTTTCCCGCCCCCTTGCTTCCCCTCTCCTCCCCCACCATCACACCCCATCAACTGCTGACCCCTACCCGAGGGGGAACGATAGCAGTATATCAAAAATATGCCAGCACATGTGTGCCGCCAACTCCAGCTGTAGCAGTTGTAGTTGTATCAGCACCACGACTACCACCATCATCATCAGCAAGTGTAGGGGTTGTAGCACTACCACCATCAGTTGTCGTAGCAGCAGCACCACAACTACCACCATCAGAAAGCAAGCAAAAGCAGTGTTGGTACCGAATCGAACAGGAGCAGTCGTGACAGCATCAGTAGCAAGAGAAGTAGCAGCATCAGGAGCGAGAAGAGAATCAGCATCAGCACCCGTGACAAGATAAGTAGCAGCAGGTGTGGCAGCATCAGCTCAGACTCGGCAGGTTATAAATTAGCGCCGTGGTGCTGTCGGCGTCTACTGCCTCTCACACGCATTTGTAAACAAACGCAGCTCTGCCTCACTCAGCGCCTAGGTCAGGAAGCTGTGACCTGCCGGAGGGGCGTCAAGAGAGCAGGTGGTGGTGGTGACCTAACTTGTAGGTACCACCAGGTGAGTGTTCACCTGCTGAGGCAGGTGAACATTCTTCATTGACCTTCAATGAGGTCATCATTGAGCTTGACTCTGAGGTAGGGTGATGCTGACCTGACTGTACTTATATAGCGTCAAGTCAGCATCACAATACGATTCTATATATCGCGTGTAAGGGGTCAGGATAAGGATTTAGGATGGGACGAGGGAAGGAATGGTCCGTCCATTCCATGAAGGAATGGTGACTTAGAATACTAGAAGCTGGACCAGGAGTCAGTTCAGTTCATCACTTGAACTGACTCTTGGTTCTTGACCCGCAAGTGAATTATGACTTTAAGTGGACTTGTTAACTTACTAAACCTTTACGTGGTGACTTAACGAAGCCTCTACATCTTCTCTCAAGTATTTCTGCTTTATTTCCTTTTGTCATAAAGAACTATGTGGTTGTTCTATAGCAATAACTACCTGGGGGCCGGGAAATGCCTCATTTCAAAGCTCTCAAGATGTTTATTAAACACAGAATAAGTCGCCACGATTGAGGAGAGATGCACAGGTTTCGTTATTAGACACGTAAATGTTTGGTGAATCCTGTCCAAGGAAAGAGACGCTCCGGGTAACCCTGTCTATGTTGGTGGTGGATGACAGTCCTGTCATCCACCACCGTCTCTCACAGTCGTGTCATCCATCACCGTCTCTCACAGTCGTGTCATCCACCAGCGTCTCTCACAGTCGTGTCATCCACCACCGTCTCTCACAGTCCTGTCATCCACCAGCGTCTCTCACAGTCGTGTCATCCACCACCGTCTCTCACAGTCGTGTCATCCACCACCGTCTCCTCACAGTCGTGTCATCCACCAGCGTCTCTCACAGTCATGTCGTCCACCACCGTCCCCTCACAGTCGTGTCATCCACCACCGTCTCTTCACAGTCCTATCATCCACCACCGTCTCTTCACAGTCCTGTCATCCACCACCGTGTCCTCACAGTCGTGTCATCCACCAGCGTCTCTCACAGTCGTGTCATCCACCACCGTCTCTCACAGTCGTGTCATCCACCACCGTCTCTCACAGTCGTGTCATCCACCACCGTCTCTCACAGTCGTGTCATCCACCACCGTCTCTCACAGTCGTGTCATCCACCACCGTCTCTCACAGTCGTGTCATCCACCACCGTCTCTCACAGTCGTGTCATCCACAACCGTCTCTCACAGTCGTGTCATCCACCACCGTCTCTCACAGTCCTCTCATCCACCAGCGTCTCTCACAGTCGTGTCATCCACCACCGTCTCTTCACAGTCGTGTCATCCACCAGCGTCTCTCACAGTCGTGTCATCCACCACCGTCTCTCACAATCGCGTCATCCACCACCGTCTCTCACAGTCGTGTCATCCACCACCGTCTCTCACAGTCGTGTCATCCACCACCGTCTTTTTACAGTCCTGTCATCCACCACCGTCTCCTCACAGTCGTGTCATCCACCAGCGTCTCTCACAGTCGTGTCATCCACCAGCGTCTCTCACAGTCGTGTCATCCACCAGCGTCTCACAGTCGTGTCATCCACCAGCGTCTCTCACAGTCGTGTCATCCACCACCATCTCTCACAGTCGTGTCATCCACCACCGTCTCTCACAGTCGTGTCATCCACCACCGTCTCCTCACAGTCGTGTCATCCACCAGCGTCTCTCACAGTCGTGTCATCCACCACCGTCTCTCACAGTCGTGTCATCCACCACCGTCCTTCACAGTCGTGTCATCCACCACCGTCTCTCACAGTCCTGTCATCCACCACCGTCTCATACAGTCCTGTCATCCACCACTGTCTCTTCACAGTCCTGTCATCCACCACCGTCTCTTCACAGTCCTGTCATCCACCAGCGTCTCTCACAGTCCTGTCATCCACCAGCGTCTCTCACAGTCGTGTCATCCACCACCGTCTCCCTCACAGTCCTGTCATCCACCAGCGTCTCTCACAGTCGTGTCATCCACCAGCGTCTCTCACAGTCGTGTCATCCACCACCATCTCTCACAGTCGTGTCATCCACCACCGTCTCTCACAGTCGTGTCATCCACCACCGTCTCCTCACAGTCGTGTCATCCACCAGCGTCTCTCACAGTCGTGTCATCCACCAGCGTCTCTCACAGTCGTGTCATCCACCACCGTCTCTCACAGTCGTGTCATCCACCACTGTCTCTTCACAGTCGTGTCATCCACCACCGTCTCTCACAGTCGTGTCATCCACCACCGTCTCTCACAGTCGTGTCATCCACCACCGTCTCCTCACAGTCGTGTCATCCACCACCGTCTCTCACAGTCGTGTCATCCACCACCGTCTCCTCACAGTCGTGTCATCCACCACCGTCCCTCACAGTCGTGTCATCCACCACCGTCTCTCACAGTCGTGTCATCCACCACCGTCTCTTCACAGTCGTGTCATCCACCACCGTCTCTTCACAGTCCTGTCATCCACCACCGTCTCTTCACAGTCCTGTCATCCACCACCGTCTCTTCACAGTCCTGTCATCCACCACCGTCTCTTCACAGTCCTGTCATGCACCACCGTCTCTCACAATCGCGTCATCCACCATCGTCTCTCACAGTCGTGTCATCCGCCACCGTCTCTCACAGTCGTGTCATCCACCAGCGTCTCTCACAGTCGTGTCATCCACCACCGTCTCCTCACAGTCGTGTCATCCACCACCGTCTCTTCACAGTCGTGTCATCCACCACCGTCTCTCACAGTCCTGTCATCCACCACCGTCTCTCAGTCCTGTCATCCACCACCGTCTCTTCACAGTCCTGTCATCCACCACCGTCTCTTCACAGTCCTGTCATCCACCAGCGTCTCTCACAGTCCTGTCATCCACCAGCGTCTCTCACAGTCGTGTCATCCACCAGCGTCTCTCACAGTCGTGTCATCCACCAGCGTCTCTCACAGTCGTGTCATCCACAAGCGTCTCTCACAGTCGTGTCATCCACCAGCGTCTCTCATAGTCGTGTCATCCACCAGCGTCTCACAGTCGTGTCATCCACCAGCGTCTCTCACAGTCGGTTCATCCACCACCGTCTCTCACAGTCGTGTCATCCACCAGCGTCTCTCACAGTCGTGTCATCCACCACCGTCTCTCACAGTCGTGTCATCCACCAACGTCTCTCACAGTCGTGTCATCCACCACCGTCTCTCACAGTCGTGTCATCCACCACCGTCTCTCACAGTCGTGTCATCCACCACCGTCTCTCACAGTCGTGTCATCCACCACCGTCTCTCACAGTCGTGTCATCCACCACCGTCTCTCACAGTCGTGTCATCCACCAGCGTCTCTCACAGTCGTGTCATCCACCACCGTCTCCTCACAGTCGTGTCATCCACCACCGTCTCTTCACAGTCGTGTCATCCACCACCGTCTCTCACAGTCCTGTCATCCACCACCGTCTCTCAGTCCTGTCATCCACCACCGTCTCTTCACAGTCCTGTCATCCACCACCGTCTCTTCACAGTCCTGTCATCCACCAGCGTCTCTCACAGTCCTGTCATCCACCAGCGTCTCTCACAGTCGTGTCATCCACCAGCGTCTCTCACAGTCGTGTCATCCACCAGCGTCTCTCACAGTCGTGTCATCCACAAGCGTCTCTCACAGTCGTGTCATCCACCAGCGTCTCTCATAGTCGTGTCATCCACCAGCGTCTCACAGTCGTGTCATCCACCAGCGTCTCTCACAGTCGGTTCATCCACCACCGTCTCTCACAGTCGTGTCATCCACCAGCGTCTCTCACAGTCGTGTCATCCACCACCGTCTCTCACAGTCGTGTCATCCACCAACGTCTCTCACAGTCGTGTCATCCACCACCGTCTCTCACAGTCGTGTCATCCACCACCGTCTCTCACAGTCGTGTCATCCACCACCGTCTCTCACAGTCGTGTCATCCACCACCGTCTCTCACAGTCGTGTCATCCACCAGCGTCTCTCACAGTCGTGTCATCCACCAGCGTCTCTCACAGTCGTGTCATCCACCACCGTCTCTCACAGTCGTGTCATCCACCAGCGTCTCTCACAGTCGTGTCATCCACCACCGTCTCTTCACAGTCGTGTCATCCACCACCGTCTCTCACAGTCGTGTCATCCACCACCGTCTCTCTCAGTCGTGTCATCCACCACCATCTCTCACAGTCGTGTCATCCACCACCGTCTCTCATAGTCGTGTCATCCACCAGCGTCTCTCACAGTCGTGTCATCCACCAGCGTCTCTCACAGTCGTGTCATCCACCAGCGTCTCTCACAGTCGTGTCATCCACCACCATCCACTCATAAACAACAACCAAGCAATTCACGCCAACAAATTGTTCATATGGAACTAATGCCACGCGATAAATCATTGTGTATTAATTTTTAACAATTCTTTTTATTAATTTGTAAAAAAAAAAAAAATTTAAAATTTTTATTACTGCTTTAACTTTTCCAATGACAACCTAATCAATATTTTCAAACATTTCTATACTTTGAGATAGGATTTAATAAGCAAAAAATGAGTGTAA
>NC_091159.1:23016677-23046677 GCF_040958095.1 Procambarus clarkii
GCACACATGGCCCGAAGCACACATGGCCCGAAGCACACATGGCCCGAAGCACTCTTCGGGTTATGATGATGATGCGTTTGACTCATTCTGAGGGTACATGCTGGTGCTACTGACTCGTTGAAGGGGCCTGACGGCTGAGTGGACAGCGGTCCGGATTCGTAGTCCTGAGGTTTCGGGTTCGATCCTCGGTGGAGGCGGAAACAAATGGGCACAGTTTTTTTTTCACCTTGATGGGTGTGTTCACCTAGCTGTAAATAGGTACCTGGGAGTTAGACAGCTGCTACGGGCTGCTTCCTGGAGGGGGGGGGGTAACAAAAAAGAAGGCCTGGCCGAGGACCGGGCCGCGGGGACGCCAAGCCCCGACATCATCATAAAGATAATCTCAAGAAGAAGATACATGTTGGTACAACTGAATCATTGTACTTGACATCTTAGAACCAGTAAGAGTTCCTTCGAAGACGTCTGACATTGTGGCAGTGATTCAGTCAAATTACCACCGAATCATAAGTGATTTGAGGTGAGGCGTGAAACAAGTGAGGTGAAGCTGTAATCCCCCAGATGCGATATTGCATCAAGTATCAATCATGAATTGCAGAGATGTTCCATAGTCTTTAATGACAGGCCTGCAGTATCTCCCCCCCCCACCATCCCCCCCCCCCACCCTGTGAGTAACGCATGCTCCCCTCTATATCACATAAACAAGATCTAACACACATACTGCACAAGTAAATAATACAGAACAGGCTCTCTTATTACATATATATGTACAATATAACTAGTTAGGGACACTGTATGATATTCCTAGATTTCAGTTGGAATTCAAATCGAACGGACGAATTAGAGACGAAGGATTCAAAATGGACAAATCAGAGACGAGAGATTCGAAGTTAACAGATCGAGACGAAAGATTTAAAAACTGACAAATCAGAGACAAGCTGGCTTAACCGACCAATCAAAATGAGGCAGGTGTGTGTGGCTCCCGAGCCAATGGAGTGTTGTAAATGCGACTTCTTCGTATGATAGCCGTCAGCAGAGAATGACGCTCGGTAGGATAGCAGATTGTGATATCTTCCTGTGAGGAGGAGGAGAGGGGCGTTGAGTACCCTGCTCTTGAGTCCGGTGGAGCTCACTAGTTACTGGCTGGCTCTTGTTATGTTACAAGTTCCCCTCCTGTAGCGTCACTATATCACCTGCTCCTGTAGCGTCACTATATCACCTGCTCCTGTAGCGTCACTATATCACCTGCTCCTGTAGCGTCACTATATCACCTGCTACTGTAGCGTCACTATATCACCTGCTACTGTAGCGTCACTATATCACCACCTACTGTAGCGTCACTATATCACCACCTACTGTAGCGTCACTATATCACCTGCTACTGTAGCGTCACTATATCACCTGCTACTGTAGCGTCACTATATCACCTGCTACTGTAGCGTCACTATATCACCTGCTACTGTAGCGTCACTATATCACCTGCTACTGTAGCGTCACTATATCACCTGCTACTGTAGCGTCACTATATCACCTGCTACTGTAGCGTCACTATATCACCACCTACTGTAGCGTCACTATATCACCACCTACTGTAGCGTCACTATATCACCACCTACTGTAGCGTCACTATATCACCTGCTACTGTAGCGTCACTATATCACCACCTACTGTAGCGTCACTATATCACCTGCTACTGTAGCGTCACTATATCACCTGCTACTGTAGCGTCACTATATCACCTGCTACTGTAGCGTCACTATATCACCTGCTACTGTAGCGTCACTATATCACCTGCTACTGTAGCGTCACTATATCACCTGCTACTGTAGCGTCACTATATCACCTGCTACTGTAGCGTCACTATATCACCTGCTACTGTAGCGTCACTATATCACCTGCTACTGTAGCGTCACTATATCACCACCTACTGTAGCGTCACTATATCACCACCTACTGTAGCGTCACTATATCACCACCTACTGTAGCGTCACTATATCACCACCTACTGTAGCGTCACTATATCACCACCTACTGTAGCGTCACCACATCACCACCTACTGTAGCGTCACCACATCACCACCTACTATAGCGTCACTACACCACCTGTAGCGTCACAACATCACCACCTACTGTAGCGTCACTACATCACCACCTACTGTAGCGTCACCACATCACCACCTACTGTAGCGTCACCACATCACCACCTACTATAGCGTCACTACACCACCTGTAGCGTCACAACATCACCACCTACTGTAGCGTCACTACATCACCACCTACTGTAGCGTCACCACATCACCACCTACTGTAGCGTCACCACATCACCACCTACTGTAGCGTCACCACATCACCACCTACTGTAGCGTCACCACATCACCACCTACTGTAGCGTCACTACACCACCTGTAGCGTCACAACATCACCACCTACTGTAGCGTCACTACACCACCTGTAGCGTCACAACATCACCACCTACTATAGCGTCACTACACCACCTGTAGCGTCACAACTAGCATCACCACCTACTGTAGCGTCACTACATCACCACCTACTGTAGCGTCACTACATCACCACCTACTGTAGCGTCACCACATCACCACCTACTGTAGCGTCACCACATCACCACCTACTGTAGCGTCACCACATCACCACCTACTGTAGCGTCACCACATCACCACCTACTGTAGCGTCACCACATCACCACCTACTGTAGCGTCACCACATCACCACCTACTGTAGCGTCACCACATCACCACCTACTGTAGCGTCACCACATCACCACCTACTGTAGCGTCACCACATCACCACCTACTGTAGCGTCACCACATCACCACCTACTGTAGCGTCACCACATCACCACCTACTGTAGCGTCACCACATCACCACCTACTGTAGCGTCACCACATCACCACCTACTGTAGCGTCACCACATCACCACCTACTGTAGCGTCACAACATCACCACCTGTAGCGTCACCACATCACCACCTACTGTAGCGTCACTACATCACCACCTACTGTAGCGTCACCACATCACCACCTACTGTAGCGTCACCACATCACCACCTACTGTAGCGTCACCACATCACCACCTACTGTAGCGTCACCACATCACCACCTACTGTAGCGTCACCACATCACCACCTCCTGTAGCGTCACCACATCACCACCTACTGTAGCGTCACCACATCACCACCTACTGTAGCGTCACCACATCACCACCTACTGTAGCGTCACCACATCACCACCTACTGTAGCGTCACCACATCACCACCTACTGTAGCGTCACCACATCACCACCTACTGTAGCGTCACCACATCATCACCACCTGTAGCGTCACCACATCACCACCTACTGTAGCGTCACCACATCACCACCTACTGTAGCGTCACCACATCACCACCTACTGTAGCGTCACCACATCACCACCTGTAGCGTCACCACACCACCACCTGTAGCGTCAGCTCAGGGGCCACCTTGGACACCATCACCACCTACTGTAGCGTCACCACATCACCACCTACTGTAGCGTCACCACATCACCACCTGTAGCGTCACCACACCACCACCTGTAGCGTCACCACACCACCACCTGTAGCGTCACCACATCACCACCTGTAGCGTCAGCTCAGGGGCCACCTTGGACACCATCACCACCACCTGTAGCGTCACCACACCACCACCTGTAGCGTCACCACATCACCACCACGCTGTCTCAGCACCACTACACAAGCCGGAAAATAAATATGAGTGTTGTGAGCTTCCCTGTGTCGGGCGCCGGTCAGAGAGGCCAGTGGTCCTTGTAAGAGACTAAAATCATAGTCCTCGGGATATTAGGACCAGCGCTAACAACTTGCTCTAATGACTAAGCCGAGGCGAGTGTATTTTGAGAGAATAATCTGTATAGAAAAAAAACAGCCAAAAAATGACATGTTTTACATTTCAACGCGAAAAGTTGACGATATTTCTGGGGTTATTGGAGAAATTGGGCAGAAATCTTGTATAACGTGATGAGAGAATTTGTATGACAGCGGATATTGTTTAAAACATCACCGTAAGGCTCTCGTCGCTTGACAACGGAACGCAAGACGGAAATATCGCGCCCCGGGGTCGCTGGGGGGAAGACAGTAGAACGCAAGGCGCAAATATCGCGTCCCGGGGTCGCTGGCGGGAAGACAGCGGAACGCAAGGCGCAAATATCGCGCTCCAGGGTCGCTGGCGGGAAGACAGCGGAACGCAAGGCGCAAATATCGCGTCCCGGGGTCGCTGGCGGGAAGACAGTAGAACGCAAGGCGCAAATATCGCGCCCCGGGGTCGCTGGCGGGAAGACAGCGGAACCCTCTGACCCACCACTACCAGTTCTCCAATTTTCCTGTTTGTTAATTTTGTTTCTATGCAAATCGCTTCTGGCCGGTGTGTGTTGGCGCTGATGATGGTCGGGTGTGTAATTACACGAAGCCCACTCGCCGTGGCCGCCAATCTTCCTAAGTCCGTCTGGCTCGGGCGGCCAGGCCGGAGGTCCTTGTGAAACATTTGAGACCCTCACTCATACACAACGACAATGTGGTGATACGCCATTTCTGACTTTTTTGTTTAAGACTTTTTTTTTGTTTGGGTCTTTTTTTCACGTTTGTAAACTTTTTGGTGTGGCTGTTGCGTATAGATTGATTCCTTGTGTGTTGAGAGATTCAACTTTGTGATTTAGGAGTATTGTAGTGCATTGTTGTGTTGGGGTCGTAGTGTTCTGTTGTGTTGGGGTCGAGGAGTGTTGACCCACTAGTAAGATCAGCCAGGGGGGGTCAACTAGTACAGCCAGCTGCTGAGATGAGAGAGAGAGCGTAGTGGTGAGGAAGCCAGCTTGTAAACAAGGAACAAGGATCAAGGAACGAGAGCAACAACACCTGTGTTCCAGACGGGGGGTTGTACTGAAGGACTCCGGAGTTAGGCGTGACCAGGATGTAAACAACAGCCTGCAGGAAGTAACAGTGTACACACAGATAGGTTTATGAACCCTCCGGGGGGGGGGGAAAGACACAAAAAAGGGGGTGGTGCCCCCCCGTCCATCGCCACTGGTAAAAAAGCAGCAACCACTGGGAGTTGCTGGGCAGCATTAATGCTCTGCTGTACCCTGGGCACAGGAACCCCAAAACACACTGTATGCTATGCAAGCGATGCAACCCGTTCTCGCAAATTCGTAAAGTCAATATTGACTTATTAACTACGTGCATAGGTGATATACTAAACATAATAGATACCCTTAAAAAGATTCATAGAAAACACCGACCTTACCTAACCTTGTTAGTATCTTAAAGCGATGTCATGAATCATATCACAAGATTAATTTACAACAGGAGGAGCCGGGGTAGCAGCCGAGAGCAGACTTCGGGGACTTCAACTCGCTCGATATCCTGACCTCTTGACCTAGCTCACCTACCTGACCTCTTGACCTAGCTCACCTACCTGACCTCTTGACCTAGCTCACCTACCTGACCTCTTGACCTAGCTCACCTACCTGACCTCTTGACCTAGCTCACCTACCTGACCTCTTGACCTAGCTCACCTACCTGACCTCTTGACCTAGCTCACCTACCTGACCTCTTGACCTAGCTCACCTACCTGACCTCTTGACCTAACTAGCCTAGACCTGACCTCTTGGGCCCCAATAAGCCCCACCCTAGGTCCTCTCATCGTTATTTTATGATTGTTGAAGGCATCACTGTACTCAACAATGTATTCGACATTCGTCGGACCCTGAGGGAAGTCATCCCAACTGAGGCGTCAAGGATACCAAAATAGCGTCCACCTACACGGAGAAGAACTGGGCCCCACAACAGCAGCTTCACTATTTAATTAGAATCGTACCCCCTAAGCCTTAAGGTAACACTGTACATCAGTGACGTAACTAGACTCGTCAGTACCAAAAGAGGCCGAGGGTTGTCCAGGCAGTGCGGTAGGAGGAGCCGTCTCTGGCCAGATACCAGAATCACAAAACATAGTGTTTCTTGCATGTATATTAGATCCTTATTCAAGTTCGCAGCTCCTCTCTTTGCTCTAGAAGGAATGAGTCCTTGGATGACTTGGAAACATGCAGAGCAACGCCTTGAGGATCATCCTTGAATGTCTCTGTGATACTTGGGTTACTTAATATGAGGAAGAAACTCAAGATCAACATTGCCCACTTTGTATTTCTAAAACTGAAACTAAACTCACAAAGTATCATATTTACCTAGAGAGACACCAACGGAACCTCCCGGCACTGTGGGCTCCTTTCCAAAATACAATTCCTCTTTTCCCACTCAAGAACATAATTAAAGATTACCTCTAGTTTCAGCTCGGGGAAAAATACAGTTCCTTTAAGTCGGACTGATGCTGTGAGAGCGCTTCCTCTCCCATACAATTTAGGGTGATGGTTCCCTATGTCAGCCCACTTGATGCTGCCAGAAGCCCACTTGTCTTGACACTGAGAGGCGGCTTCTTGAGAGCAAGAAACGTATACTAGGCTTCCACCCTTCGCGCAGTATTACTCGTCATTCTCCTCGCATTCCAACGTCGTCCACGTTTAAGAAAACAAAACATAATAGAAATTAACAGTTACTCGCTTTCCTAATGTCTCTCCGTTTTGCCGCTAAAATTGTCATTTTCTTTTAAATATTAAAAATTCCAGGAAGTGAGAAAGTTTCGGTCCGTCTTGGACTATTATAAGCGTGACGATCCAGAGGGTAGATGTCCGTCCAGCCTCCTAAGATGAGAGTAGTTACAGTAAGGGTGTGGTCGAGAGTATCAATATGTCGTGATGGACCGCCAGAAAGTTGACTTTTGTAGCACTGAATTTGACCAAACCGGAGAGTTTTTATATTTATATTGGTAATAAAACCTAACCTAACTACCCTAAGCCTAATATACTCTATCTGAGGCCTAATATAGTCCATATATGTGCTATACTAGGCCTAGGAATATTTAAGTTTAATTTTAGCTTTATTTTTTCGGGGCTACACAAAATAATACAAAAAGTTTCGTACTGAGGCCCATTACTACATATTAGTACTATCGACCACATAGCTTGAACAATTGCTATCAAAACAGAAAGATGGGTTGGCAAATGGCCATTAGAGCAAGAACTCGGTAATGTGATGTTATAGTGGCCAGAATACGCCTGGGATATAGACGTATCTGGCAGCTTTCTCACAATCCAAATGTCGAGTACACAATGTGTCAACTTTGTGAAAGAGAAAACATGCACTCTCTTGAACATTATATTGTAGAATGTCCCATACTGACTGACTTTCGCCCTCCTGGGCTAAGGTATGCTGAACTCTGTAATTACTATATGAGTACTGGAACACATGATGATATATTGGACTTGTACCCAAGATCAACCATGTAATGTATCAATTATACAATGTATGTATGTGATGTAGCTATATAACCTGAGCTTGTAAAAGCATCTTAATCATCTTCAGTGGTTAAGTGCTTAGTAACTCACTAGTTTCTATATCAGCTATCTTACCCTGTCAGAGTAGGAGAGACATAAATGTATGTGTATTCACTTAGTTGTATTCACCTAGTTGTGATTGCGGGGGTTAAGCTTTGCTCTTTCGGCCCGCCTCTCAACTGTCAATCAACTGTTTGCTAACTACTTGCTAAGTAACTTGCTAACTTTTTTTCCACACCACACACACACACACACACCAAGAAGCAGCCCGTGACAGCTGACTAACTCCCAGGGACCTATTAACTGCTAGGTAAGAAGGGGAAAGAAATCCCCTTATTCTAGGTAAGAAGGGGAAAGACAATCGACTTGAGAATGGTCCAGGACGGACCGAAACGTCGTCGTCCCTTCAATTTCTAGTGTGTGGTCTGGTCAACATACTTCAGCCACGTTATTGTGACTCATCGCCTGCAAGGGGAAAGAAACTTCACCCTGTTTACTTATATATATATATATATATATATATATATATATATATATATATATATATATATATATATATGTCGTACCTAGTAGCCAGAACTCACTTCTCAGCCTACAATGCAAGGCCCGATTTGCCTAATAAGCCTAGTTTTCATGAATTAATGTTTTTTCGACAGCCTAACCTACCTAACCTAACCTAACCTAACGTTTTTGGCTACCTAACCTAACCTAACCTAGAAAGATAGGTTAGGTTAGGTTAGGTAGGGTTGGTTAGGTTCGGTCATATATCTACGTTAATTTTAACTCCAATAAAAAAAAATTGACCTCATACATAATGAAATGGGTAGCTTTATCATTTCATAAGAAAAAAATTAGAGAAAATATATTAATTTAGTAAAACTTGGCTTATTAGGCAAATCGGGCCTTGCATAGTAGGCTGAGAAGTGAGTTCTGGCTACTAGGTACGACATATATATATATATATATATATATATATATATATATATATATATATATATATATACTTGATCCTCAAAGTCCGGTTACGAGGATCAAGAAGTCTAATAATAATATTCCGGTCGTTCCCGGCGGACTTACCGACGCGATACTGTTGACATTTTGCGATACCGGCGACGGGGCGCCGAAGGAACTCACCAATGAAGGTCGTCACAAAGTACTCATCCCGGTAAGTATACCCGGACTACATGAGGCTATTCTGTTGCTCAGTCCTCCCAGGGCCGAGCTGGTAGGACCGTTTTAAAGTCGATAAACCTGTGAACGAGATCATTAAGAACGTTCACGAATCTAACCCAACTTTTAAGAGACGCGTCTTCACAAGTGATCGGGGAAGATGTAGGCCAGCGCCCTAACAGGCAACCTGGCGTTTGAGTCATCACCTCCAGCAGGAAGGTCTCTGGTGTGCCGTCCACACTGACCCAGATAACGAAGGAGAAGCCCTTCAGGCTCATACTAGACTAGAGCGCCTCTGGGAACACTCCGCGCGTGTTAGGTTCGAACCCTCATCAAGGCTCCTGTGAATTCCTTCGGTGTGTTCCGAATGTTTCAAATATGTTCATTTCATAAGATGTTTTGAGCGGGTGGGAAAGTGCAGCATTAGCGGATAAGAAAGCGCAAGGTGCAGCCCGTATTGAGACGAGCATTCTCGGGTGTGACCAATATGTCAACAGAGAGCGGGAGTGAAGACACTGATGGAGGCCTGCGAAGTGAGTCTCTTCCACCAGCCACACACGACCTGCCTTCAACGCCCAATCAGCTACGTTACCAACCCTACCTGGACACATTATAACCCTAGTACACCCTAGTTCATGGTTGGCACCACCCTACCACCGTCTCAGACCACACCACCACCACCGTCTCAGACCACACCACCACCACCGTCTCAGACCACACCACTACCACCGTCTCTGACCACACCACCACCACCGTCTCAGACCACACCACTACCACCGTCTCAGACCACACCACTACCACCGCCTCAGACCACACCACCACCACCGTCTCAGACCACACCACTACCACCGTCTCAGACCACACCACCACCACCGTCTCAGACCACACCACCACCACCGTCTCAGACCACACCACCACCACCGTCTCAGACCACACCACTACCGTCTCAGACCACACCACCACCACCGTCTCAGACCACACCACCACCACCGTCTCAGACCACACCACCACCGTCTCAGACCACACCACCATCACCGTCTCAGACCACACCACCACCACCGTCTCAGACCACACCACCACCACCGTCTCAGACCACACCACCACCACCGTCTCAGACCACACCACCACCACCGTCTCAGACCACACCACCACCACCGTCTCAGACCACACCACCACCACCGTCTCAGACCCACCACCACCACCGTCTCAGACCACACCACCACCGTCTCAGACCACACCACTACCACCGTCTCAGACCACACCACCACCACCGTCTCAGACCACACCACCACCACCGTCTCAGACCACACCACCACCACCGTCTCAGACCACACCACCACCGTCTCAGACCACACCACCACCGTCTCAGACCACACCACCACCACCGTCTCAGACCACACCACCACCACCGTCTCAGACCACACCACCACCACCGTCTCAGACCACACCACCACCACCGTCTCAGACCACACCACCACCACCGTCTCAGACCACACCACCACCACCGTCTCAGACCACACCACCACCACCGTCTCAGACCAAACCACCACCGTCTCAGACCACACCACCACCACCGTCTCAGACCACACCACCACCACCGTCTCAGACCACACCACCACCGTCTCAGACCACACCACCACCACCGTCTCAGACCACACCACCACCACCGTCTCAGACCACACCACCACCACCGTCTCAGACCACACCACCACCACCGTCTCAGACCACACCACCACCGATCTCGATCCCGTCGTCGTGCTCGTAAGATTATCTCTGAATAGTTTGTTAATTGCAAATAATCTTCCAGCAGTAAGAGTGCGGGGATATGCCGTCAAGAATGGCCGCTACTGCAGCGCCAGCACCAGGAGACCCCGGCCCCACTAACCTTGTTTCAGCACATGCCCACACCACTCAGTCTACCGTAAACCCCACCTCAGTCTACCGTAAACCCCAGCTCAGTCAACCGTAACCCCCAGCTCAGTCTACCGTAAACCCCCAGCTCAGTCTACCGTAAACTCCAGCTCAGTCTACCGTAAACTCCAGCTCAGTCTACCGTAAACCCCAGCTCAGTCTACCGTAAACCCCAGCTCAGTCTACCGTAAACCCCAGCTCAGTCTACCGTAAACCCCAGCTCAGTCTACCGTAAACCCCCAGCTCAGTCTACCGTAAACCCCAGCTCAGTCTACCGTAAACCCCCCAGCTCAGTCTACCGTACACCCCAACTCAGTATACCGTAAACTCCAGCTCAGTCTACCGTAAACCCCAGCTCAGTCTACCGTAAACCCCATGCTCAGTCTACCGTAAACTCCAGCTCAGTCTACCGTAAACCCCAGCTCAGTCTACCGTAAACCCCAGCTCAGTCTACCATAAACCCCAGCTCAGTCCAACGTAAACCCCCAGCTCAGTCTACCGTAAACCCCATCTCAGTCTACCATAAACTCCAGCTCAGTCCACCGTAAACCCCAGCTCAGACTACCATAAACCCCAGCTCAGTCTACCGTAAACCCCAGCTCAGTCTACCGTAAACCCCAGCTCAGTCTACCGTATACACCAGCTCAGTCTACCGTAAACCCCAGCTCAGTCTACCGTAAACCCCAGCTCAGTATACCGTAAACCCCAGCTCAGTCTACTGTAAACCCCAGCTCAGTCCACCGTAAATCCCAGCTCAGTCTAACGTAAACTCCAGCTCAGTCTACCGTAAACTCCAGCTCAGTATACCGTAAACCCCAGCTCAGTCTACCGTAAACCCCAGCTCAGTCTTCCGTAAACCCCAGCTCAGTCTACCGTAAACCCCAGCTCAGTCTACATTAAACCCCAGCTCAGTCTACCGTAAACCCGAGCTCAGTCTACCGTAAACCCCAGCTCAGTCTACATTAAACCCCAGCTCAGTCTACCGTAAACCCGAGTTCAGTCTACCGTAAACCCCAGCTCAGTCTACCGTAAACCCCAGCTCAGTCTACATTAAACCCGAGCTCAGTCTACCGTAAACCCCAGCTCAGTCTACCGTAATCCCCAGTCTAGGCCACCAAACACGCTACGTCACGATCAAACAAGTCAATAGAAGAAGAATCTAGAAAATTTGAAATTCGTTGACATCTGAAAAAGTATCCTTGACAACTATAGGTACGAAGACTCAGTTCTTGAAGATTGTCATTAGTGTCAAGAACGATTGACAATGATTGACGTTGATTATGTCAATGGAATATTCTCTGGGGGAACAAAGTGACGTCTCTCTCTCTCGCAGGTACAACATTGTTTCTACTAAACTTGGCCTCAAAGTCTGCAACTGGGGAAAATGGCAGCGGACGACCTCGAACATTTAGAAAGTACGAACTAATAACTCTACACGACACAACTGAACTATCATTCTACAACTTTATTCTATCATTCCCAGATCTATCATTCTACAACTTCTACAACGTACCAGCAACAACAAATAACAGCCAAGAACCTACGAACAGTGACTCGTTAAAACAGAAGAAGCAACAGGAGAAATATACTGTTAGACAAGTTTAAAGACATAATGAATAAGTCAAGAAAGAAACTCCAACAAAAATGTTTCGTCTCGTGTACCGTTGAAGAGACATGGTCAAGCCTTGACAGCTTTGTCCAACACAGCGGCGCCTCTTCAGCTGCTTTTCAACTATATCAACACCACCCTCGTTCACCCGATTGATGGTTGATGAATTGGAGCCATCCAAGAGGTGGCATGGGCATGAGTAGCACATAACTCCTCCACCTCTCGTTCGATCCCTTATATGTCTCTAAGTCCGATATATATATCTATATATTATATATATATATATATATATATATATATATATATATATATATATATATATATTTAGGCAACCCGTTCTCGCAAATTTAATAAGTCAGTATTGACTTATTAAATATGTGCATAGGTGACATACTTAACATAATAGATACCCTTAAAAAGATTCATAGAAAACCCCGACCTTACCTAACCTTGTTAGTATCTTAAGATAAGCATCTTATTGCTTCGTAATTACAATTATTACCTAACCTATAATAGGTATAGGTTAAGTAATAATTGTAATTACGAAGCAATAAGATGCTTATCTTAAGATACTAACAAGGTTAGGTAAGGTCGGTGTTTCTATGAATCTTTTTAAGGGTATCTATTATGTTTAGTATATCACCTATGCACGTAGTTAATAAGTCAATATTGACTTTACGAATTTGCGAGAACGGGTTGATTTAGGGGTACCACCACTGGTTTAATTACAGGGGACCCCACAGTCCTCGAAGAAGAAAATAAATAGTGTTCAGAGAAGACCTTGTGGATTCCTCACTGAATTACTTTAATCTTTTCAGCTACTACCCACCCCTATTATTTTTTTGATTTTTTTTTATTTTGATTTTATTGCAATGCTACCCAGTTTACAGAAAACACACCACTTATATAAACAATATACCAATCATGGTTTGTTCGAAGACCTCGTCCAGTTCCTCGGGGGTCGGGTGCTTACCCAGGATACAGCACGCATTTCCCCTCTGAACAGCGACACTGAGGCGACTGAAAACAGTAAAACTGGCACGCTCTTGGGTCTCTAGTCTTCCCCATGAGTTCCTCGCCCAGCTCCTTCAGGACTTAAGTGCACATTTACCCCAGGCGCCCAGAGTCTCAGAGCCTATTGGCACGAACCTGTAACAACGTTCTAGGTCCCTGTACTTATTAGTTTTCTGGGTCTCCCTGAAGGTGGCCGCCCCGCCTCCCTCAGCTGCGCTGTAAGGTAGATAGGTATCAGCCAATGTGGATGCACACGTGTAGTCCCACACGACCTGTTTACCTTCCCTCCACGGCTGCAGGGTGACTCCATCTGGGCGTTTTTGGCTGTTGTCAGGTCTGCACAACTGAGGTTCCCTTTGTGCTGGGCATCCAGCTGAAGCCAAACTCCTCTTGATGATGTCATTGACTGCTTCATGTCTGGAAATCTTTCCCTGTGTCTTACGACAGATGAGACCATGGCTGCCGTATTGGTCTGCCCGTGCATGGCCGCAAATACACCGGTGCTCGGTGGAGATAGGGGCGGCAAGGCGCAGAGCAACACCAATACTTAGGGTCCGATGGTCCAGGCGGGTGCCCAAGGCGGAATTAGGGACTGCCAACAGGAAGTCCCCGGCATGGGGCGCTTGCACAGCTAGTAGACGCGCTTTGTCCTTCCTGGAAGCTGCCTCCAGCAATGATGTGGCGATGTTCTCCACTATGGGGCTATCCCATTTGGACTGTTTGCAGTCATTTGGAAAAGTCGGTCGAGGATGAGAGTTGACGAGAGTGTCCCACTGACCGGTTCCTTCCGCGAATTTGGGATCATGAATCCCAATGAAGTCTCTTAGGTGTTCCGGTAGTATTTCCTTAACTAATTCACCTGTTGCACTGGTCGAAGATAAGAATGCTGGCAATGCTAACTGTGTCGCCTTGCGAATACCTATTCCCCCGAGTCTAACTGGGAGCGTTGCTTGGTCCCATTGGTCATCTTGCAGGGAGAGGTTTAACACTTTCACGGTTATTGACCTTAGGAGTGTGTCATATTCTGTTAATTTTGGGCTGTCGAAGGAGGGAGCACACCTTAGGAAATAGGTCAGTCTGGACAAAGCCAGGCACCTTGTGAGAAGGTACAGAGCATCGTGGGCGTCCAAAGCCCCTATTCTTCCCTCCATCCTACTCAGGTCGTTCAGCTTTTCTTCGAGGACTACCTCAATGGCGCTCGAGCCCAGAGGTGCTTCTAGCAGCACACTGTCGGTGGGAGCGATCACTTGGGCTCCTGGCAATATGGTTCGCACTGCATCTATGGTTGGTTGGCTAGATGAGATGATTTCACATCTATATATATATATATATGATTTCACATCTATATATATATATATATATATATATATATATATATATATATATATATATATATATATATATATATATATATATATATATATATATGTTTGTGTATATAAGTCAGCAGGAAAGAAATTAACTAAAAACTTATAACCATGAAGAAAAATGATATTGGAAATTTCACCAGAGGTTATTTTACCTCCAAATAACCCCTGAAATTTTTCCATGGTTCAGATACGTTAACAATATTTAGTGTATTTAGTGTATTTACCCGTCACGAGTAAACTCATAAGAATGTTTACTGAAAGTCAATGATAAGTCTTCTTGCAAGTTTACCATAGAGACTTAAAATGATAATTGATGTTTCTTGATGCTTTAATTCACGAGAGAATAATTTTTGCTGCTTGGTATAATATATTTAGAAAGCCTACAAGCAATTTGTCAATTGTTCGGTGCATTTACTGGCCACAGATATAATATTTTTAACAATCTATTTTTGTATGTGTGTGTCTTAAAAGGCCTTCGTATTATTAGTCTGGAGTTTTGGGTCGAATAGTTTAAAAATATTGATACTATTGGGTTCACGTTTTGGTGTTTAGCTCCTAGTTTAGTGGCTGCCAATTCCTTATTTGGTGGCTGCCAATTCCTTGTTTGGACGCTGCCAATTCCTTGTTTGGTGGCTGCCAATTCCTTGTTTGGACGCTGCCAATTCCTTGTTTGGAGGCAGCCGGAGCACAACAAACAAACAAACGTCTTCACAATTTTCACAGAAAATTCCCATAATTTTTGTTAGGGACTCCTATACTTTTCTTGTCTTGAAAACACTAATACCTTAAAATAATTAGATTTACATGTGCTTAATTATGCAACCACCATTTGAAAATGTCTAATTAAGTACAGCTCCCGTAATGATAGCTCATTAACAAAAGACCATTTAAAGAAGTAATACATGCCGTATAAGAAAAACATTTGACATTTTAAATGTCTCAATTATCAATATAAGTGACTAAAATATTAATGCTCTATTCATTTGTCTGAAAATGATTTTCAAACAAATTTTCAAGAGTTTTCGCAGACCATTAATTATAGGACCATTTTGTATATAGGTATTATTGAGTCTGCTCCGCCTCCAACACTGCAGAAGGTAGCGGCCTCCAACACTGCAGAAGGTAGCGGCCACCAACACTACAGAAGGTAGCGGCCTCCAACACTACAGAAGGTAGCGGCCACCAACACTACAGAAGGTAGCGGCCACCAACACTACAGAAGGTAGCGGCCTCCAACACTGCAGAAGGTAGCGGCCACCAACACTACAGAAGGTAGCGGCCTCCAACACTGCAGAAGGTAGCGGCCTCCAACAACACAGAAGGTAGCGGCCTCCAACACTACAGAAGGTAGCGGCCTCCAACACTACAGAAGGTAGCGGCCTCCAACACCACAGAAGGTAGCGGCCACCAACACTACAGAAGGTAGCGGCCTCCAACACTACAGAAGGTAGCGGCCACCAACACTACAGAAGGTAGCGGCCTCCAACACTGCAGAAGGTAGCGGCCTCCAACAACACAGAAGGTAGCGGCCTCCAACACTACAGAAGGTAGCAGCCACCAACAAGACAGAAGGTAGCGGCCTCCAACACTACAGAAGGTAGCGGCCTCCAACACTACAGAAGGTAGCGGCCACCAACACTACAGAAGGTAGCGGCCACCAACACTACAGAAGGTAGCGGCCACCAACACTACAGAAGGTAGCGGCCACCAACACTACAGAAGGTAGCGGCCACCAACACTACAGAAGGTAGCGGCCTCCAACACTGCAGAAGGTAGCGGCCACCAACACTACAGAAGGTAGCGGCCTCCAACACTGCAGAAGGTAGCGGCCTCCAACAACACAGAAGGTAGCGGCCTCCAACACTACAGAAGGTAGCGGCCTCCAACACTACAGAAGGTAGCGGCCTCCAACACCACAGAAGGTAGCGGCCACCAACACTACAGAAGGTAGCGGCCTCCAACACTACAGAAGGTAGCGGCCACCAACACTACAGAAGGTAGCGGCCTCCAACACTGCAGAAGGTAGCGGCCTCCAACAACACAGAAGGTAGCGGCCTCCAACACTACAGAAGGTAGCAGCCACCAACAAGACAGAAGGTAGCGGCCTCCAACACTACAGAAGGTAGCGGCCTCCAACACTACAGAAGGTAGCGGCCACCAACACTACAGAAGGTAGCGGCCACCAACACTACAGAAGGTAGCGGCCACCAACACTACAGAAGGTAGCGGCCACCAACACTACAGAAGGTAGCGGCCACCAACACTACAGAAGGTAGCGGCCACCAACACTACAGAAGGTAGCGGCCACCAACACTACAGAAGGTAGCGGCCACCAACACTACAGAAGGTAGCGGCCACCAACACTACAGAAGGTAGCGGCCACCCACACTACAGAAGGTAGCGGCCACCAACACTACAGAAGGTAGCGGCCACCAACACTACAGAAGGTAGCGGCCACCAACACTACAGAAGGTAGCGGCCACCAACAATACAGAAGGTAGCGGCCACCAACACTACACAAGGTAGCGGCCAACAACACTACAGAAGGTAGCGGCCTCCAACAACACAGAAGGTAGCGGCCTCCAACACTACAGAAGGTAGCGGCCACCAACAAGACAGAAGGTAGCGGCCACCAACAAGACAGAAGGTAGCGGCAACCAACACTACAGAAGGTAGCGGCCACCAACACTACAGAAAGGTAGTGGCCTCCAACACTACACAAGGTAGCGGCCACCAACACTACAGAAGGTAGCGGCCTCCAACACTACAGAAGGAAGCGGCCACCAACACTGCAGAAGGTAGCGGCCACCAACACTACAGAAGGTAGCGGCCACCAACACTACAGAAGGTAGCGGCCACCAACACTACAGAAGGTAGCGGCCACCAACACTACACAAGGTAGCGGCCACCAACACTACAGAAGGTAGCGGCAACCAACACTTCAGAAGGTAGCGGCCACCAACACTACAGAAGGTAGCGGCCTCCAACACTACAGAAGGTAGCGGCCACCAACACTACAGAAGGTAGCGGCCACCAACAAGACAGAAGGTAGCGGCCACCAACACTACAGAAGGTAGCGGCCACCAACACTACAGAAGGTAGCGGCCACCAACACTACAGAAGGTAGCGGCCACCAACATTACAGAAGGTAGCGGCCTCCAACACTACAGAAGGAAGCGGCCACGAACACTGCAGAAGGTAGCGGCCACCAACACTACAGAAGGTAGCGGCCACCAACACTACAGAAGGTAGCGGCCACCAACACTACAGAAGGTAGCGGCCACCAACACTACAGAAGGTAGCTACCACCAACACAACAGAAGGTAGCGGCCACCAACACTACAGAAGGTAGCGGCCACCAACACTACACAAGGTAGCGGCCACCAACACTACAGAAGGTAGCGGCCTCCAACAACACAGAAGGTAGCGGCCTCCAACACTACACAAGGTAGCGGCCACCAACACTACAGAAGGTAGCGGCCTCCAACACTACAGAAGGAAGCGGCCACCAACACTGCAGAAGGTAGCGGCCACCAACACTACAGAAGGTAGCGGCCACCAACACTACAGAAGGTAGCGGCAACCAACACTACAGAAGGTAGCGGCCACCAACACTACAGAAGGTAGCGGCCTCCAACACTACAGAAGGAAGCGGCCACCAACACTGCAGAAGGTAGCGGCCACCAACACTACAGAAGGTAGCGGCCACCAACACTACAGAAGGTAGCGGCAACCAACACTACAGAAGGTAGCGGCCACCAACACTACAGAAGGTAGCGGCCACCAACACTACAGAAGGTAGCGGCCTCCAACACTACAGAAGGTAGCGGCCACCAACACTACAGAAGGTAGCGGCCACCAACACTACAGAAGGTAGCGGCCTCCAACACTACAGAAGGTAGCGGCCTCCAACACTACAGAAGGTAGCGGCCACCAACAAGACAGAAGGTAGCGGCCACCAACACTACAGAAGGTAGCGGCCTCCAACAACACAGAAGGTAGCGGCAACCAACACTACAGAAGGTAGCGGCCTCCAACACTACAGAAGGTAGCGGCCACCAACACTACAGAAGGTAGCTTCCACCAACACTACAGAAGGTAGCGGCCTCCAACACTACAGAAGGTAGCGGCCTCCAACACTACAGAAGGTAGCGGCCACCAACAAGACAGAAGGTAGCGGCCTCCAACACTACAGAAGGTAGCGGCCACCAACACTACAGAAGGTAGCGGCCTCCAACACTACAGAAGGTAGCGGCCACCAACACTACAGAAGGTAGCGGCCACCAACACTACAGAAGGTAGCGGCCTCCAACACTACAGAAGGTAGCGGCCACCAACACTACAGAAGGTAGCGGCCACCAACAAGACAGAAGGTAGCGGCCTCCAACACTACAGAAGGTAGCGGCCACCAACACTACAGAACGTAGCGGCCTCCAACACTACAGAAGGTAGCGGCCTCCAACAAGACAGAAGGTAGCGGCCACCAACACTACAGAAGGTAGCGGCCACCAACACTACAGAAGGTAGCGGCCACCAACACTACAGAAGGTAGCGGCCACCAACACTACAGAAGGTAGCGGCCACCAACACTACAGAAGGTAGCGGCCACCAACACTACAGAAGGTAGCGGCCTCCAACACTACAGAAGATAGCGGCCACCAACACTACAGAAGGTAGCGGCCTCCAACACTACAGAAGGTAGCGGCCACCAACACTACAGAAGGTAGCGGCCTCCAACAAGACAGAAGGTAGCGGCCACCAACACTACAGAAGGTAGCGGCCACCAACACTACAGAAGGTAGCGGCCACCAACACTACAGAAGGTAGCGGCCACCAACACTACAGAAGGTAGCGGCCACCAACACTACAGAAGGTAGCGGCCACCAACACTACAGAAGGTAGCGGCCACCAACACTACAGAAGGTAGCGGCCTCCAACACTACAGAATGGAAGCGGCCACCAACACTACAGAAGGTAGCGGCCACCAACACTACAGAAGGTAGCGGCCACCAACACTACAGAAGGTAGCGGCCACCAACACTACAGAAGGTAGCGGCCACCAACACTACAGAAGGTAGCGGCCTCCAACACTACAGAAGGTAGCGGCCACCAACACTACAGAAGGTAGCGGCCACCAACACTACAGAAGGTAGCGGCCTCCAACACTACAGAAGGTAGCGGCCACCAACACTACAGAAGGTAGCGGCCTCCAACACTACAGAAGGTAGCGGCCTCCAACACTACAGAAGGTAGCGGCCACCAACACTACAGAAGGTAGCGGCCTCCAACAAGACAGAAGGTAGCGGCCACCAACACTACAGAAGGTAGCGGCCACCAACACTACAGAAGGTAGCGGCCACCAACACTACAGAAGGTAGCGGCCTCCAACACTACAGAAGGTAGCGGCCACCAACACTACAGAAGGTAGCGGCCACCAACACTACAGAAGGTAGCGGCCTCCAACACTACAGAAGGTAGCGGCCACCAACACTACAGAAGGTAGCGGCCTCCAACAAGACAGAAGGTAGCGGCCACCAACACTACAGAAGGTAGCGGCCACCAACACTACAGAAGGTAGCGGCCACCAACACTACAGAAGGTAGCGGCCACCAACACTACAGAAGGTAGCGGCCACCAACACTACAGAAGGTAGCGGCCACCAACACTACAGAAGGTAGCAGCCACCAACACTACAGAAGGTAGCGGCCTCCAACACTACAGAAGGTAGCGGCCACCAACACTACAGAAGGTAGCGGCCACCAACACTACAGAAGGTAGCGGCCACCAACACTACAGAAGGTAGCGGCCACCAACACTACAGAAGGTAGCGGCCTCCAACACTACAGAAGGTAGCGGCCTCCAACACTACAGAAGGTAGCGGCCACCAACAAGACAGAAGGTAGCGGCCTCCAACAAGACAGAAGGTAGCGGCAACCAACACTACAGAAGGTAGCGGCCACCAACACTACAGAAGGTAGCGGCCACCAACACTACAGAAGGTAGCGGCCACCAACACTACAGAAGGTAGCGGCCACCAACACTACACATGGTAGCGGCCACCAACACTACACAAGGTAGCGGCCACCAACACTACAGAAGGTAGCGGCCTCCAACACTACAGAAGGTAGCGGCCACCAACACTACAGAAGGTAGCGGCCACCAACACTACAGAAGGTAGCGCCCACCAACACTACAGAAGGTAGCGGCCACCAACACTACAGAAGGTAGCGGCCACCAACACTACAGAAGGTAGCGGCCACCAACACTACAGAAGGTAGCGGCCACCAACACCACAGAAGGTAGCGGCCACCAACACTACAGAAGGTAGCGGCCACCAACACTACAGAAGGTAGCGGCCACCAACACTACACATGGCAGCGGCCACCAACACTACACAAGGTAGCGGCCACCAACACTACAGAAGGTAGCGGCCTCCAACAACACAGAAGGTAGCGGCCTCCAACACTACACAAGGTAGCGGCCACCAACACTACAGAAGGTAGCGGCCTCCAACAACACAGAAGGTAGCGGCCACCAACACTACAAAAGGTAGCGGCCACCAACACTACAGAAGGTAGCGGCCACCAACACTACAGAAGGTAGCGGCCACCAAAACAACAGAAGGTAGCGGCCACCAACACTACAGAAGGTAGCGGCCACCAACACTACAGAAGGTAGCGGCCACCAACACTACAGAAGGTAGCGGCCACCAACACTACAGAAGGTAGCGGCCACCAACACTACAGAAGGTAGCGGCCTCCAACACTACAGAAGGTAGCGGCCACCATCACTACAGAAGGTAGCGGCCAGCAACACTACAGAAGGTAGCGGCCACCAACACTACAGAAGGTAGCGGCCACCAACACGACAGAAGGTAGCGGCCACCAACACTACAGAAGGTAGCGGCCACCAACTACAGAAGGTAGCGGCCACCAACACTACAGAAGGTAGCGGCCACCAACACTACAGAAGGTAGCGGCCACCAACACTACAGAAGGTAGCGGCCACCAACACTACAGAAGGTAGCGGCCACCAATACTACACAAGGTAGCGGCCACCAACACTACAGAAGGTAGCGGCCTCCAACAACACAGAAGGTAGCGGCATCCAACACTACAGAAAGGTAGTGGCCTCCAACACTACACAAGGTAGCGGTCACCAACACTACAGAAGGTAGCGGCCACCAACACTACACAAGGTAGCGGCCACCAACACTACATAAGGTAGCGGCCATCAACACTACATAAGGTAGCGGCCACCAACACTACAGAAGGTAGCGGCCTCCAACACTACAGAAGGTAGCGGCCACCAACAAGACAGAAGGTAGCGGCCACCAACACTACAGAAGGTAGCGGCCTCCAACACTACAGAAGATAACGGCCTCCAACACTACAGAAGGTAGCGGCCACCAACAATACAGAAGTAGCGGCCACCAACACTACAGAAGGTAGCGGCCACCAACACTACAGAAGGTAGCGGCCACCAACACAACAGAAGGTAGCGGCCACCAACACTACAGAAGGTAGCGGCCACCAACACTACAGAAGGTAGCGGCCACCAACACTACAGAAGGTAGCGGCCACCAACACTACGGAAGGTAGCGGCCACCAACACTACAGAAGGTAGCGGCCTCCAACACTACAGAAGGTAGCGGCCACCAACACTACAGAAGGTAGCGGCCACCAACACTACAGAAGGTAGCGGCCTCCAACACTACAGAAGGTAGCGGCCTCCAACACTACAGAAGGTAGCGGCCACCATCACTACAGAAGGTAGCGGCCACCAACACTACAGAAGGTAGCGGCCTCCAACACTACAGAAGGTAGCGGCCTCCAACACTACAGAAGGTAGCGGCCACCAACACTACAGAAGGTAGCGGCCACCAACACTACAGAAGGTAGCGGCCTCCAACACTACACAAGGTAGCGGCCTCCAACACTACAGAAGGTAGCGGCCTCCAACACTACAGAAGGTAGCGGCCACCATCACTACAGAAGGTAGCGGCCACCAACACTACAGAAGGTAGCGGCCACCAACACTACAGAAGGTAGCGGCCACCAACACTGCAGAAGGTAGCGGCCACCAACACTACAGAAGGTAGCGGCCACCAACACTACAGAAGGTAGCGGCCTCCAACAGTACAGAAGGTAGCGGCCTCCAACACTACAGAAGGTAGCGGCCACCATCACTACAGAAGGTAGCGGCCACCAACACTACAGAAGGTAGCGGCCTCCAACACTATAGAAGGTAGCGGCCACCAACACTACAGAAGGTAGCGGCCACCAACACTACAGAAGGTAGCGGCCTCCAACACTACACAAGGTAGCGGCCTCCAACACTACAGAAGGTAGCGGCCTCCAACACTACAGAAGGTAGCGGCCACCATCACTACAGAAGGTAGCGGCCACCAACACTACAGAAGGTAGCGGCCACCAACACTACAGAAGGTAGCGGCCACCATCACTACAGAAGGTAGCGGCCACCAACACTACAGAAGGTAGCAGCCACCAACACTACAGAAGGTAGCGGCCACCAACAAGACAGAAGGTAGCGGTCTCCAACCCTACAGAAGGTAGCGGCCACCAACGTTACAGAAGGTAGCGGCCACCAACACTACAGAAGGTAGCGGCCTCCAACACTACAGAAGGTAGCGGCCACCAACACTACAGAAGATAGCGGCCACCAACACTACAGAAGGTAGCGGCCTCCAACACTACAGAAGGTAGCGGCCACCAACACTACAGAAGGTAGCGGCCACCAACGTTACAGGAGGTAGCGGCCACCAACAAGACAGAAGGTAGCGGCCACCAACACTACAGAAGGTAGCGGCCACCAACACTACATAAGATAGCGGCCACCAACACTACAGAAGGTACTGCCCACCAACACTACAGAAGGTAGCGGCCACCAACACTACAGAAGCTAGCGGCCTCCAACACTACAGAGGGTAGCGGCCACCAACACAACAGAAGGTAGCGGCCACCAACACTACAGAAGGTAGCGGCCACCAACACTACAGAAGGTAGCGGCCACCAACACTACAGAAGGTAGCGGCCACCAACACTACAGAAGGTAGCGGCCACCAACACTACAGAAGGTAGCGGCCACCAACACTACAGAAGGTAGCGGCCACCAACACTACAGAAGGTAGCGGCCACCATCACTACAGAAGGTAGCGGCCACCAACACTACAGAAGGTAGCGGCCACCAACACTACAGAAGGTAGCAGCCACCAACACTACAGAAGGTAGCGGCCACCAACAAGACAGAAGGTAGCGGTCTCCAACCCTACAGAAGGTAGCGGCCACCAACGTTACAGAAGGTAGCGGCCACCAACACTACAGAAGGTAGCGGCCTCCAACACTACAGAAGGTAGCGGCCACCAACACTACAGAAGATAGCGGCCACCAACACTACAGAAGGTAGCGGCCTCCAACACTACAGAAGGTAGCGGCCACCAACACTACAGAAGGTAGCGGCCACCAACGTTACAGGAGGTAGCGGCCACCAACAAGACAGAAGGTAGCGGCCACCAACACTACAGAAGGTAGCGGCCACCAACACTACATAAGATAGCGGCCACCAACACTACAGAAGGTACTGCCCACCAACACTACAGAAGGTAGCGGCCACCAACACTACAGAAGCTAGCGGCCTCCAACACTACAGAGGGTAGCGGCCACCAACACAACAGAAGGTAGCGGCCACCAACACTACAGAAGGTAGCGGCCACCAACACTACAGAAGGTAGCGGCCACCAACACTACAGAAGGTAGCGGCCACCAACACTACAGAAGGTAGCGGCCACCAACACTACAGAAGGTAGCGGCCACCAACACTACAGAAGGTAGCGGCCACCAACACTACAGAAGGTAGCGGCCATCAACACTGCAGAAGGTAGCGGCCACCAACACTACAGAAGGTAGCGGCCACCAACACTACAGAAGGTAGCGGCCACCAACACTACAGAAGGTAGCGGCCACCAACACTACAGAAGGTAGCGGCCATCAACACTACAGAAGGTAGCGGCCACCAACACTACAGAAGGTAGCGGCCACCAACACTACAGAAGGTAGCGGCCACCAACACGACAGAAGGTAGCGGCCACCAACACTACAGAAGGTAGCGGCCACCAACACTACAGAAGGTAGCGGCCACCAACACCACAGAAGGTAGCGGCCTCCAACAAGACAGAAGGTAGCGGCCACCAACACTACAGAAGGTAGCGGCCACCAACACTACAGAAGGTAGTGGCCACCAACACTACAGAAGGTAGCGGCCACCAACACTACAGAAGGTAGCGGCCACCAACACTACAGAAGGTAGCGGCCACCAACACTACAGAAGGTAGCGGCCACCAACACTACAGAAGGTAGCGGCCACCAACACTACAGAAGGTAGCGGCCACCAACACTACAGAAGGTAGCGGCCACCAACACTACAGAAGGTAGCGGCCACCAACACTACAGAAGGTAGCGGCCACCAACACTACAGAAGGTAGCGGCCACCAACACTACAGAAGGTAGCGGCCACCAACACTACAGAAGGTAGCGGCCACCAACACTACAGAAGGTAGCGGCCACCAACACTACAGAAGGTAGCGGCCACCAACAAGACAGAAGGTAGCGGCCTCCAACACTACAGAAGGTAGCGGCCACCAACACTACAGAAGGTAGCGGCCACCAACACTACAGAAGGTAGCGGCCTCCAACACTACAGAAGGAAGCGACCACCAACGTTACAGAAGGTAGCGGCCTCCAACATTACAGAACGTAGCGGCCTCCAACACTACAGAAGGTAGCGGCCTCCAACACTACAGAAGGTAGCGGCCACCAACACTACAGAAGGTAGCGGCCACCAACGTTACAGAAGGTAGCGGCCACCAACACTACAGAAGGTAGCGGCCTCCAACACTACAGAAGGTAGCGGCCACCAACACTACAGAAGATAGCGGCCACCAACACTACAGAAGGTAGCGGCCTCCAACACTACAGAAGGTAGCGGCCACCAACACTACAGAAGGTAGCGGCCACCAACGTTACAGGAGGTAGCGGCCACCAACAAGACAGAAGGTAGCGGCCACCAACACTACAGAAGGTAGCGGCCACCAACACTACATAAGATAGCGGCCACCAACACTACAGAAGGTACTGCCCACCAACACTACAGAAGGTAGCGGCCACCAACACTACAGAAGCTAGCGGCCTCCAACACTACAGAGGGTAGCGGCCACCAACACAACAGAAGGTAGCGGCCACCAACACTACAGAAGGTAGCGGCCACCAACACTACAGAAGGTAGCGGCCACCAACACTACAGAAGGTAGCGGCCACCAACACTACAGAAGGTAGCGGCCACCAACACTACAGAAGGTAGCGGCCACCAACACTACAGAAGGTAGCGGCCACCAACACTACAGAAGGTAGCGGCCATCAACACTGCAGAAGGTAGCGGCCACCAACACTACAGAAGGTAGCGGCCACCAACACTACAGAAGGTAGCGGCCACCAACACTACAGAAGGTAGCGGCCACCAACACTACAGAAGGTAGCGGCCATCAACACTACAGAAGGTAGCGGCCACCAACACTACAGAAGGTAGCGGCCACCAACACTACAGAAGGTAGCGGCCACCAACACTACAGAAGGTAGCGGCCACCAACACTACAGAAGGTAGCGGCCACCAACACTACAGAAGGTAGCGGCCACCAACACTACAGAAGGTAGCGGCCACCAACACTACAGAAGGTAGCGGCCACCAACACTACAGAAGGTAGCGGCCACCAACACTACAGAAGGTAGCGGCCACCAACACTACAGAAGGTAGCGGCCACCAACACTACAGAAGGTAGCGGCCACCAACACTACAGAAGGTAGCGGCCACCAACAAGACAGAAGGTAGCGGCCTCCAACACTACAGAAGGTAGCGGCCACCAACACTACAGAAGGTAGCGGCCACCAACACTACAGAAGGTAGCGGCCTCCAACACTACAGAAGGAAGCGACCACCAACGTTACAGAAGGTAGCGGCCTCCAACATTACAGAACGTAGCGGCCTCCAACACTACAGAAGGTAGCGGCCTCCAACACTACAGAAGGTAGCGGCCACCAACAAGACAGAAGATAGCGGCCACCAACACTACAGTAGGTAGCGGCCCCCAACACTACAGAAGGTAGCGGCCTCCAACACTACAGAAGGTAGCGGCCTCCAACACTTCAGAAGGTTGCGTCCATCAACACTACAGAAGATAGCGGCCACCAACACTACAGAAGGTAGCGGCCACCAACACTACAGAAGGTAGCGGCCACCAACAAGACAGAAGATAGCGGCCACCAACACTACAGAAGGTAGCGGCCTCCAACACTACAGAAGGTAGCGGCCTCCAACACTACAGAAGGTAGCGGCCACCAACACTACAGAAGGTAGCGGCCACCAACACTACAGAAGGTAGCGGCCACCAACACTACAGAAGGTAGCGGCCACCAACACTACAGAAGGTAGCGGCCATCAACACTACAGAAGGTAGCGGCCACCAACACTACAGAAGGTAGCGGCCACCAACACTACAGAAGGTAGCGGCCACCAACACTACAGAAGGTAGCGGCCACCAACACTACAGAAGGTAGCGGCCACCAACACTACAGAAGGTAGCGGCCACCAACACTACAGAAGGTAGCGGCCACCAACACTACAGAAGGTAGCGGCCACCAACACTACAGAAGGTAGCGGCCACCAACACTACAGAAGGTAGCGGCCACCAACACTACAGAAGGTAGCGGCCACCAACACTACAGAAGGTAGCGGCCACCAACACTACAGAAGGTAGCGGCCACCAACACTACAGAAGGTAGCGGCCACCAACAAGACAGAAGGTAGCGGCCTCCAACACTACAGAAGGTAGCGGCCACCAACACTACAGAAGGTAGCGGCCACCAACACTACAGAAGGTAGCGGCCTCCAACACTACAGAAGGAAGCGACCACCAACGTTACAGAAGGTAGCGGCCTCCAACATTACAGAACGTAGCGGCCTCCAACACTACAGAAGGTAGCGGCCTCCAACACTACAGAAGGTAGCGGCCACCAACAAGACAGAAGATAGCGGCCACCAACACTACAGTAGGTAGCGGCCCCCAACACTACAGAAGGTAGCGGCCTCCAACACTACAGAAGGTAGCGGCCTCCAACACTTCAGAAGGTTGCGTCCATCAACACTACAGAAGATAGCGGCCACCAACACTACAGAAGGTAGCGGCCACCAACACTACAGAAGGTAGCGGCCACCAACAAGACAGAAGATAGCGGCCACCAACACTACAGAAGGTAGCGGCCTCCAACACTACAGAAGGTAGCGGCCTCCAACACTACAGAAGGTAGCGGCCACCAACACTACAGAAGGTAGCGGCCACCAACACTACAGAAGGTAGCGGCCACCAACACTACAGAAGGTAGCGGCCACCAACACTACAGAAGGTATCGGCCACCAACACTACAGAAGGTAGCGGCCACCAACACTACAGAAGGAAGCGGCCACCAACACTACAGAAGGTAGCGGCCACCAACACTACAGAAGGTAGCGGCCACCAACACTACAGATGGTAGCGGCCTCCAACACTACAGAAGGTAGCGGCCACCAACACTACAGAAGGTAGCGGCCACCAACACTACAGAAGGTAGCGGCCTCCAACACTACAGAAGGTAGCGGCCACCAACACTACAGAAGGTAGCGGCCACCAACAAGACAGAAAGTAGCGGCCTCCAACACTACAGAAGGTAGCGGCCACCAACACTACAGAAGGTAGCGGCCGCCAACACTACAGAAGGTAGCGGCCACCAACACTACAGAAGGTAGCGGCCACCAACACTACAGATGGTAGCGGCCTCCAACACTACAGAAGGTAGCGGCCACCAACACTACAGAAGGTAGCGGCCACCAACACTACAGAAGGTAGCGGCCACCAACACTACAGAAGGTAGCGGCCACCAACAAGACAGAAGATAGCGGCCACCAACACTGCAGAAGGTAGCGGCCACCAACACTACAGAAGGTAGCGGCCACCAACACTACAGAAGGTAGCGGCCACCAACACTACAGAAGGTAGCGGCCACCAACACTACAGAAGGTAGCGGCCACCAACACTACAGAAGGTAGCGGCCACCAACACTACAGAAGGTAGCGGCCACCCACACTACAGAAGGTAGCGGCCACCAACACTACAGAAGGTAGCGGCCACCAACACTACAGAAGGTAGCGGCCACCAACACTACAGAAGGTAGCGGCCACCAACACTACAGAAGGTAGCGGCCACCAACACTACAGAAGGTAGCGGCCTCCAAAAGTAACTTGAGGCTTCATTAACAAAACATTAATACCCGCTCAATAAAAATTTGAATCAGACTCTTAAATATTTTGTATTAATAAATTAATACAATTATGATTCTAATAAGCTACAACCATTTATTTGTATTTCTTCTGTAACTGTAACGCGTAATTTCTCTCACATTGTATTGTTGTGTATATTTTAATCAATTATTTGTTTCTGTATTCCCAGCAATATTAGTGCATCTCCCTATAGAACCACGCGATGGCTCGTCATATATATATATATATATATATATATATATATATATATATATATATATATATATATATATATATATATATATATATATATATATATATCACGTCAGTACAAGACCCGGGGTGGATTTAAACAGTACCCGCTGAGAGAGGAGTGGATTTAAACGGGATCTGTTTAGTATGGCCCAACAGATCCACAGAGATACGCCCTAATTCTTAAGGTTCTTCCTAAAGAAACTAAATTCGGAAGGGAAATATCCATTTAATCTCTACACTTCCCACTACATTGTTAAGAACTACGTAACATTCTTACTTTTGCGAACTATTCACAACGACCTCCTCGAGGAGCACCTGCATCTTACGAGACCAATAAGAGCACGCAGACTCCGTAACACCGAGACAGTGGTGTGAGTTCGAGGCAAGAGTAATAACTTCCCTCTTTGTGATACTTTTTATCGTACTGGATTCGAACCTTCCTTCAGACCTTCACCTAAGACAGGCAAATGAATCATTACAACATATTAGCAGATAGAGACGAACTGCATCATTTTTTGGGCAATATTTCCTTGTAGAACCATTAAATTGGTCTTACTCCCTCGTTAATATTACAGGAGAATGATTATCTTGAATTTGTTCACGATTGATATTTTTGAAGAAACACATATCTTACATCTTGATATGAGACCTCTGTAAATGTTGCAATGTGTATTATCGTACATGGAATCCTGGAAATCACTTTGATGTATAAATTGTCGAATATGCAAAGCAGCAGCAACATTAGACGAGTGTAAGTTATATATGTAATGATATATTGATATCTTGTTATCAGATATATATATATATAAGTTATATATATATATATATATATATATATTATAAGTTATTATTATAAGTTATGTATGTAATGATATATTTAG
>NC_091159.1:23049177-23066677 GCF_040958095.1 Procambarus clarkii
TTCATGAGAATGTACACATCATTAGTGGAGGATGTGGAGGCTAACATCTAGGATCAGGGGGACTTCTCTCTGTCTCTGTCTGTCTGTCTCTCTCTCTTTCTCTCTCTCTCTCTCTCTCTCTCATCTTACCCAGGTCCTTGTTCACCTTATCCTGGCCCTTCTTCATCTTTCCCTAATCCTTCATGATGCATCATTCATTTTGAGCAACGAAGGGGTTTACAATCAACTTTTGCACTTGTTCCCACCACTGTTGTAATCTACTCGCTGATTACAGTGTCTAAGTCTCCCCTCTTATCCATCTCATAGAGAGCTTGTCCTGTCTCTCCGTGAGAACCGTTCTTGCCTTCTCGCCATGTGTCTTAAAGAGTTTCTCGAGGCTCCAGCAAGGAAAACAAGCCAGGTGGCAACAGGTAGCGGCCACAATGGTGTTCACGAAGAACCTCTACACAACACTAATACTCATAATAAATATATATATATATATATATATATATATATATATATATATATATATATATATATATATATATATATATATATATATTAGTATATTTTGGTAGCAGTCTTTCCTGTAGACATATATTATTAAATATGACCGAAAAAGTAAGATTAATAATTCTAACACGAATTTTCTCAATCTTTCGTACATTTCTTTTCACTGTTGGAGGTAATTCAAAAATCAATTCTCCAAAATTCATTTTTATTTCTAGTCTGACGCGACACTTGAGCGCGTTTCGTAAAACTTATTACATTTTCAAAGACTTTACACATACACAACTGAATAGAACTTACATATCTCCGATTTGTTTATATCTACATTTGAGTGAGGTGGATGGGGTGAGGTGGTATTTAATAAGGTATTAATTTCATCAACACAAGACAGAACACGAAACAATGGGTATTGAAATGGAAGTGATTGTAGAAAGCCTATTGGTCCATATTTCTTGATGCTTCTATATTGGAGCGGAGTCTTGAGGTGGGTAGAATATAGTTGTGTATTAATTGGCTGTTGATTGCTGGTGTTGACTTCTTAATGTGCAGTGCCTCGCAAACGTCAAGCCGTCTGCTATCACTGTATCTATCGATGATTTCTGTGTTGTTTACTAGGATTTCTCTGGCGATGGTTTGGTTGTGGGAAGAGATTATATGTTCCTTAATGGAGCCCTGTTGCTTATGCATCGTTAAACGCCTGGAAAGAGATGTTGTTGTCTTGCCTATATACTGGTTTTTTTTGGAGCTTACAGTCCCCAAGTGGGCATTTGAAGGCATAGACGACGTTGGTCTCTTTTAAAGCGTTCTGCTTTGTGTCTGGAGAGTTTCTCATGAGTAGGCTGGCCGTTTTTCTGGTTTTATAGTAAATCGTCAGTTGTATCCTCTGATTTTTGTCTGTAGGGATAACGTTTCTATTAACAATATCTTTCAGGACCCTTTCCTCCGTTTTATGAGCTGTGGAAAAGAAGTTCCTGTAAAATAGTCTAATAGGGGGTATAGGTGTTGTGTTAGTTGTCTCTTCAGAGGTTGCATGGCGTTTCACTTTCCTTCTTATGATGTCTTCGACGAAATCATTGGAGAAGCCGTTGTTGACTAGGACCTGCCTTACCCTACAGAGTTCTTCGTCGACTTGCTTCCATTCTGAGCTGTGGCTGAGAGCACGGTCGACATATGCGTTAACAACACTCCTCTTGTACCTGTCTGGGCAGTCGCTGTTGGCATTTAGGCACATTCCTATGTTCGTTTCCTTAGTGTAGACTGCAGTGTGGAAACCTCTGCTCTTTTCCATGACTGTTACATCTTCTTTTCCACAGCTCATAAAACGGAGGAAAGGGTCCTGAAAGATATGGCTTTATATGAAAGATATGGAAAAAACTTGGCTTATTAGGCAAATCAAGCCATGCATAGTAGGCTGAGAAGTGCGTTCTGGCTACTAGGTACGACATATATATATATATATATATATATATATATATATATATATATATATATATATATATATATATATATATATATATATATATATATGTCGTACCTAGTAGCCAGAACTCACTTCTGAGCCTACTATGCAAGGCCCGATTTGCCTAATAAGCCAAGTTTTCATGAATTAATTGCTTTTCGACTACCTAACCTACCTAACCTAACCTAACTTTTTCGGCTACCTAACCTAACCTAACCTATAAAGATAGGTTAGGTTAGGTTAGGTAGGGTTGGTTAGGTTCGGTCATATATCTACGTTAATTTTAACTCCAATAAAAAAAATTGACCTCTTACATAATGAAATGGGTTGCTTTATCATTTCATAAGAAAAAAATTAGAGAAAATATATTAATTCATGAAAACTTGGCTTATTAGGCAAATCGGGCCATGCATTGTAGGCTGAAAAGTGAGTTCTGGCTACTAGGTACGACATATATATATATATATATATATATATATGTCGTACCTAGTAGCCAGAACGCACTTCTCAGCCTACTATGCAAGGCCCGATTTGCCTAATAAGCCAAGTTTTCATGAATTAATTGTTTTTCGACTACCTAACCTACCTAACCTAACCTAACCTAACTTTTTCGGCTACCTAACCGAACCTAACCCACAAAGATAGGTTAGGTTAGGTTAGGTACGGTTGGTTAGGTTCGGTCATATATCTAAGTTAATTTCAACTCCATTAAAAAAAAGTTGACCTCATACATAATGAAATGGGTAGCTTTATCATTTCATAAGAAAAAAATTGGAGAAAATATATTATTTCAGAAAAACTTGGCTTATTAGGCAATTCGGGCCATGCATAGTAGGCTGAGAAGTGCGTTCTGTCTACTAGGTACGACATATATATATATATATATATATATATATATATATATATATATATATATATATATATATATATATATATATATATATATATATATATATATATGTCGTACCTAATAGCCAGAACGCACTTCTCAGCCTACTATTCAAGGCCCGATTTGCCTAATAAGCCAAGTTTTCATGAATTAATGTTTTTTCGTCTACCTAACCTACCTAACCTAACCTAGATTTTTTTGGTTACCTAACCTAACCTTACCTATAAATATAGGTTAGGTTAGGTTAGGTAGGGTTGGTTAGGTTCGGTCATATATCTACGTTAATTTTAACTCCAATAAAAAAAATTGACCTCATACATAGAGAAAAGGGTTGCTTTATCATTTCATAAGAAAAAAATTATAGTAAATATATTAATTCAGGAAAACTTGGCTTATTAGGCAAATCGGGCCTTGAATAGTAGGCTGAGAAGTGAGTTCTGGCTACTAGGTACGACATATATATATATATATATATATATATATATATATATATATATATATATATATATATATATATATATATATATATATATATATATAAATATATATATATATATATATATATATATATATATATATATATATATATATATATATATATATATATATATAACTGAAAACTCACACCCCAGAAGTGACTCGAACCCATACTCCCAGGAGCAACGCAACTGGTATGTACAAGACGCCTTAATCCACTTGACCATCACGACCATTTGGGGACCATTCAGGCTTGTTCGCATTTCTGTTCCTCACGTGTGCCCCAAAGAATGAGGTGATTTGGTAAAATGCTATGCCCAAGATTACTATCCGAGTGCCGGCGGTGGGGTGGTTCAAATAGCCTCGGCTATCACCTCATTATGACCGGTCGTGATGGTCAAGTGGATTAAGGCGTCTTGTACATACCAGTTGCGTTGCTTCTGGGAGTATGGGTTCGAGTCACTTCTGGGGTGTGAGTTTTCAGTTGCATATTGTCCTGGGGACCATTCAGGCTTGTTCGCATTTGTGTTCCTCACGTGTGCCCCAAAGAATGAGGTGATTTGGTAAAATGCTATGCCCAAGATTACTATCCGAGTGCCGGCGGTGGGGTGGTTCAAATAGCCTCGGCTATCACCTCATTATGTCCGGTCGTGATGGTCAAGTGGATTAAGGCGTCTTGTACATACCAGTTGCGTTGCTTCTGGGAGTATGGGTTCGAGTCACTTCTGGGGTGTGAGTTTTCAGTTGCATATTGTCCTGGGGACCATTCAGGCTTGTTCGCATATATATATATATATATATATATATATATATATATATATATATATATATATATATATATATATATACATACATACATATATATGTCTCAATGGATATGACAGCATATTCTGTATTAACTATTTCCTGGTTTAGGGGTTATATCCCTCTAACTAATGCTCTTGCATCAGGGTTTAGTTGGAAGAGGAATTCTCCAAAAGTAATGTTCGTTTTTCGAGAAGAAAAAGAAGTGAATAATTATAGAATGTATTACAATTATTATAAAATTGCACAACGTTTCGAACCTACATGGTTGATTCTCAAGTGATGTTACAGTTGTTGTTATTGTTATAGATTAAGCTACTCGGAACAAGTTCCAAGTAGCACGGGCTATGCTGAGCCCGTAACTTACCTGGCACAGGAGCGGGGCAAGTAGCACGGGCTATGGTGAGCCAGTAGTGGACTTACCTGGCACAGGAGCGGGGCAAGTAGCACGGGCTATGGTGAGCCAGTAGTGGACTTACCTGGCACAGGAGCGGGGCAAGTAGCACGGGCTATGGTGAGCCAGTAGTGGACTTACCTGGCACAGGAGCGGGGCAAGTAGCACGGGCTATGGTGAGCCAGTAGTGGACTTACCTGGCACAGGAGCGGGGATGATTTTACAGTACAGGACATTATATTTATACTAATAGTGGGTCAGGTGAATACAAATGGATCGAACAATGGGGTCAGGTGTAAACAATGGGTATTAATTGGGTAAACATAAGGGGTAAAGATTAGGGCATAAAGGAGAAAAGAGTAGAATATGGATAAATAGGGTACAAAACACATACAAAGATTAATCATGTGTAGTGGGCAGTGTTTGTCGGGCAGTGTCTTCTATGTTGGCATCTTCACGTTCTGGTCTTGTCCTTACTCTCATGGTGGGTAGAGTGAATAGTTCCATAATTTGAGTATTTATGGTAGGTTGTACTATTTTTATGTGAATTGTTCAAAAAATTGTAATTTTACATCTTGGGTTTTGTCTATTATACAAGTATTTTTATTCAACATTTCTCTTGTAAGAGTGATGTCATGGGCTTGTCTCATGTGATTCCTAGGGGCACCGGATTGAAGATGGCATGTCAAACGCCTCGTCAGCTTGGTCGACGTCATACCTATGTACTTACATTGAAGGTTACATCCTTCGTGGGGGCAAGTGTACATGTATACAACGCTTGACTGCTGTAGAGGGTTCTCCGTCGGCTTCGGGCTGTTTTTAATAAGGAGGTCGGTAGTCTTCTTGGTTTTATAGAATATGATCAGGTCTATGTTTTGGTTAGGAGTAGTGCTTTTTACTCCTTTACGGATTATTTCTTTAATTATTCTTTCTTCTCTTTTATGTTCATTGTGTATTGTTGATTTGTAATATAATTTTATTGGAGGTGTTGTGGTTTCTGTTCTTGGTTCAGGATTGTACCATCGGTCCAGGTGTCTTCATATAGCAGCGTTTATTTCCGTGTTGCTATATCCGTTGTTCACCAATACCTGAGTTATTCTTTCAAACTCTCTACTCACGTTGCTCCATTCGGAGCAGTGGGTAAGCGCTCGACGAAGCATTGAGAACACTGGCTTTGTATCTTTGGGGGCACTCACTTCTACCGTTCAGGCATAATCCTATGTTGGTGGGCTTAGTATATACGCTGGTGCTTAAAGAGGTTCCTGTTTTTGTTATTAGTACATCCAAGAATGGCAGACTGTTATTTTCACTATTTTCATGTGTGAACCGGAGTACTGACTCTCTCTAGATGGCTTTTTAGATCATGTAGTTCGTATATGACCAGTGGTGTATGTAATGTATTTGCATATAGATTTGTACATAGAAACCACATTAACGATGTATTTCATTGATATATCTCACATTAAGATGATTTCTTAGTTTGAAGAGAAGCTTTGAGGAGTAGAACTCTTATCCCACAGCCAGAGTGCATGGGGGGGGGAGGGGGGTGCATTGTGTGAAACCCCTGACTTGGCTTCAATGGAAGCCTCAAGATCCCTAGAGGATTCAGTTGAGTCCCAAGTTGCATTGCTTTTGAGCATGTTGTGATTAAGTGGTCTAAAGCGTGTTTTTGGGAGTACCTTGTATGTAGATTCAATTCCTTCTCATGGCTCCTACTGATTTTCTCAATAATAATAATAATAATAATAATAATGGACAAATTGAGTGCCACAACTCAGAGTTTAGTGTGTCATCAACTGGTATAAAGAGACTTGGCTTAAAAGTTGACCAAACCACATACTAGAAAGTGAAGGGACGACGACGTTTCGGTCCGTCCTGGACCATTCTCAAGTCGATTGTAAAACTCTTGGTTTAAATGATTACCGTCACGGGGAAAATAATGCCTCAAGTGAGACAATGTTTTGCTCCAAGCCGAGGTAACAGTCAACTTAGGAATGATGAGAAATATCAGGAAAACGAAGTCCCAGTTATTATAGAAGAGACACAAACCACCGAAGAGAGAGACGAGCGTCATGTCCAACAACATAATTCACACTTTCCTTTGGGGGCCAAACCTTTCTGAACAGCTGAAAAAAAGAAGCCATAAACGTCTTATAATAACACCGAGAGGAAAGGAAGAGCAGCAACGTCTCCACCTCCACCGGTCCTCAACCTAAGGAACAAGTTCAAGTAATTTCCAGTATAATAATCTAAGATTTAGTGGTTGATGACGGGTGTGTGAAGAGTGGGAGGGGGTGGGGGGGGCAGCCAAGGCCACCAGCCCGGGTAATGCTTGGGTCTCGCCACCACCGGATGGTCTTGCAGACACTAGGGTAAAAAATACTGTCCTTCTGTGATACAAGTTTACTCTTGTCTTGCTCCTGTTGCTGTGATGCTTGTGTGTTGTGGCCAGTGTTGTGGCCAGTGTTGTGGCCAGTGGTGTGTTGTGGCCAGTGTTGTGGCCAGTGGTGTGTTGTGGCCAGTGTTGTGGCCAGTGGTGTGTTGTGGCCAGTGTTGTGGCCAGTGGTGTGTTGTGGCCAGTGGTGTGTTGTGGCCAGTGGTGTGTTGTGGCCAGTGTTGTGGCCAGTGGTGTGTTGTGGCCAGTGGTGTGTTGTGGCCAGTGGTGTGTTGTGGCCAGTGTTGTGGCCAGTGGTGTGTTGTGGCCAGTGGTGTGTTGTGGCCAGTGGTGTGTTGTGGCCAGTGGTGTGTTGTGGCCAGTGGTGTGTTGTGGCCAGTGTTGTGGCCAGTGGTGTGTTGTGGCCAGTGGTGTGTTGTGGCCAGTGGTGTGTTGTGGCCAGTGTTGTGGCCAGTGGTGTGTTGTGGCCAGTGGTGTGTTGTGGCCGGTGGTGTGTTGTGGCCAGTGGTGTGGCCGGTGGTGTGTTGTGGCCGGTGGTGTGTTGTGGCTAGTGGTGTGGCCGGTGGTGTGTTGTGGCCAGTGGTGTGTTGTGGCCAGTGGTGTGTTGTGGCTAGTGGTGTGGCCAGTGGTGTGTTGTGGCCAGTGGTGTGTTGTGGCCAGTGGTGTGTTGTGGCCAGTGGTGTGGCCGGTGGTGTGTTGTGGCCAGTGGTGTGTTGTGGCCGGTGGTGTGTTGTGGCTAGTGGTGTGGCCGGTGGTGTGTTGTGGCCAGTGGTGTGTTGTGGCCGGTGGTGTGTTGTGGCTAGTGGTGTGGCCAGTGGTGTGTTGTGGCCAGTGGTGTGTTGTGGCCAGTGGTGTGTTGTGGCCAGTGGTGTGGCCGGTGGTGTGTTGTGGCCAGTGGTGTGTTGTGGCCGGTGGTGTGTTGTGGCTAGTGGTGTGGCCGGTGGTGTGTTGTGGCCAGTGGTGTGTTGTGGCCAGTGGTGTGTTGTGGCCAGTGGTGTGTTGTGGCTAGTGGTGTGGCCAGTGGTGTGTTGTGGCTAGTGGTGTGGCCAGTGGTGTGTTGTGGCCAGTGGTGTGGCCAGTGGTGTGTTGTGGCCGGTGGTGTGTTGTGGCCGGTGGTGTGTTGTGGCCGGTGGTGTGTTGTGGCCGGTGGTGTGTTGTGGCCGGTGGTGTGTTGTGGCCGGTGGTGTGTTGTGGCCAGTGGTGTGTTGTGGCCGGTGGTGTGTTGTGGCCAGTGGTGTGTTGTGGCCGGTGGTGTGTTGTGGCCAGTGGTGTGTTGTGGCCAGTGGTGTGTTATGGCCAGTGGTGTGTTGTGGCCGGTGGTGTGTTGTGGCCAGTGGTGTGTTGTGGCCAGTGGTGTGTTGTGGCCAGTGGTGTGTTGTGGCCAGTGGTGTGTTGTGGCCAGTGGTGTGTTGTGGCCAGTGGTGTGTTGTGGCCAGTGGTGTGTTGTGGCCGGTGGTGTGTTGTGGCCAGTGGTGTGTTGTGGCCGGTGGTGTGTTGTGGCCAGTGGTGTGTTGTGGCCAGTGGTGTGTTGTGGCCAGTGGTGTGTTGTGGCCAGTGGTGTGTTGTGGCCGGTGGTGTGTTGTGGCCGGTGGTGTGTTGTGGCCAGTGGTGTGTTGTGGCCGGTGGTGTGTTGTGGCCGGTGGTGTGTTGTGGCCAGTGGTGTGTTGTGGCCGGTGGTGTGTTGTGGCCGGTGGTGTGTTGTGGCCAGTGGTGTGTTGTGGCCAGTGGTGTGTTGTGGCCAGTGGTGTGTTGTGGCCAGTGGTGTGTTATGGCCAGTGGTGTGTTGTGGCCAGTGGTGTGTTATGGACCAGTGGTGTGTTATGGTCCAGTGGTGTGTTATGGACCAGTGGTGTGTTATGGTCCAGTGGTGTGTTATGGACCAGTGGTGTGTTATGGACCAGTGGTGTGTTATGGTCGAGTGGTGTGTTATGGTCCAGTGGTGTGTTATGGCCAGTGGTGTGTTATGGACCAGTGGTGTGTTATGGTCCAGTGGTGTGTTATGGTCCAGTGGTGTGTTATGGTCCAGTGGTGTGTTATGGACCAGTGGTGTGTTATGGTCCAGTGGTGTGTTATGGACCAGTGATGTGTTATGGTCCAGTGGTGTGTTATGGACCAGTGGTGTGTGATGGTCCAGTGGTGTGTTATGGACCAGTGGTGTGTTATGGTCCAGTGGTGTGTTATGGTCCAGTGGTGTGTTATGGACCAGTGGTGTGTTATGGACCAGTGGTGTGTTATGGACCAGTGGTGTGTTATGGTCCAGTGGTGTGTTATGGTCCAGTGGTGTGTTATGGACCAGTGGTGTGTTATGGTCCAGTGGTGTGTTATGGTCCAGTGGTGTGTTATGGACCAGTGATGTGTTATGGACCAGTGTGCCTTGTGTCACAAGACAGTTGTGATCGACCCCCCCTGCCCCTCCTTATGAAGGATCGACTCCTATTGCCGAATCTCACCGATGCCTTTGAAGAATGAAATATGGGTTTCATTGTCCATAGAGTGTTAAAACTGAGTTTATGGCTGTTATGCACGTTGAATCAAATTACACGCACCCAACAGGGTTGGGTGCGTGTAACACGAGGTGCACTGTGCGTTTGGTGCACTGTGCACTTGGTCTTATAGAGAGGGGGAGGGAACTATCAGGGGAAAGCGCCAAGCCATTATGACTATATAGCATTTGGAAGGGGTCAGGATAAGGATTTGAGATGGGACGGAAGGAAGGAATGGTGCCCAACCACTTGGACGGTCCGGGATGAACGCCGACCTGCATGCAGAGAGAGAGAGAGAGAGAGAGAGAGAGAGAGAGAGAGAGAGAGAGAGAGAGAGAGAGAGAGAGAGAGAGAGAGAGAGAGATGTGCGAAGTGTGGGAGAGACAGACAGACAGAGAGAAGTAACAGAATATATGTCATGCAGAATATTAAGTGCATCACATTATTGAAAATATGCATATGTAAATTATCAGGGAATATTGTGTGTCCGTGTACATTATGAATATGCTTATCAGTGTTTAAAGTTTGCATTGTATTTATATATAATACAACATATGAACAGTTGCATATGGCAACTTTATAGGGCTTATTGGCCTAAACATCATTCATAATAAATGGCAGCGGGACATCCAATATCTCCATCGCTTACAAACTTCTACCTGCAAATTATTTTTAAAGAAAATTATTTTGCAAAATAATTCCTGGAATTATTAGATGATTTAGGTATATTGATGATATTTTGACTTATTTACCATCATGTGTAAAATTCGGCAGAATATTTGGTGAAATGTTTTTTGACCCTTCAATGAAATTTACTATTGCGGCTTAAAATGCAATATATATTTTTATTATATCCTGATATTTTATTTCGCAGGAAAAACTAAATTTTGCTCTTACAAAAACCCACAAATAATTTTCAGATGTTCATTTCTTCTCCGGTCACAGTTAATGTTAGACAACATTTTTTTATTTGTATAAATATATAAATATTTTTCGTATATATATATATATATATATATATATATATATATATATATATATATATATATATATATATATATAGAATATATATATATATATATATATATATATATATATATATATATATATATATATATATATATATTTATTAACGATAACTCACCGTAGGATTAATGATAAATTAACATAAGATTAACGTGAAATCAACGTAGGATTAACGATAAATCAACGTAGGATTAACGTGAAATCAACGTAGGATTAATGATAAATCAACGTTGGATTAATGATAAATCAATGTAAGATTAACGATAAATCAACGTAGGATTAACGATAAATCAACGTAGGACTAACGATAAATCAACGTTGGATTAACGATAGATCAACGTAGGATTAATGCGAAATCAACGTAAGATTAATGATAAATCAACGTAGGATTAACGTGAAATCAACGTAGGATTAACGATAAATCAACGTAGGATTAACGATAAATCAACGTAGGATTAACGATAAATCAACGTAGGATTAACGATAAATCAACGTAAGATTAACGATAAATCAACGTAGGATTAACGTTAAATCGACGTACTATTAACGTTAGATCCAGGTAGGATTAACGTTTATTCAACGTGCGATTAACGTTAAAACCAAAGGGTGACGTTGGTTAGACGTTGACGCAACATTGAATCAACACTAATGACGTTGATTAGACGTAAAATTCGCGTTTGTCCTCGAAGTTGAGCACTATAGGCGGTTTAATGTTTATTCACGTTAAAACAAAAGTAAATATCGAGTGGTCAGTTTAGTTTAGTTTTCCCCGTTATGGTTTTCTTTTATTTATGAGTCTGTCTCTCTTCCCGGAATGGTGTGCAACCGTCCTTGCTGAGGTCAACATAGATTGACTCTCCTTGAAGTATATCATTAAGAGTAACTCTCCTTGAGGTATATAGAGGGATATATGCACCCTCAGGTCTTAATTCCCCCCCTTTTTTGGGGGGGTGTGTATATTCACTTAGAGGTGAATTTAACTGAATTGTTTAGCATAGTGTACCACGCAGGTTTCTCCCGTATTCTTTAATTTTAATTTCTTATTTTTGTTGTGATATCTTTTTGACTTATATGAAGTGGGTACAGTTGGTGGATATATATAGTATTTTGTTCTGGATTTTAGAATCATCAATATATATATATATATATATATATATATATATATATATATATATATATATATATATATATATATATATATATATATATTTCAAAGGCGTTATTATTGACGTAAATTGTTTGAAAGACAGTTTGACTTGTATTATTTTTTTTTTCATATTTTGCTTGTAAAACACCAACTCATATGCTGTATTTTAACCTTTTAAACATTTTTAATTGTGAACATTTTAATTTTGCTGGTGTTCTGATGGTGTGAGTTACAATAGAACGTTGAATATTAAATAATTCAATTATTCTATAGGCTAAGTTACTCTCTCTCTCTCTCTCTTTCTTTCTCTCTCTCTCTCTCTCTCTCTCTCTCTCTCTCTCTCTCTCTCTCTCTCTCTCTCTCTCTCTCTCTCTTCTCTCTCTCTCTCTCTCTCTCTCTCTCTCCTCTCTCTCTCTCTCTCTCTCTCTCTCTCTCTCTCTCTCTCTCTCTCTCTCTCTCTCTCTCTCTCTCTTCTCTCTCTCTCTCTCTCTCTCCAGAATATCACTAATAACACAAAGAGCACGTGTTGGTATGCTAATTATTAATTAAATATACACAAAAAATTAAATAATTCCCTGTTGGCTTTGAAGGTGTGAGAGACTCGTGTGTTTATGCGGCTACGGACAATGTGTGACGATTAGAAAATGTCTTAATTTTCCAGAGATGATTGCATAATGTCTGATATTCCTCTTAGAACAATATCCTTAACATTTTTGTTTTTAAAATATTTAACCATTCATAGCCTGGAGACAGCGCCAAAATCATTCGTGATGACCAATATGTTACTGTCTGTCTGTTCAAAGTTGTAGGCCAGATGCTTGGGGCTAGCCTTACTCAAATTTGTAGGGGAACTGGTCTGAAGTATGGGACGAACATAGGCTGGTCTGGGTAGGCCTAACTTAAGTGGTTTAAGAAATATTAATAATTATTGGCACTCCCTCATCCGATTCTCACGGATTCAATTCACGTGAAGTGTGAAATATTGGCTGAGATGCCGTAAGAGTATTTTCGTCAGAGAAGTTATTTCCTGAAGACTCGCACAGTAGTTTCATTGCGACATAATATTATGTTTTATAAAAGAGAAGTGGGGATAGGGTAGGGAAGGGCTTGAAGTACGAGGAAAGTGGAGGGCACCAGGGCACTGCTTGCTATCCCTCCTAATCGGTTCGGTTCGGTAACAAGGTTGTTGATTTGTGGAACCAATTACCGCGTAACGTGGTGGAGGTGGGGTCCCTCGATTGTTTCAAGCGTGGGGTTGGACATGTAAGTGAGATTGGGTGGTTATAAATACGAGCTGCCTCGTATGGGCCAATGGCCGTCTGCATATGTTCTTATATAATGTGTATGTGTGTGTGTGTGTGTGTGTGTGTATATATATATATATATATATATATATATATATATATATATATATATATATATATATATATATATATAAGGCCACCATGGCCTTCTCTGCCAAAGCACAGGGGGATGGCACTCGAGGCACAATGAAGTTAACGACATCATCAAGAGGAGCCTCACCACAGCTGGATGCCCAGCTGAAAGAGAGCCCCGTTACCTAACGCCCCGTAACTCTGATGCTCTTATTGGTCGCCCGGATGGTATCACAGTGAACCCCTGGAAGAATGGCAAGCAGTTGGTATGGGACTACATGTGCGTATCAACCCTGGCTAACACCTACATTAACCTCAGTGTTGCACAACCAGGTGGCGCTGCCACCCACAGGGAAGCGGCCAAATCCCGTAAGTATAGAGAACTGTATCACCACTACAATTTTGTCCCCATTGCTTCTGAGACACTCGGCGCCTGGGGTAAAAGTGCTACCAGTTTTTTGAAGGAACTGGGTTCTAGGCTCATTGAAACAACAAGGGACCCAAGAGCTGCAAGCTTTCTTTTCCAGCGCCTCAGTGTGGCGATACAGAGGGGAAATGCGCACTGCATCCAGGGTTCCTGCCCGCCATCTGAGGAGCTGGAGGAACTCGACAACCTATGATAACCATCTTTGTAACCCATATGTAACTCCTTTTTTGTAACAAAGTTCATATAAAGTAAATATATATGTGTACATACAAAAGAATGGGGGTGGTAGGAGAAGATAATATTAGTGTTCAGTGAGAAACCACAAGGTCTCCTCTGAATACTTTTTATTTTCTTCTCCGAGGCTATGGGTCCCCACATTGGCACCAGAGGTGGTACCCTCACAAACTTTATATATATATATATATATATATATATATATATATATATATATATATATATATATATATATATATATATATATATATATATATATATATATATATGTATGGCATATATATATATATATATATATATATATATATGTCGTACCTAGTAGCCAGAACGCACTTCTCAGCCTACTATGCAAGGCCCGATTTGCCTAATAAGCCAAGTTTTCATGAATTAATGTTTTTTCGACTACCTAACCTACCTAACCTAACCTAACCTAACTTTTTCTGCTACCTAACCTAACCGAACCTATAAAGATAGGTTAGGTTAGGTTAGGTAGGGCTTGGTTAGGTTCGGTCATATATCTACGTTAATTTTAACTCCAATAAAAAAAACTTGACCTCATACATAATGAAATGGGTAGCTTTATCATTTCATAAGAAAAAAATTAGAGAAAATATATTAATTCAGGAAAACTTGGCTTATTAGGCAAATCGGGCCTTCCATAGTAGGCCGAAAAGTGCGTTCCGGCTATTAGGTACGACATATATATATATATATATATATATATATATATATATATATATATATATATATATATATATATATATATATATATATATATATATATGTATATATATATATTATATATATTACTAAATATGACCGAAAAAGTAAGATTAATAATTCTAACACGAATTTTCTCAATATTTCTTATGTTTCTTTTCACTGTTGATGGTAATTGAAAAATCAATTCTCCAAAATTCATTTTTTATTTCTAGTCTGACGCGACACTTGAACGCGTTTCGTAATAACTTATTACATTTTCAAAGGCTTTTAGTTTACACACACACAACTATAACCTGCAAACACTAAACAGAGTTCTTACTATGCTATGATTTAAACAGCTTTCATTTTATTTTATACCCGCATTTTGGGTGAGGTGATATGTTACAACAGTTTTGGATGAGGTGAACAAAACTTTCAACACAGGACAGAACACGAAACAATGGGTATTAATTGGGTAAATTGAAAGTGGGAATGGAAGTAACTGCAGAGGGCCTATTGGCCCATATTTCTTGATGCTTCTATATTGGAGCGGAGTCTTGAAGTGGGTAGAATATAGTTGTGCATTAATTGGCTGTTGATTGCTGGTGTTGACTTCTTGATGTGTAGTGCCTCGCAGATGTCAAGCCGCCTGCTATCGCTGTATCTATCGATGATTTCTGTGTTGTTTGCTAAGATTTCTCTGGTGATGGTCTGGTTGTGGGAAGAGATTATATGTTCCTTAATGGAGCCCTGTTGCTTATGCATCGTTAATCGCCTGGAAAGAGATGTTGTTGTCTTGCCTATATACTGAGTTCTTTGAGGCTTACTGTCCCCAAGAGGGCATTTGAAGGCATAGACGACATTGGTCTCTTTTAAAGCGTTCTCCTTTGTGTCTGGAGAGTTTCTCATGAGTAGGCTGGCCGTTTTTTTGGTTTTATAGTAAATCGTCAGTTGTATCTTCTGATTTTTGTCTGTAGGGATAACGTTTCTATTAACAATATCTTTCAGGACCCTTTCCTCTGTTTTATGAGCTGTGGAAAAGAAGTTCCCGTAAAATAGTCTAATAGGGGGTATAGGTGTTGTGTTAGTTGTCTCTTCAGAACCCAACTCTTCGGTTGTATGGCGTTTCACCTTCCTTCTTATGATGTCTTCAACGAAACCATTGGAGAAGCCATTGTTGACTAGGACCTGCCTTACCCTACAGAGTTCTTCATCAACTTGCTCCCATCCTGAGCTGTGGCTGAGAGCACGGTCGACATAAGCATTAACAACACTCCTCTTGTACCTGTCTGGGCAGTCACTGTTGGCTTTTAGGCACATTCCTATGTTTGTTTCCTTAGTGTAGACTGCAGTGTGGAAACCTCCGCTCCTTTCCATGACTGTTACATCTAGAAAGGGCAGCTTCCCATCCTTCTCCATCTCGTAAGTGAAACGCAACACAGAATTCTGCTCAAATGCCTCCTTCAGCTCCTGCAGATGTCTGACATCAGGTACCTGTGTAAAAATGTCGTCAACATACCTGCAGTATATGGCTGGTTTCAAGTTCATGTCGACTAAGACTTTTTGCTCGATGGTACCCATGTAGAAGTTCGCAAACAGGACACCTAGGGGAGAACCCATGGCGACCCCATCTACTTGCTTATACATGTGCCCATCCGGGCTCAAGAAGGGTGCCTCTTTAGTACAAGCTTGGAGTAGTTTCCTTAGAATGTTTTCTGGTATGTCAAGAGGAGTACAGGCCGGATCATGATACACTCTGTCCGCTATCATCCCGATTGTTTCATCCACAGGTACGTTGGTAAACAGTGATTCTACGTCCAACGAGGCTCTTATCCCTGTGGCCCGTGTTCCCTGCAGTAAGTCGGCCCGCCCACAGGCCTCCCACAGGCCTCCCACAGGCCGCCCATGGGCCGCCCATGGGCCGCCCACGGGCCGCCCGTGGGCCGCCCACGGCCGCCCACGGGCCGCCCATGGGCCGCCCACGGGCCGCTCACGGGCCGCCCACGGGCCGCCCACGGGCCGCCCACAGGCTAACCTCCAATTTAAATACAAGAGACAACTTCAGCACTATTAAGCAAACATGGCGGCCAGAGCCCCTAGAGTCCTGGACTGTTTTCAACTCTGTGTATAAACAACTCCCTGGAGGAGCTTCTCAAGTTTCAGCCAATCACAGACAGCTTCAGAGAGATAAACAGAGACCTGGCCGTCGACGGGGAAATATGGGCTTTACTCATTCCCGCACTGAAGCTCATTTTCCAATAACTTAATTTGCAACTGTATATGCTTATTGCCTCCCGTGGGAGTTTACCGATATCCCCGATTACGGGGTTATGGAAATGTAGTGTACAGCGTACCTTGTTGTGCGTACACCTGCCCTCAACACCTGTTTCAGCAGGTGTAAGAGGTGTTATACACCTGTTATACCCCTACCCCCCCCCTGGTATACCTGCTCCAAGTGCCCCCACACCTGCTGGTATATCTGGCTCTCTGTAGTGCCGGAGTTGTGTCTCTTTGGCATGCAAACCTTCAGAATTGCATTGCCTTAAAATACCTTACTCCTGAGCTGGAAATAACAGTGAGTATGTGAGTGAGTGAGTAAGTGAGTGTGTCGGTGAGTCGTAGTGTGGGCGATAGTGAGCACATACGCAGGGTGCCGCTGAATTACCCCCCCCCCCCCCACCCCACCCTACGCACAGTGGCAGACACCATTGAGTACCGTGACTTGCTCGCCCGAGTAAATGGAGCGACTGTGTTTATGTTGACATTGGCAGGGTAAAGGCTTGGTCTACCTGTGAAGGGGGAATCCTGACCCCCATGGGGTCGTGACCCCCATGGCTGGGGTCGTGACCCCCAATAATATAATCCCAGATTATATGGTGGTCCCCCAGAATAATATAATCGTCAGGATATTAATAGACATAACATTTTCAGCATTTTATTGTAAGACAATTTAAAAACGCTTAAAATAAATTACATTTCATCATATCTTAGACTTTAGGTAAGATTTGAGGAAGAAGGATAGGAACAGGAGAAAATACATTTGTTTGCAGATGACCTGCAGGCTTGCCAACATCACGTGATCAGCGGCTGATCGCACGCGATTGGAAGCCTTAATCTGCATGATTTAACCATTCTTGGAACGGAACCCCACAGGAGGGAGAAGCCTCGTGAATGGGTTCCAATCTCACCCACACC
>NC_091159.1:23071677-23204177 GCF_040958095.1 Procambarus clarkii
CCTTTGTCTGTTTTGTAAACATATCTCTGTTACGTCCCTTTGTCTGTTTTGTAAACATATCTCTGTTACGTCCCTTTGTCTGTTTTGTAAACATATCTCTGTTATGTCCCTTTGTCTGTTTGTAAACATATCTCTGTTACGTCCCTTTGTCTGTTTTGTAAACATACCTCTGTTATGTCCGTTTGTCTGTTTGTAAACATATCTCTGTTATGTCCCTTTGTCTGTTTTGTAAACATATCTCTGTTACGTCCCTTTGTCTGTTTTGTAAACATATCTCTGTTACGTCCCTTTGTCTGTTTTGTAAACATATCTCTGTTACGTCCCTTTGTCTGTTTTGTAAACATATCTCTGTTACGTCCCTTTGTCTGTTTGTAAACATATCTCTGTTACGTCCCTTTGTCTGTTTTGTAAACATACCTCTGTTATGTCCGTTTGTCTGTTTGTAAACATATCTCTGTTATGTCCCTTTGTCTGTTTTGTAAACATATCTCTGTTACGTCCCTTTGTCTGTTTTGTAAACATATCTCTGTTACGTCCCTTTGTCTGTTTTGTAAACATATCTCTGTTACGTCCCTTTGTCTGTTTTGTAAACATATCTCTGTTATGTCCCTTTGTCTGTTTTGTAAACATACCTCTGTTATGTCCCTTTGTCTGTTTTGTAAACATATCTCTGTTACGTCCCTTTGTCTGTTTTGTAAACATATCTCTGTTATGTCCCGTTGTCTGTTTTGTAAACATATCTCTGTTATGTCCCTTTGTATGTTTTGTAAACATATCTCTGTTATGTCCCGTTGTCTGTTTTGTAAACATATCTCTGTTATGTCCCTTTGTATGTTTTGTAAACATATCTCTGTTATGTCCCTTTGTATGTTTTGTAAACATATCTCTGTTATGTCCCTTTGTCTGTTTTGTAAACATATCTCTGTTATGTCACTTTGTCTGTTGAACAGGAGGAATATCAACATACTCTGGGCTTCACCTCAGCTAAATGATCCCGCCCTCAGTTACCACAGCAAAATAGGAGCCTTTGTGTTGGGGTAATTCTGCCTTGCATCTCATGCACCTGTTCATAGGTACCCAGGAGTTCAGCAACTGTCGTGGGATGCATCCTGTAAGGGGGAACACATTGGCTCTTCTGACGATAGAAAACCAGCTCTGGTATACATGGAACAAGTATCACCAGTTGGATAAGACTCCTGGCTATGTATCCAGGTCGTTGAGTCATGGCTGTCATTAAAATATGACATTCATTAAAATTAAATTAATTAATTACTCATAAAAAAGTTGCTGAAAGTGAAAAATGACATAAAAATGACATATCATCACTGTCATACGCAGCCCAATTCCCGCTTCATAACGATTGTCACACACTGTTACAACCAGTTGATTGACAGTTGAGAGGCGGGACCAAAGAGCCAAAGCTCAACCCCCGCAAGCACAAATAGGTGAGTACACTGACACAACCAGATTCCTGTGAAATAAATTAGCATCCTCCTATTTAGATAGTACATATAGTGACTATGTCGACTATCGTCCATATATTGACGTAATGGAAAGTCAAATTCGGTATTGTTGAATTTGGACAAACCGGAAAAAATGTTTTGTGTTTATGTTGCTACTAAAACCTAACCTAACTTTAGGCCTAATACACGCTATCTGAGGCCTAATATAGTACGTATATGTACTATATTAGGCCTAGTAATATTTAGGTTTGGATTTTGGCTTTATTTTGTTTACTTTCAAAAAGTAAACTAGTAAACTTTCTAAAGTAAAGTAAAAGAAAGTAAACTTTCAAAAGAAAGTAAACTTTCTATTGACTAGAAAGTAAACACCCGCAAATTATACTGTGTAATTGTCCTTTGCGTTTATGTAATTCCAATAGTGACTATAAGTACTATCTAAAGAGAAGGTTGAATATGTAAACAAACAACTCTGAGACTAACAATACTGCTGTACTGTTGACGGTCAGGATAAACAGTGAAACAACTACATCGTTCATAACTGTGACCAGCAGGTAACCACACGACAATCTTACTTTGTGTAATGTGGCTACGTCACAACAACCTAACCACAACGTCAAAGCAACTTACCTACACCGTCATAACAACTTAACTACACCGTCATGACAACCTAACTACACCGTTGAAGCAACTTAACTACACCGTTGAGGCAACTTAACTACACCGTCATAACACTTAACTACACCGTTATAACAACTTAACTACACGGTCATGACAACTTAACTACACCGTTGAAGCAACTTAACTACACCGTCATAACACTTAACTACACCGTTGAAGCAACTTAACTACACCGTCATAACACTTAACTACACCGTCATAACAACTTAACTACACCGTCATGACAACTTAACTACACCGTTGAAGCAACTTAACTACACCGTCATAACACTTAACTACACCGTTGAAGCAACTTAACTACACCGTCATAACACTTAACTACACCATTAAAGCAACTTAACTACACCGTTGAAGCAACTTAACTACACCGTCATAACAACTTAACTACACCGTCATAACACTTAACTACACCGTTGAAGCAACTTAACTACACCGTCATAACACTTAACTACACCGTTAAAGCAACTTAACTATACCGTCATAACAACTTAACTACACTGTCATAACAACTTAACTATACCGTCATAACAACTTAACTACACCGTCATAACAACTTAACAAACATTGTAACGACGTTTATAAAACGCGAGATTCCTGGCCAGTATCATCACTCTACCACCCCATCACACTCACCACATGCAGTCATCACCAGCTTGATCAACACAATCCTTCTGTTTCCTGTGTGGCCTCTGTTGTAGAGTGAATTGCCTAAACCCTAGTCAAAGGGTTTAGTCTTGGTATAAGCTCTTATACCAGAAATATCTCTGATACTCTCCATGTTTTCCTATACCAGAAATATCTCTGATACTCTCCATGTTTTCCTATACTTGAAATATCTCTGATACTCTCCATGTTTCCTTATACCAGAAATATCTCTGATACTCTGCATGTTTTCTTCAACCAGAAATATCTCTGATACTCTCCATGTTTTCCTATATCAGGTAAGAAATTGTAAATTGTAAACTTTAACGCGATATCACCTACCTTCTGCGAAGAACGATTTTCTGCGTACCTCTTATTAGGGCCTAGGAATATTTAAGTTTGGTTTGTAATACAAAAATAGTACAATAAGTGACTTACTGGAGTTCCGTTTCCACATGTTGGTACGGTCGAACACATGGTTACAGAAAGTACTATGATTTTAGGAGGATGGAGTGGTTTCACACACTTCTTTACACTTGTCCATAGCATCTTTGGTATCTTCTACAGCATAGAAACAGACAATCAGCATTAATACAGTGTTACTCTCATGAAATCCAAAACCTATTTGAGTATCCTCTAGAATTCCATTTACAGAAAACTAAATTCTTCAGACCGTTTCAAAGAAAACGAGTTCAGCCGCAGACAATCATCAGGAGAGAAAACATTGAAAACAGAATTAGAGATTAATGCAGCAGTAAACACAACAGCTTGTTTGATCCCCTAATTTTTAACACGGACTTTCCAGAAAGGAAAGTCGATTCCTCTCTTCCTCAGTCGATAAAGGCAGCGTCTGGGATGCTCTCGGACGTAGGTTCGAATCCTCGTCACGGCCCTTATGGATTCGTTCTTCCAGAAAGGACATTATTTCATCTCACAGCTACGCTACACATCTGGTAAGAAATATAAGAATATCATGTGACTACACAACATATCTTTTCTGCTTAGCAACTCTCTTAAACAAATCCTGGTGTGTCCAACTTTGTGTTGCTGGCTTTGAGAGCGTCGAGAAATACTGCCGGCGTGAGGCTTGCGTTAGTGAAGAGTTTGTGCCACCTAGATACTGCGATGTGTCGCAGAGTAGACACAGCCGCGATGTGTCGCAGAGTAGACACATCCGCGTTGTGTCGCAGAGTAGACACAGCCGCATTGTGTCGCAGAGTAGACACAGCCGCATTGTGTCGCAGAGTAGACACAGCCGCATTGTGTCGCAGAGTAGACACCGCCGCATTGTGTCGCAGAGTAGACACAGCCGCATTGTGTCGCAGAGTAGACACAGCCGCATTGTGTCGCAGAGTAGACACAGCCGCATTGTGTCGCAGAGTAGACACAGCCGCGATGTGTCGCAGAGTAGACACAGCCGCGTTGTGTCGCAGAGTAGACACATCCTCGTTGTGTCGCAGAGTAGACACAGCCGCGTTGTGTCGCAGAGTAGACACAGCCGCATTGTGTCGCAGAGTAGACACAGCCGCGATGTGTCGCAGAGTAGACACAGCCGCATCGTGTCGCAGAGTAGACACAGCCGCGATGTGTCGCAGAGTAGACACAGCCGCGTTGTGTCGCAGAGTAGACACATCCTCGTTGTGTCGCAGAGTAGACACAGCCGCGTTGTGTCGCAGAGTAGACACATCCGCGTTGTGTCGCAGAGTAGACACAGCCGCGTTGTGTCGCAGAGTAGACACATCCGGACAAAGCCTCAACAACCCACCTATCTACTATTGAGTCCGGTGCAGGCGAAAACGTAGCAATATTAGTGAGCCGTTAAATTTTTGAACAATGGGGTTGCATTTGTAACGTTCGTTACGATAACGTATAAACGCCACCTAGTTGTTGAAAGGAGACAGGCTGCAGCAGAGTGCATGGCGGCTTTGCCACATTCAATGTACTGGTTCTCTCGAACACACATCATCCGAACGTTGGAAATGTTTCAAATCTTCAGCGGATTGCGAGACTTTTTAACGGTCTTAACCGCCACCTTTGGCCAGCTAGAATTAAGAGACCGTCTAAGTTCAAAATTCCATTTTGAACTTAGATATATATATATGTAATTTTGATTTACATAAATATGTACCTGAAAGCAATTTTTGTTCTTCATGATGTATTCCAGCAGAGACTCTAACACATACAGAGTTTTGAACAGTTTTGTTAGTGCTATAATGAATTTGTGGAAACAAATATTAAATCTTATCGTGAATCTGGGCTTCGTTACCAGGATTTACCTGTGACGTCGACACGTGGCAACTATGAAGGACTAGTAGCCCCTAGTGGAGGAGGAGGGGGGGGAGGGTAATGGTAGACAAGGAGAGAAAGGTAGGGAGGGAGTGAGAGAGAGAGAGAGAGAGGTGGAGGGGTGGTGATGTACGCAGCAAGAGGGCGATGCGTAGTTGGTTGAGATGGTTGTTAGCAGGTTGGTATCGTAGGTGGATGATAGTGGTGGATGATGGTGGTGGATGATAGTGGTGGATGATGGTGGTGGGTTAGGTGGGCTGTGAGGTGCCTGGCAACAGCAGGGGGGGCGGAGTCCCCTAGCCAGACTAGGGACTCTGTCTGAGCCGTGAGTGGACAGACGGCAGGGGTTCCTGCTTCCATACCCCCCCCCCTCCGTCACTCCCTCTCCCCTCTCTCTCTCTCCCCTCCCAGATCTTCCCAACCCGTGTCACCAGCATCCCACCCCCCCCCCCCCCTCCCTCCCTGCCCATCTCCCCTCACCCCATTTCCACAACATTTGGTTGAAGGTATGGGAGGCAACCCCAGGGTGGGTCCCCACTCTTGCTGTCGTCCGCGGCGCCTCTCCTGTCACTACCCTGCCACCACCCTGTTGCCACCCTGCCACCACCCTGCCACTACCCTGTTGCCACCCTGCCACCACCCTGCCACTACCCTGTTGCCACCCTGCCACTACCCTGTTGCCACCCTGTCACCACCCTGCCACTACCCTGTTGCCACCCTGCCACCACCCTGCCACTACCCTGTTGCCACCCTGCCACCACCCTGCCACTACCCTGTTGCCACCCTGTCACCACCCTGCCACTGCCCTGTTGCCACCCTGCCACCACCCTGCCACTACCCTGTTGCCACCCTGCCACCACCCTGCCACTACCCTGTTGCCACCCTGCCACCATGCCACCACCCTGCCACTACCCTGTTGCCACCCTGCCACCATGCCACCACCCTGCCACTACCCTGTTGCCACCCTGCCACTACCCTGTTGCCACCCTGCCACCACCCTGCCACTACCCTGTTGCCACCCTGCCACCACCCTGCCACTACCCTGTTGCCACCCTGCCACCACCCTGCCACTACCCTGTTGCCACTCTGCCACCACCCTGCCACTACCCTGTTGCCACCCTGCCACCACCCTGCCACTACCCTGTTGCTACCCTGCCACTACCCTGTTGCCACCCTGCCACCACCCTACCACTACCCTGTTGCCTCCCTGCCACCACCCTGCCACTACCCTGTTGCCACCCTGCCACCACCCTGCCACTACCCTGTTGCCACCCTGCCACCACCCTGCCACTACCCTGTTGCCACCCTGCCACCACCCTGCCACTACCCTGTTGCCACTCTGCCACCACCCTGCCACTACCCTGTTGCCACCCTGCCACTACCCTGTTGCTACCCTGCCACTACCCTGTTGCCACCCTGCCACCACCCTACCACTACCCTGTTGCCTCCCTGCCACCACCCTGCCACTACCCTGTTGCCACCCTGCCACCACCCTGCCACTACCCTGTTGCCACCCTGCCACCACCCTGCCACTACCCTGTTGCCACCCTGCCACCACCCTGCCACTACCCTGTTGCCACCCTGCCACCACCCTGCCACTACCCTGTTGCCACCCTGTCACCACCCTGCCACTACCCTGTTGCCACCCTGCCACCACCCTGCCACTACCCTGTTGCCACCCTGCCACTACCCTATTGCCACCCTGCCACTACCCTGTCCCCACCCTGCCACTACCCTGTCACCACCCTGCCACTACCCTGTTGCCACCCTGCCACTACCCTGTTGCCACCCTGTCACCACCCTGCCACTACCCTGTCACCACCCTGCCACTACCCTGCTACTACCCTGTCACCACCCTGCCACTACCCTGTCACTACCCTGCCACTACCCTGTCACCACCCTGCCACTACCCTGCCACTACCTTGTCACCACCCTGCCACTACCCTGCCACTACCCTGTCACCACCCTGCCACTACCCTGTCACCACCCTGCCACCACCCTGTCCCCACCCTGCCACTACCCTGTCACCACCCTGCCACTACCCTGTCACCACCCTGCCACTACCCTGCCCCTACCCTGTCCCCACCCTGCCACTACCCTGTCTCCATCCTGCCACTACCCTGCCACCACCCTGCCACTACCCCTGTCACCACCCTGTCACCACCCTGCCACTACCCCTGTCACCACCCTGCCACTACCCTGTCACCACCCTGCCACTACCCCTGTCACCACCCTGCCACTACCCCTGTCACCACCCTGCCAATACCCCTGTCACCACCCTGCCACTACCCTGTCACCACCCTGCCAATACCCCTGTCACCACCCTGCCAATACCCTGTCACCACCCTGCCACTACCCTGCCACTACCCCTGTCACCACCCTGCCACCACCCTGCCACTATCCTGTCACCACCCTGCCACTACCCCTGTCACCACCCTGTCACCACCCTGCCACTACCCTGTCACCACCCTGCCACTACCCTGCTACTACCCTGTCACCACCCTGCCACTACCCTGTCACCACCCTGCTACTACCCTGTCACCACCCTGCCACTACCCTGTCACCACCCTGCCACTACCCTGCTACTACCCTGTCACCACCCTGCCACTACCCTGTCACCACCCTGCCACTACCCGTCATTACCCTGCCATTACCCTGCTACTACCCTGTCACCACCCTGCCACTACCCTGTCACTACCCTGTCACCACCCTGTCACCACCCTGTACCCACCCTGCCACCACCCTGTCACCACCCTGTCACCACCCTGCCACTACCCCTGTCACCACCCTGCCACTATCCCTGTCACCACCCTGTCCCCACCCTGCCACTACCCTGTCACCACCCTGCCACTACCCCTGTCACCACCCTGTCCCCACCCTGCCACTACCCTGTCACCACCCTGTCACCACCCTGCTACTACCCTGTTACCACCCTGCCACTACCCTGTCACCACCCTGTCCCCACCCTGCCACCACCCTGTCACCACCCTGTCACCACCCTGCCACTACCCCAGTCACCACCCTGTCACCACCCTGCCACTACCCTGTCACCACCCTGCCACTACCCTGTCATCACCCTGCCACTACCTCTGCCACTACCCTGTCACCATCCTACCACTACCCTGCCACTACCCTGTCACCATCCTGCCACTACCCTGCCACTACCCTGTCCCCACCCTGCCACTACCCTGCCACCACCCTGCCACTACCCCTGTCACCACCCTGTCACCACCCTGCCACTACCCCTGTCACCACCCTGCCACTACCCTGTCACCACCCTGCCACTACTCCTGTCACCACCCTGCCACTACCCCTGTCACCACCCTGCCACTACCCCTGTCACCACCCTGCCAATACCCCTGTCACCACCCTGCCACTACCCTGTCACCACCCTGCCAATACCCCTGTCACCACCCTGCCAATACCCTGTCACCACCCTGCCACTACCCTGCCACTACCCCTGTCACCACCCTGCCACCACCCTGCCACTACCCTGTCACCACCCTGCCACTACCCCTGTCACCACCCTATCACCACCCTGTCATCACCCTGCCACTACCCTGTCACCACCCTGCCACCACCCTGTCACCACCCTGCCACTACCCTGCTACTACCCTGTCACCACCCTGCCACTACCCTGTCACCACCCTGCTACTACCCTGTCACCACCCTGCCACTACCCTGTCACCACCCTGCCACTACCCTGTCACCACCCTGCCACTACCCTGTCACCACCCTGCCACTACCCGTCACCACCCTGCCATTACCCTGCTACTACCCTGTCACCAACCTGCCACTACCCTGTCACCACCCTGCTACTACCCTGTCACCACCCTCTACCACCCTGTCACCACCCTGCCACTACCCTGTCACCACCCTGCCACTACCCAGTCACCACCCTGCCACTACCCTATCACCACCCTGTCACCACCCTGTCACCACCCTGTCACTACCCTGTCACCACCCTGTCACCACCCTGACACCACCCTGTCACCACCCTGCCACCACCCTGTCACCACCCTGCCACTACCCTGTCACCACCCTGCCACCACCCTGTCACCACCCTGCCACCACCCTGTCACCACCCTGCCACCACCCTGTCACCACCCTGTCACTACCCTGTCACCACCCTGTCACCACCCTGACACCACCCTGTCACCACCCTGCCACCACCCTGTCACCACCCTGCCACTACCCTGTCACCACCCTGCCACCACCCTGTCACCACCCTGCCACTACCCTGTCACCACCCTGCCACCACCCTGTCACCACCCTGCCACTACCCTGTCACCGCCCTGCCACCACCCTGTCACCACCCTGCCACTACCCTGTCACCACCCTGCCACCACCCTGTCACCACCCTGACACCTACCCTTGTCACCACCCTGACACCACCCTGTCACCACCCTGCCGGCTTCCTACAACAAGAAATGTTAACATAAGTGTACATGTGTATTGCGTCTGACAACACTCGAGATATTCTCACTGGTGGCCTCTAGCACCCCGCCACCGAGCTCATAAATAGCCGCCGCACGCGGTGAAACTCGTCAGTCACTCTTGGCCAGCGATGGTGCATGTAGTTCCTCCTTTCTGGCGATGACGCTCTGGAGTCCAGTATACTCATGTTAAGACTGACTGTAGAACACAAAGTAATCATAGTGGTGTTATATTAATGGGAAAATAATTTAAAGCAATGCAGGGATTTGAACCAGCGTTTTTAGTGGTTCCCAAACGCTTGTTCTTATAACTATCACTGCATGGGCCAATCAATAAGATTAATAGATGTTACGAGGTCACTCTACCCCTTTAATATATTATATATATATATAATATATATTAAGTCAGTGAGTACTGACTTAATATACCCAAAAATATCTTGCCTCAAATGGCTGATTTCCAGTGTAGTGTTAAAAAATAGCCTATCCTGCCCTTAGCTTCTAAATAGGTTGTTGCCTCAATAATAAGCTACCACACAAGCTTTGCAATATGTTACTTGTAGGAAGAAGTTTCATTTGTAAGAAGAGAATAATTCCTACTCTCTTACCACCAGAAATGTTCACAATTACGAACACACTTGGACACGAAACTGACGACCAAACCAGACTCTTCAACAAGTCAAAAACCTTGTTAATGTGTAGGGAAGACACAAAGTAATCAGTCAAAATACAGAGTGACCACATTGTTGCACTACTACAGAAAAAGTGCAGTTTCTTGCTTGCCAATTTTGAATCAACTCCAGTGACGAGTAAAAAACATTAATATTACTAATAATAATTATATTATAAATAATAATTTGAATTAAAAATCATAATTTAAATTAATAATAATTATATATAAATATCACTAAAAATAATTTAAAACATAATACAAATAATTGCAACACGTAAGAAAGCACATAAACAGCAACACCAATATCGACGCGATGTTCTCCTTGCAACAACAACTATTTTGTTTTACTAGACATAGCTATTTTCAAAAGACTAAAAAAAAAATACATTCAGAAGTGCAATTGTACGTAAATTTTGGACGAGCGCTCCAAGTAAAGCAGAGCACCCCCCCCCCCCCCTCCCCTTCCCCCTCATCCCTCCATCCCCCCTAACCCCCCCCCCCCCTCAAGCCCAGAGAAGTTCACACTAGTGTTGATTTCATTATTCATAAATTTCAACAAACGCAGCCAATCACGTATGAAGCTGTGCAAACAGGCTGAAATTTACTTCGTTTGTGAGTGTGTATGTTCACATTAATTGTGCTTGTGGGGGTTGAGCTTCGGCTCATTGGTCCCGCCTCTCTCAACTTGCATACAGGTTTCTGAGGCTATTATCATATCTACATTTGAAACTGTGTAATGGAGTCAGCCTCCACCACATCACTGCCTAATGCATTCCATTCCGTTAACTACTCTTGACACTATTTTTTTATATAATGGCTCATTTGAGTACTAAATTTCCATCTGTGTCCCCTTGTTCCTGTTCCACCTATGCTAAATAATTTGTCTTTATCCACCCTGTCAATTCCTCTGAGAATTTTGTAGGTTCTGATCATGTCCTCTCTAACTCATCTGTCTTCCACCGACGTGAGGTTTAATTCTCGTAGCCTTTCCTCGTAACTCATACCTCTCAGTTCTGGAACTAGTCTGGTGGCATACCTTTGAATCTTCTCTAACTTTTTCTTATGTTTAACTAGGTATGGACCCCGAGCTGGAGCTGCATATCCCAGGATTGGCTTGATATATGTGGTATGCAACCAAACTTGCATATACCGCTGATTGATATCCTTTTGATGTGGGCTTCTGAGGACAGGTTCGGCGTGATATGAACCCCCAGTTCATTTTCTCTATTTGACTCTTGAAGGATTTCACCTCCCAGATGGTACCTTGTGATCGGCCTCCTGCTTCCTTCAATTAATTTCATTGATTTACATTTACTTGAGTTAAACTTTAATAGCCATTTTCTGGACCACTCCTCTAGTTGGTCCAGGTCGTCTTGTAGTCTCTTTCTATCTTCCTGTCTTGATCCTTCTTATAATGTTAGCATCATCAGCAAACATTGAGAGGAATGAGTCTATACCCTCTAGAAGATCGTTTACATATATCAGAAACAGGATGAGTTCACGTACAGGATCCTGTGGGACTCCGCTGGTAATATCTCGCCACTGTGAGGTCTTCCTCCTCACAGTAACTCACCGTTCTCGGTTGCTTAGATACTCCCTTATCCACTGGAGTATTATCTTACCTGTTATTCCTGGCCTGTTTCTTCAAAGTACTGCTGCAGCCTCTTATGGTGTACTGAGTCAAAGGCTGTATGGCAGTTCAAGAAAATGCAGTCTGCCCACCCTTCTTGTTGGAAATAGTTTCTCACATCTTATATTGAATAGGCTTTAACGACAAACAATATTTTAATCTTAAATAATAAATAAGATTCTTAAGAAAATTCGTCCACTTTTTAAAAATCTATAAAATTAATTAATAATTTCCGCATTTAAGAACAAATAAACTTCAACTTTAACTAATCATTAAATCTGAATCACCAAAATGAAATTTATGAGGAATTTTCCTGTTATAATAATTAGTTACCATAATTAATATTATGGACTGACGCAATACTGTTTATGTCGTCGGCCGGGCCGTCATCACCACCAGACAAATGAGAAACTGAAATTGTTCTATTATTTCTCATTGATTTAAATGAGGTGCCGAGATTAAATCTAATCCTTTATAGATACATTGAGTTAATAATATGTATTCAATTCCCCAATTAATTAATATTTAGTGACGACTCTTCGATAATAATTAACTCTGGCATTGATCAACAAGTCGGGGCGGGAGAAGGCTGGAGCCGTCCGCCATGACAGACAGAACATTAAACAATAAATAGTGCACCATTTGAATTCAACTAATAAATAAATATACCCCCACTGTGGAAGTGCATGACAAATCCCTGTAAGATACAGTTCGCTCACTGAATTAACGAGTTAATTTATACACTGTCTCCCTTACTTCTCTTTCTTGCCTAATTTCTGAACCCATGCTGGTGGTGGTGGTGGTGTTACGAAGCTCCTTCTCTCCAGATGTTCTGCGAGCTTTTTCCATCACGACCTTTCTCCATCATGGTACACAAGTATAATACAGCGTGTTTACCTTACATGGTATACAAGTTAGGGACACTGGCCTGTATGTAGTTCAGTGTCTCTTGCCTGCCAACCTTTTTGGTATATTGGGACTACATTCGCTGTCTTTTTTAAGTTAATGTGTCTCCTTGTGCAAGGTGCCCCCGTGCTCCCCAGGGTGGAGTACGCCGCTGGCCTCTTCCTCTTCATGTCCAGCTCTGTACTAAGTCTTGGGTTTAGTATCCACTGCTTACTTGGTCTTCCTGTTTACTGGCTTTAGAAAAATGGGTTACATTTATTGTGTACTTGACCTGCTGGTCACTGTCATAGTAAACAGTCTACACTTCCTGGTTTTGAGTGAGTATTCTTTGGATTAACTCTGCCGATTGAGTCTTTTTTTGAAGTATTTTCAAATCTTGCTTTCTAGACATTTATTTTGTTTACATTAATCGTAAACATTAGGAATAGTTATGGTTATAGCATCAGTCTTTTAGGGAACTCTTTTTGTTATCCTGCCCTAGTCCGATATCTCCCCTTTCATTGCGCCTCTGTCTTCTGTCTGTTAGGTACTCTCATATGTTTCAGTGATTTTATAGATACTCTCAGCCTCCTCCTCAAGTTTGTTCAGTAGCTATTTACGCGGAACTGTGTGAAGGGAGTCGTGGTAGTCCAGGAATATGCAGTCTTTCCACCCTTCTCTACACTGTTTTATGGCTGCCTGTCTATTTTGGAACTTCAATGGGCTCAGTAAGCATAATGTCTCATCTCATAAACTTGGGTATTATGTCCGCTGCCAGAGGCAACCCCACAACAGTTGCCTGTCTTTATTCCTAGGTGAACAGGTGCATTAGGCGATAGGAAACATGCCCAACCATGTCCTACCCTCAAATCGAACCCGGTCTTCTCGATTGTGGTTCGAGAACCAACCCAACTGTACTACTACAACCCTAACTCGAATCATTAGTTGTGAACTCTTAGATGAATCGAAATAAAACAGAAGACTACAGACCCTGAACTAACTGGTCTTGTTGTTCACATTGTGTCAAAGAAAACATGTGTGGTGGGACAAGTAACAATATCAGTACACTGACGATATTAGTAGACTCACAGTAGACAATATTATCAGTAGACTCACAGTAGACAATATCATCAGTAGACTCACAGTAGACAATATCATCAGTAGACTCACAGTAGACAATATCATCAGTAGACTCACAGTAGACAATATCATCAGTAGACTCACAGTAGACAATATCATCAGTAGACTCACAGTAGACAATATCATCAGTAGACTCACAGTAAACAATATCATCATCTTATCTTCTGTATGAAGTATAGTCATTTTCAGACTAATCTAAACCTAAGATAAAGGAAATGTGTAAGATGAAAGTATTATCTATATAGACTTAAAATGATAAACGTCAACTCTTCTTATTACCGTATAATTTCCAATATTGAAAATTATTTTCAGTATTAACTAAATGACTGACCTCTAGTGTATATTATAATTCACAGTAGCGATCATTGTAATGACTTATAAGGTGGTACAAAAACCGTGAAAGAAAATACAATACCCGCTGAGGTCTGATCAAGACCTTTTGGGCCCTGTGGAATCCTTTTTGCGCTATCCGCTCACAGGATGAGTATGAGGTACACAATAATAAACATGGGAAGCGTTCTGGTAGTCCTGGAAGATGCAATCAACCTATTTTGTGTGTGTCTGTGATCATTGACATCTTGTCATGGCATTCTTGGTGACAGGTTTGATAGACACGGCTTCTCTTTGGAAGGTTTATCACTAATGTGTGTGTTCTAAAGGTTCCGATAGTTTCTTAATTGATTTATCTTTGGTATCTTCTGTCACTCAGCCCTTCTTATATGTAGGTGTGACGTTAACAGTTTTTTTTATCTTTCTGGTAGTTCTGCACTCCTTAATGAAGCATTCTTAAGCATCCGTGTGGAGACTGTCTGGTCCTACGGGTTTCAGCGCATCTGGATTCTCCAACTGCTTCTTCGTCCCCTCCAGTTTATCTATCTATCTATCTATCTATCTATCTATCTATCTATCTATCTATCTATCTATCTATCTATCTATCTATCTATCTATCTATCTATCTATCTATTTATCTATTCACACTGTTCAGTTTCTCACTTGACGGTGTCCAGCGCCTCTATCGTCTGGTGGTGCTCAGGTAGGAGCACCTCCTAGAAACTCGTCTTTAATACCTCACACACACTTCCTTGTCATTTTCTTATTAGGGCTGTGTGGATTTTTTTTTTTTTTTTTTTTAGTTGCTGAGCTCTGGCTGCTTTAACATTCTCGCATTGCTAATATGTTGCTCCGTCGATTGTCACATAGTCGTTCCTGCTCTCTTCTGCTGCGTTTCTGTTCTCCTCTATCCTCCTCCTCCTCCTCCTCTGTCTCTTCTATGTTCTTCTTGCTGTGTCTCCTTGTCTCCGTTCACTGTGTGTTCATCCTTGGTGTGGCATTGTTCCATGCTCGCTAGGTCACTCGTCCTGGAATGAACATGTCTTTAATTACTGAACTGCTGCGGTCCAAACAGTCCTTCATGGTGCTTGTTTACTGACCTAATTTTGTCAAGATGTTCCAAAAGTCTTGTTCTTGTTATTCTTTCTAGTATTTAAAAGGTCATGCTTCTTGATGACACTCGTTTCTAATGCACTTTGTGGGAAGTTTTCCTTATAAGTCACTGGCAAATAAAATTATAGTGTGAGAACAAACTGTGGCGCAGGGCTGTGGGATCGAATCTCCGTCCTGGCTCGCCCCAGACGCGCCCTGCAAAGATTTCCTCAGTGGATATATCACATTATTGCAGTTTACATTGTGTATTGTATAGTATATAATAATATATACGTAATATGCTGTTATTGTGACACTAGCAAATTCTCGTTCTGTAATTGGTAGGTAAACTTGCCCACTTATAAATCTACAACAATTTATGAGTAAACTTTCTTATTTGATATGATGGGGCTTCCTTGTTTGATTGTATGTACTCACATAATTGTGAGTACATACATGAGCAACTTATCTTAGATACTGCCTCTCAACCCTTAATAGACTTGAGAATGGGGTTTCAATCTATTGCCCCTCTTATCATATCTACTTTTGGAACTGTGCCTGGAGTTTGCCTCCACCATCTCACTTTTTAAAGTATTTCAGGTTTTCATTATTCTGACAAAAAACTTTGTAATATCTCCGAGGATCATTTTTGTACTTAATTTACGTCAATGTTACGTTTTTCCTGCACTATCCCTGCTAAACACTCTCCACGTCTGCTTTGCGTATTTCTCTGATAATTTTGTATGTGGTAATCATTTCTCCCATCTTTGTTGACCAAACCACACACTGGAAATTAAAGAGACGACGACGTTTCGGTCCGTCCTGGACCATTATCAAGTCGATTGTGGTCCAGGTCCAAGAAAATGGTCCAGGACGGACCGAAACGTCGTCGTCTCTTCATTATCTAGTGTGTGGTTTGGTCCACATTCTTCAGCCACGTTATTGTGGCTCATCACTCCTTCCAGTGACGTGAAGTTTAAGTCCTCTTGTCCTTTCCTCGTAACTCAAACCCCTTAGCTCTGAGACTAGTCTGGAGGCTAGTTACTTGAGCCGGTGACTTGGGTTGGCAACTGGACTGGAGGGTGGGCTAGTAACTGAGCTAGTGAGAGCGCTAGCACATAAGATAGTAACTGGCCCGGTGACGGCTGTGATAAGTGCATACTCGCATCTGTTCCAGACCATTGACCGCAGGCAAGTGTTGCTTAAGAGCGCTCCACTCCTCGACTGTTCCTTACTGCTGCCTTGCTGGTGCTTGACGAGGGAGGGAGGGAGAGAGAGAGGGCAGATGATGACGAAGAATGAGGCCCTGGTGGATGGGAGGGAGGGAGTGATTGTGAGGAATGAGATAGACAGGGGGGCGGAGGATGACGGAGGGCGGGGCGGGCAGAGCGCGGGAAGTCTTCCATGTTACCCGTACAAAAATAAACTTGGGAATTACTTCGTAGCTTCCCTTGCGCTCTCCATTTTTTTCATCGTGTGGCTCTAGACGCATGAAAGCTTGCACGATGGTTCCAGGAATGAGCACAGGGTGTCGTGTAGGTTGCTGGGGGACTATAGAGACTTCCAGCACAGTTGCTGGAACAAGTTAACTGAAGAATGTAAGCGGTTATGGTTCTGGACGGCTTCTTCGGCCATCCGCTGGCTCCAGGAGAGGGACCGGCTTGTGGGGTCAGTGTATATATCCCTGTGTGTGGCCGTGGTAACATCTTGCCGTGCCCCGTGTGGCCGTGGTAACATCTTGCCGTGCCCCGTGTGGCCGTGGTAAGGTCTTGCCGTGCCCTGTGTGGCCGTGGTAACATCTTGCCGTGCCCCGTGTGGCCGTGGTAACATCTTGCCGTGCCCTGTGTGGCCGTGGTAAGGTCTTGCCGTGCCCTGTGTGGCCGTGGTAACATCTTGCCGTGCCCCGTGTGGCCGTGGTAACATCTTGCCGTGCCCTGTGTGGCCGTGGTAACATCTTGCCGTGCCCTGTGTGGCCGTGGTAACATCTTGCCGTGCCCTGTGTGGCCGTGGTAACATCTTGCCGTGCCCTGTGTGGCCGTGGTAACATCTTGCCGTGCCCTGTGTGGCCGTGGTAACATCTTGCCGTGCCCTGTGTGGCCGTGGTAACATCTTGCCGTGCCCCGTGTGGCCGTGGTAACATCTTGCCGTGCCCCGTGTGACCGTGGCAACATTTTGCCGTGCCCCGTGTGACCGTGGTAACATCTTGCCGTGCCCCGTGTGGCCGTGGTAACATCTTGCCGTGCCCCGTGTGGCCGTGGTAAGCTCTGCCATTAATGTAGGTGGACAGGGCTGCTGGTCTGTGACATTTCTCATTTGTGAACCTTCAGTTGAGTCAGATCCAGAGCCTGGATAACTGTCTCTTGTCACCACCGGTGGTCGGTCGACACTCTTTAGACGCTGTCATGGGCTGTGTTGTGTGGTGTTGCTTCAGGTGTCCTTTGTTCCTCCCTTGTGTTGCGACACCCGTTCGGCTTTACGGGCTATTCATGCCCGTGTCACCTCTTGGGTGGCTTAATCTTCATCAATCCCGTTGGGCTAGGTGGGTCGCCATGGAACCTATGCTTTTGGTGAGGCAAAAACCACTTTATATGTGACGTTTGTTACATTGCGAGAACCATTCAAATGACTTAAGACTGATAAGACTTAAATGGTCTTTAGGCAAGAAGTGCGTACTACTCTAATTAGTCCTAAGTAGCATTAGTATTACGGTGTTATTAACTTGATATCAACGCCGGGTTGTAATTTATACGTTAGAATGCGAGCAGCTTCGTCTAACAGCCTGGTTGACCAGACCCCCCCCCCCCCAACAAGGTGGCCTGGTTAGAGACTGGGCCGCGGGGACCTCGATCCTCGAAATCATTTGAATATAAGCCAGAAGTGGAAGATGTGAAAAATAACTTTAATTTAGTGTGAGGACAGGTGTCAAGCAGGTGTCTATAGCAATGACAGGTGTCAAGCAGGTGTCTATAGCAATGACAGGTGTCTGTAGCCAACGACAGATGTTCATAATTAACGCCTTTGCTCTCCAAAATATAAAAATAAACAATGATATATGTATACATTTTGTCGTAATTATATCCAACACAAATTGATCACATACATTTTTTTTTCAGATGAAATAAATTATAAATCCCGTGAAAATCAGATACAGCTTCAAAATCCTGAACTAAAATACGTGTTGAATAACAGCAAATCAGGTTAACTATTTCACGATTATACAATGTATTCAGGACTCGTCAACCAAATAATTATCATACTGGGATTTCTAATAACAGCCAACCAATTAACAATTTTTAAATACCAGGTGACCTGACAAAATTGTCAGTCCATTTCAATCAAAAACTGACAATTTATAACTTATAATTTATCAATTATATCATTAATATATAAATATGTTTATTGTTTGTGATGTGTGTCTATGTATGTATTAACACGTTGTACTGAACGGGGTGAGAATCCCTTTGTGTGTATTTTACCTCAATAAACTTATTTCAATTTCAATTTCAATTTCAATTAATATATTCTATGTAATATGGGTTTTGGATTAGTTCTTTGATTTTCCGTTCATGTAGGTTGTTGTTGTTTCAGATTTAGCTACTGAGAACGAAGTGTCCAAGTAGCACGGGCTATGGCGAGCCCGTAATTCAGTATGTAAGTTATTTATTGACAATAATGGAGACTCAGGGATTAAGTCTCCCGTTGTCTTTGCTTCAGGGGAGACTGTCTTGAGGGTCTGAAGGAAGATCTTTTACATAATTCAAAACTTTTCTCAGAATTCTCCAGCATCTTCAACAGCTTTGACTTCGGCTGTAGTGCTTTTGTTGATGTGAATGATACACTGATTGGTAATACATTGAAATATACATTGTATTATACATCTTACATTGTACACATGTGTACTGTAAAGCTGTGTACATATGTGTACTGTACATCTTGCATTGAGAACACGTATTCTATACACCATATATTGTATACATCTGTATTCCACACGGCATTGTAGACTTGTCATGTACAAACTCCCGTGTACTCCCGTGTACTCCAAGGTGAACAGAGACATGAAGTAAAAGTAAACGTGCCCAACCGTTTCCGTCCTGCCCGGCGACTATATCCGGGTCTTCGGTTGTGACCCAAGGACGTATACCACTCTGATACAAGTCCCAATGTATTTTTTTTAAAGTGGAAATGTGAATTATGTATTAACTTACCCCCAGCGGTCGCCATGTTGGACTTCGAGTGAATGATGTCTAAAGAATTTTTTTAAGAATATATTTAGCGATAGTAAGTTGCTCGTCTAGGTGCCCATGGTGGTAAGGACAATAGGAGCTGCGAGCGCTCTACTGCCTGAATATATTATGTATAGTGTCTATGGGGGGAAGGAGGGGGAGGGGTTATTATAAACCCGTACTGTAAATACTGCCTTGATACCCGCTGTGGATAGCCTTGAGGCACACACACACACACACCATGGATGGAGATGTTCGTCTGGAGCCCCTGAACCCGTCACCGTCGTAACTAGCCGCATCTACCGCCACCCACCGTCAATACCCGCCCGTCAACACCCACCTGTCAACACCCCCGCTCCAAACTGTCTGGAAGCCCACGACAATAAGTGGGTGAAAACTCCCAGAATGTCCAGACACCACAGAGGAGAGTATGGCTTTGGGTGAGGGTGGGTCGAGGGATGGGTCGAGGGTGGGTCGAGGGGTGGGTCATGCACTAACGCTGATGGGACGAGAGAGGTGGAGGGGTAGTTGGGTCACCCTGTCACGGTGGCGGACGAGAGGTGGGTGAGCGGTGGGCCGCATGAAGCAGCAGCCGAATGGGCGTGGGTTTGTGACCCCAGTGTGGGTGATGGGCGGACGGGACCCCCTTGATGTGGGCCATACGACGGCACGGGATGGGATGGCTTGCCCGGAATGATGTTTTCGTGGCACCAAGTGCCCCTTTACGCCCTCATTCCTCCACTCTTAAGAGATCAACTTGCGGGTTCTTTCTCTGCCAGCATCAAAGGCACTGCGCCCGCTGATAGAGAGGACTACCCCTGCCCCCCCTCGACCACCCCTATGGGCTGCATGACCTTCCATCTAACCTTGGTCATCACACACACACACACACTCCTTCCTTCCTGAAGAGAATGGCAGACGAAAGAAAAACTTTGAGGAAAGTCATCGTAAGACATGATGGGCTGCGTGACGAGCAGACTCCAAGATCCTGAAGAAAGCTTCAGGCCACCACTGACGGATAAGGGACCCGAGAAGACTATTGTCCCATGGCTCGATTGGCAGTGTCTGGAGGCACAGAGAAGCAAAATAGTATGGGAGAAATACAGAGAGCGCGGGAGAGATGTACGTCACAATCTTTACAAAAGAACGAGTACACGAGTACACGAAACCAGGAGAGTTGAAGAGAACCAGGAGGAGGATATAGCAACCAAAGCTAAGGACCAGCCTGAACGGCAAAAGTAACCACATTAGAAGAATCGACCAGATAATCAGGCTTCACAAGAGAGGGAAACCTAATGTGTCACTATAGAGCGACGATTTCCAACAGAACGGTCCCCCCCCCCATAGGATATACATAGGATATACCCGTGTAAATGGTAGTTATACCAGGATATATGAGACAAAAACTTGATCAGTAAGTGTGGCCAAGACCGTAGAGCCGCCAAGATGTCACATTGGATACTTAAGGAGGCAGTGGAAGCACAGTGAGTCATCTGCTTGATGTATTATTTAACTCCTCTCCGGGAAAGATGAAGTGAGATGACTCACTTCTCCGGGAAAGATGAAGTGAGATGACTCACTTCTCCGGGAAAGATGAAGTGAGATGACTCACTTCTCCGGGAAAGATGAAGTGAGATGACTCACTTCTCCGGGAAAGATGAAGTGAGATGACTCACTTCTCCGGGAAAGATGAAGTGAGATGACTCACTTCTCCGGGAAAGAGTTTTAAGAATGCTGTAAAATGTGATGCCAAAATACACAAGGAGGGAAGACAAGAATCACTAAAGTGACACGTTTCTCAACCCTTATAACACTGAAATAACTCCGGGTCGTGTATTAGATAAACACACACACACGGATTTCATTGTCAGCTGAAAGCAGACTATTTCTGTCTTTTGTTCCCTGATACCGCTTAAAATTAAACACAAAACTCTCACAAATATTTTTACAAAATATCAAAACTAACCTATTTATCATAATTTCTTGCTGAACCCCTTGTTACCTTGGCGTTCCTCAGAGCCCAGGTAAGAAAATATATAGATCCTCAATCAGTCCCTTCAACTTACTAAAGACTGGTTCAAAAACTTAAAACAGTTGAACTTTGTCTCTGTAATGTAATGTAATTTTTATTATTTAAATTAGGATTTATTAGGATTTAATGTAAACAAAATCCAGCTTGAATATCTTATTAATAGTTCTACAAATACTCTAACAGAAATCATACACGAGAGAGAGAGACGGGCAGACTGCATATTTCTAGACTGCCATAAAGCATTTGATACTGTTCTACACATGGCTAGAGAAGAAAGAGGTCATATCAGTTGGTGTGCTAATGTGAATAAGGGAGTACCTTTCATGCCGAAATTAGAGGGTAACATTCAGAGTGGAGGGAGTCGTTGTTGTTGTTTAAGATTCGCTCCTTGGAACAAAAAGTTCCAAGTAGCACGGGCTATGGTGAGCCCGTAGTGGACTTTTTTCTTAGTGGAGGGAGGAAACGAGTGTAGTGCCACAAGGGTGAGTCTAGGGCTTGACAAAAGGGAATCAATATTTACAGACTATTCAAAACTAATTAGAATGTTCGGAACAGATAATGATACCTTGCAAAAGAATCATGACACGCCAGATTAGTCTGAAAAAAATGGCTGCTAGAATTTAACCCAGCTAAATGCAAGGTTGTGAGGAGAGTAAGAGGAGTGAGAAGACATGTGCAGGAGTAATGAAGGAAGGGTAGACAATCTCTTGCTTCAGAAAAGGAAGGGAAGGGAACTATCAGCATAAAGCGCCAAGCCATTACGACTATATAGCACTGGGAAGGGGTCAGGATAAGGATTTGGGATGGGACGGGGGAGAGGAATGGTGAACGTTCGTAAACGTTTGTGTAGCCTTCAGAAACTTCGCCAGTGAAGCCTATACCGGACCCTATACCAAACCTACGTAAGACCCACTCCTCAATGTGCAGCCCTGGCATGGAACCCTCACCTAAACAAAGAAATAATAATAATACAACTAGAAATAGCCCTGAAATGTACAAAAAGACTCATTCCTTAACTAAGCAGCTTGAGTTACGAGGAAAGACTTGTGACACTGGATCTCATCACAATAAAGGAGAGCTGGCATAACTTATAAGATACTAAAAAGCTTGAACAAATTAGACACAGAAACATACATTATAGCTAGGGGCTACAGAACGGGTGGGACATAGATAACAACTGATCACAAAGGAGTTACACTGATATCACAAAGGATAACTTCAGTCTTGGAGACGTCACTGAAATAGGTCAGACGAACTCGTTGAAACTGAACTCACTACGTAATTCCAAATGTAAATATGACAATCAGAAAAAACAATCAGAAAAAAATAAAATAATTGAATTATAAGAAACGTGGGAAGTGTGTAATTGTATTAAACTAGAAATATTCTGAAAGCGGAACTAAGAGGAATGTTTGTCCATTACAAACACATCTAGGTGAGTACCTTTATGAGGGACCATCTAGGTGAGTACCTTTATGTGGGACCATCTAGGTGAGTACCTCTCTGTGAGACCATCTAGGTGAGTACCTCTCTGTGGGACCATCTAGGTGAGTACCTTTATGTGGGACCATCTAGGTGAGTACCTTTATGTGGGACCATCTAGGTGAGTACCTTTATGTGGGACCATCTAGGTGAGTACCTTTATGTGGGACCATCTAGGTGAGTACCTCTCTGTGAGACCATCTAGGTGAGTACCTCTCTGTGGGACCATCTAGGTGAGTACCTTTATGTGGGACCATCTAGGTGAGTACCTTTATGTGGGACCATCTAGGTGAGTACCTTTATGTGGGACCATCTAGGTGAGTACCTTTATGTGGGACCATCTAGGTGAGTACCTCTCTGTGAGACCATCTAGGTGAGTACCTTTATGTGGGACCATCTAGGTGAGTACCTCTCTGTGGGACCATCTAGGTGAGTACCTCTCTGTGGGACCATCTAGGTGAGTACCTTTATGTGGGACCATCTAGGTGAGTACCTTTATGTGGGACCATCTAGGTGAGTACCTTTATGTGGGACCATCTAGGTGAGTACCTCTCTGTGGGACCATCTAGGTGAGTACCTCTCTGTGGGACCATCTAGGTGAGTACCTCTCTGTGGGACCATCTAGGTGAGTACCTCTCTGTGGGACCATCTAGGTGAGTACCTTTATGTGGGACCATCTAGGTGAGTACCTTTATGTGGGACCATCTAGGTGAGTACCTTTATGTGGGACCATCTAGGTGAGTACCTCTCTGTGGGACCATCTAGGTGAGTACCTCTCTGTGGGACCATCTAGGTGAGTACCTCTCTGTGAGACTATCTAGGTGAGTACCTCTCTGTGGGACCATCTAGGTGAGTACCTCTCTGTGGGACCATCTAGGTGAGTACCTCTCTGTGAGACCATCCAAGTGAGTACATGCATACCGGAGTTAATTGTAGTCGCAACCTTCCCTGCGTCGATGGGTCCCGTCTGTGTTCCCCAATCGCCACCTGGGACCTGCTTATGGGGCCCTTTGTGGCCCTCCTGAGGGGCCCCCTCCTGTCCCTCCTGAGGGGCCCCCTCCTGTCCCTCCTGAGGGGCCCCCTCCTGTCCCTCCTGAGGGGCCCCCTCCTGTCCCTCCTGAGGGGCCCCCTCCTGTCCCTCCTGAGGGGCCCCCTCCTGTCCCTCCTGAGGGGCCCCTTGTGGCCCTCAGTATGCGTCGTATCTCTCACCCTTCACAATTTACATAATTCCGATAGTTTTAAATTCCGCCAGGCTGTCATTAGGACGGAGCGTTGCTAGCGCCGGCGGCCGGACGAAACGATAATTCGTGAGCATTGTGACGAGGGTCCAACGACGCCAGGGGCGGGTGGAGGTGCGCGATAAGTAAAGGTGGCCGACAGGTGATGGTCGGGCCGGACTGAACCCCTCGCTGGCTCGACTCAGGTTAATTGGCTCGTTTACCGACGCGCTGCAATTGAGGTCTGCAACAATGATGATCAACTTGCTGGTCTTCCCTCTCTGTGTGTGTGTACTCACCTAGTTGTGCTTGCGGGGGGGGGGTTGAGCTTTGGCTCTTTGGTCTCAGTCTCTCAACCGTCAATCTACTGGTGTATAGATTCTTGAGCTTCTCGAGCTCTATCATAATTGTGTGTGTGTGTGTGTGTGTGTGTGTGTGTGTGTGTGTGTGTGTGTGTGTGTGTGTGTGTGTGTGTGTGTGTGTGTGTGTGTGTGTGTGTGTGTGTGTGTGTGTGTGTGTGTGTGTGTGTGTGTGTGTGTGTGTGTGTGTGTGTGTGTGTGTGTGTGTGTGTGTACGTGTGCGTGTACGTGTACGTGTACTCAACTATTTGTACTTGAGGGGGTTTGATCGTCAGTTCAGATCCACTGGTGTACATGTTCCCAAATCAACTGTTTAAATGCTTGTCAACACCTCTTCAGTCGTTCCCGCGTCTTAATAACTACCATGTCGCTCATTTGCACACATGAGGTTACTATCAGCGCCCTCTCTTTCGTCCGCTGTTCCTGTCCGATAGCCTGTCCTTATCCACCATGTGTATTCCGCTTGCCATTTGGTAGGTCTTGGTTCCTTTTCACCTCTAATCACCTGTGGTTCAGTTCCTGTGGTATGTCCTCATAACTCTTGCCTCTCAGCTCTAGTGCTCGTCTGGCGGCATACTTCTGGACTTTCTCCAGCATTGTTTGGTGCTTGGCGAGGTGGACACTCCTTGTGTTCTGTCTCTCACTGTGTTCTCTCTCTCGTTGTGTTCTGTTTCACGTTGTGTTCTGTCTCTCACTGTTCTGTCTCTCACTGTGTTCTGTCTCTCGCTGTGTTCTGTCTCTCACTGTGTTCTGCCTCTCACTGTGTTCTGCCTCACACTCATTGTATACTGGCCTTGAAGTCTACTTCCCTTCTGTACCAATTTTCATCATTTAACTTAAGTTTGAGCTGAATTCCAGCTCCCCGCCCTTTTTTCAGGGGTCACCCTTGTGTTCTTCCCCTTAGTTTTGTAGCACTGCGAGCATCGACACGCGAGAGCCCGTTTTCTATGTCCAGACTGTTTTGTATATGAAAAATAGAAGACCTACCTGGTGATAATCCCTTTGGCACACCTTCCTTCTCTCCTACATGTGGCCTGTACGGATTTTCTCAACCAGTTCACCCCTGGTTAATTATCAGTACCTTCGTGTAGTAAGGTGATTAGGGTCTTCCAACAGCCTGAGGTGATACAATGAGCTTCTTCCTTCTGTCCTGTCTGATAACTGCTCTCTTTTTTGGTAATATAATTCGAGTAAATTTGTCCGGTACGACGTCCCTTCTCATAATAATAATCCGTCTTGAATGTGAATGCTACCTATTTGGGGCCAGATTCACGAAGCAGTTACGCAAATACTTACGAACGTGTACATCTTTTCTCAATCTTTGGCGGCTTTGTTTACAATTATTAGACAGTTAATGAGCTCTGAATCCCAGGAGGCTGTTTATAACAATAACAACAATTAAGTGGGAAGTTTTCATGCTTGTAAACTGTTTAATAAATGTAAACAAAGCCGCCAAAGATGGAGAAAAGATGTACACGTTCGTAAATTCTTGCGTAACTGCCTCGTGAATGTGGCTGTTGCTGTCTTTTGGCCGGCAGTTAGATCCCCACTTACTACCCCTCTTAATTGTCATAGTGTATAATATCACAAATAGTTTATCCAACCACTTGGGCTGGACGGTAGAGCGACGGTCCTGCTTCATGTAGGTCCGCGTTCAATTCCCGCCCGACCAAGTGGTTGGGCACCATTCCTTTCCCCCGTCCCATCCCATCCCAAATCCTCATCCTGATGATTGATTGATTGATTGATTGATGAAGATTAAGCCACCCAAAAGGTGGCACGGGCATGAATAGCCCGTAAGTGGTGGCCCTTTTGAGCCATTACCAGTATCAAGAGCTAATACTGGAGAACTGTGGAGGTGCAACTGCACCCTGCGTGACGGGAGATGTTTCCCGTGTGTCCTCATCCTGATGTTGTTGTTATAGATTCAGCTACTCGGAACAAGTTCCAAGTAGCACGGGCTATGGTGAGCCCGTAACTTATCTGGCACAGGAGCGGGGCAAGAAGCACGGGCTATGGTGAGCCCGTAACTTACATGGCACAGGAGCGGGGCAAGAAGCACGGGCAATGGTGAGCCCGTAGTGGACTTACCTGGCACAGGAGCGGGGCAAGAAGCACGGGCTATGGTGAGCCCGTAGTGGACTTACCTGGCACAGGAGCGGGGCAAGAAGCACGGGCTATGGTGAGCCCGTAACTTACCTGGCACAGGAGCGGGGCAAGTAGCACGGGCTATGGTGAGCCCGTAACTTACCTGGCACAGGAGCGGGGCAAGAAGCACGGGCTATGGTGAGCCCGTAACTTACCTGGCACAGGAGCGGGGCAAGTAGCACGGGCTATGGTGAGCCCGTAACTTCCCTGACACAGGAGCGGGGCAAGAAGCACGGGCTATGGTGAGCCCGTAACTTATCTGGCACAGGAGCGGGGCAAGTAGCACGGGCTATGGTGAGCCCGTAACTTACCTGGCACAGGAGCGGGGCAAGTAGCACGGGCTATGGTGAGCCCGGAACTTATCTGGCACAGGAGCGGGGCAAGAAGCACGGGCTATGGTGAGCCCGTAACTTACCTGGCACAGGAGCGGGGCAAGTAGCACGGGCTATGGTGAGCCCGTAACTTACCTGGCACAGGAGCGGGGCAAGTAGCACGGGCTATGGTGAGCCCGTAACTTATCTGGCACAGGAGCGGGGCAAGTAGCACGAGCTATGGTGAGCCCGTAACTTACCTGGCACAGGAGCGGGGCAAGAAGCACGGGCTATGGTGAGCCCGTAACTTATCTGGCACAGGAGCGGGGCAAGTAGCACGGGCTATGGTGAGCCCGTAACTTACCTGGCACAGGAGCGGGGCAAGTAGCACGGGCTATGGTGAGCCCGTAACTTACCTGGCACAGGAGCGGGGCAAGAAGCACGGGCTATGGTGAGCCAGTAGTGGACTTACCTGGCACAGGAGCGGGGCAAGAAGCACGGGCTATGGTGAGCCCGTAGTGGACTTACCTGGCACAGGAGCGGGGCAAGAAGCACGGGCTATGGTGAGCCCGTAACTTACCTGGCACAGGAGCGGGGCAAGAAGCACGGGCTATGGTGAGCCCGTAACTTACCTGGCACAGGAGCGGGGCAAGAAGCACGGGCTATGGTGAGCCCGTAACTTACCTGGCACAGGAGCGGGGCAAGTAGCACGGGCTATGGTGAGCCCGTAACTTACCTGGCACAGGAGCGGGGCAAGAAGCACGGGCTATGGTGAGCCCGTAACTTACCTGGCACAGGAGCGGGGCAAGAAGCACGGGCTATGGTGAGCCTCGTGGACGGAAGGTGTCTCCCGTGCTCATCCTGATCTCTTCCCAGTGTTATATAGTCGTAATGGCTTGGCGCTTTCTTCTGATAATTGCCTTGCCTTGTTCGTGGACTCTGCTAACTCCTTGAAAATTCTTAACGAGATCTGAATCTTCATTTTTCGTTATGTCAATCATAACTTTATTCGTAAATGTTCCGTGTTTTTTACAATGTAAAAAATAAACATAATAATAATCTTATAGTTGAGTTAGTTTACAGAAATTTACGGTCAATTATTTACAGAAAGAAATGGGCAGAAATTATTTCACCTGATGCCCCTGTTCACCTAGCTTTAAATAGGTACCTGGAAGTTAGACAGGTATTACGCGCTGCTTCCTGGTAATCTACCAGGTAATCCCCCGCCAGGTAATCCTCCGCCAGGTAATCCCCCGCCAGGTAATCCCCCGCCAGGTAATCCCCCGCCAGGTAATCCCCCGCCAGGTAATCTCCCACCAGGTAATCCCCCGCCAGGTAATCCCCCACCAGGTAATCTCCCACCAGGTAATCCCCCGCCAGGTAATCCCCCACCAGGTAATCTCCCACCAGGTAATCCCCCGCCAGGTAATCCCCCACCAGGTAATCCCCCACCAGGTAATCCCCCGCCAGGTAATCCCCCGCCAGGTATAATAATCCCGAGCCTCGTGATATCCTTGCTCCCTCCGTCACGGTTCTTCAGAAAGGGAAAAAAAAGATGGAAGAATGAAGCTGTGTATGCAAATGAGCAACTCAACGGTCGTTCAGTATTTTCAAGCGGGGCCAGGAACTGGGGTTCCCCTGAGACCATCCCCAGGGGCCATGATACTGGGGTTCCCCTGAGACCATCCCCAGGGGCCATGATACTGGTGTTCCCCTGAAACCATCCCCAGGGGCCATGATACTGGTGTTCCCCTGAAACCATCCCCAGGGGCCATGATACTGGGGTTCCCCTGAGACCATCCCCAGGGGCCATGATACTGGGGTTCCCCTGAGACCATCCCCAGGGGCCATGATACTGGGGTTCCCCTGAGACCATCCCCAGGGGCCATGATACTGGGGTTCCCCTGAGACCATCCCCAGGGGCCATGATACTGGGGTTCCCCTGAGACCATCCCCAGGGGCCATGATACTGGGGTTCCCCTGAGACCATCCCCAGGGGCCATGATACTGGGGTTCCCCTGAGACCATCCCCAGGGGCCATGATACTGGGGTTCCCCTGAGACCATCCCCAGGGGCCATGATACTGGTGTTCCCCTGAGACCATCCCCAGGGGCCATGATACTGGGGTTCCCCTGAGACCATCCCCAGGGGCCATGATACTGGGGTTCCCCTGAGACCATCCCCAGGGGCCATGATACTGGGGTTCCCCTGAGACCATCCCCAGGGGCCATGATACTGGGGTTCCCCTGAGACCATCCCCAGGGGCCATGATACTGGGGTTCCCCTGAGACCATCCCCAGGGGCCATGATACTGGGGTTCCCCTGAGACCATCCCCAGGGGCCATGATACTGGGGTTCCCCTGAGACCATCCCCAGGGGCCATGATACTGGTGTTCCCCTGAGACCATCCCCAGGGGCCATGATACTGGGGTTCCCCTGAGACCATCCCCAGGGGCCATGATACTGGGGTTCCCCTGAGACCATCCCCAGGGGCCATGATACTGGGGTTCCCCTGAGACCATCCCCAGGGGCCATGATACTGGTGTTCCCCTGAAACCATCCCCAGGGGCCATGATACTGGTGTTCCCCTGAAACCATCCCCAGGGGCCATGATACTGGGGTTCCCCTGAGACCATCCCCAGGGGCCATGATACTGGGGTTCCCCTTAGACCATCCCCAGGGGCCATGATACTGGGGTTCCCCTGAGACCATCCCCAGGGGCCATGATACTGGGGTTCCCCTGAGACCATCCCCAGGGGCCATGATACTGGGGTTCCCCTGAGACCATCCCCAGGGGCCATGATACTGGGGTTCCCCTGAGACCATCCCCAGGGGCCATGATACTGGGGTTCCCCTGAGACCATCCCCAGGGGCCATGATACTGGTGTTCCCCTGAGACCATCCCCAGGGGCCATGATACTGGGGTTCCCCTGAGACCATCCCCAGGGGCCATGATACTGGGGTTCCCCTGAGACCATCCCCAGGGGCCATGATACTGGGGTTCCCCTGAGACCATCCCCAGGGGCCATGATACTGGGGTTCCCCTTAGACCATCCCCAGGGGCCATGATACTGGGGTTCCCCTGAGACCATCCCCAGGGGCCATGATACTGGGGTTCCCCTGAGACCATCCCCAGGGGCCATGATACTGGGGTTCCCCTGAGACCATCCCCAGGGGCCATGATACTGGGGTTCCCCTGAGACCATCCCCAGGGGCCATGATACTGGGGTTCCCCTGAGACCATCCCCAGGGGCCATGATACTGGTGTTCCCCTGAGACCATCCCCAGGGGCCATGATACTGGGGTTCCCCTGAGACCATCCCCAGGGGCCATGATACTGGGGTTCCCCTGAGACCATCCCCAGGGGCCATGATACTGGGGTTCCCCTGAGACCATCCCCAGGGGCCATGATACTGGGGTTCCCCTGAGACCATCCCCAGGGGCCATGATACTGGTGTTCCCCTGAGACCATCCCCAGGGGCCATGATACTGGTGTTCCCCTGAGACCATCCCCAGGGGCCATGATACTGGGGTTCCCCTGAGACCATCCCCAGGGGCCATGATACTGGGGTTCCCCTGAGACCATCCCCAGGGGCCATGATACTGGGGTTCCTGGAACTTATCTCGGCTCCTACGGATTTACTTAATAATAATAATAATAATAATAATAATAATAATAATAATAATAATAATAATAATAATAATAATAATATAAAGAAACTTACCACAATACCGTAACCCTTAAATGAAGGTGAAGGAAATACCCAAGTTTAGTAAGTCTATTAAAAATCAAATTTTCGGGCATAAGCTATATCCGTTCTCAAGGTGTCGTGTACAATGTTTTGAAAAATATTCTAGGGTTTTTTTCCTAGAATCTTTTTCCCCCTAGAAAATAAATATAATAAATAATAAATATGTTTATTCAGGTAAGGTATATACATACAAGTGATGTTACATTAATGGATTGATATATAGATAGAGCTAGTACATACAATGCCTAAAGCCACTATTACGCAATGCGTTTCGGGCAAGAAAAACATTAACATCTAGAACTTAATACTAATTGAGCATAAAGAATGAAAAGTGTTGAGAACAAATACAAATAAAGATAAAAAAAAGGAGGAACATGACTGAAAAAGCAGCACAAATACAATAGGTTGACAAACAGTGTTGATTAAAAAAAAAAAAAAAAAAAAAAAAATAACGGACATGGGTTGACAATAGAGGAGTGAGGTAGGTTACAGGGAATTTATTAGGTAGTGTTTAGCTTTTATCTTAAACTGGTTGAGAGAGGTACAGTCTTTAACATGGTTGGGAAGGTCATTCCACATTCTGGGCCCCTTGATTTGTAGAGCATTTCTGGTTTGATTAAGTCGTACTCTAGGAATATCAAAACTGTATTTATTTCTGGTGTGATGCTCATGGGTTCTGTTACAACCTTCTATGAAGCTTTTGAGATCAGGATTGGCATTATAGTTTAGCGTTTTATATATGTATAATACACATGAGAGAATGTGCAGTGACTTAATGTCTAACATATTTAGAGATTTGAGTAGGGGTACCGAGTGATGTCTGGGGCCAGAGTTGGATATTGTCCTAATAGCGGCTTTGTGTTGGGTAATTACAAGTAAAACAAGGGTAAAAAAGATGACTCTAGCAAAGCGCTTCACTTGGCATCCATCATTATGATTAATGACGTAAATTTTGATTATGCTTTCCTGGGACTCGGCAACGGATGCCAACGTTTCAAATTCAAATTCAAATTTTTATTCGGGAAAAGTACATACATAGATGATGAGTTACAACCGTAATGTTGGAGTCATAGATAGAGCTGGTGCATACAATACCTAAAGCCACTAAAACGCATTGCATATTCAGTATTCAGAAGAATACTCAATTATCCTGATTTCTGGGAACTGTGGCCAGGGTTCTGTGGAACTATTATCCCGACTCTGGATATCACGATATCTGTGGTTATGTGAATTAATGAGATTAGTTAGTTTTGTTTTCTTAAGAATAATATTTGTAGGCATCCGTCAGTCTCAGGAGACTATGGAGTTGCGCTCTGATTGTCAGTCTGGAGTGGCCTCTCCAGGGCGCAAAGCCAGGGTAGGTTGATACGGGGGGAGAAGCTGTTACCCATGCAGCAGGTCTTTTACGTTCCAAAAGGCAACGTAAAAGAGTAATTTTACGGTACCACCACATGGTCCTTTTACCATGTGATGGTACAGTTGACTATGGCACGTCTGGGAACATCCCGTGCGTAGGTTCGAACCCTCATCATTGCCCTTGTGGATTTGCTCATTTGATATATCACGCTATTGTGATTTATGTGTGGATAGGGTGAGGTGATTGTTGCCTTACTCCGGCTTCTAGCTATCCCCCCAGGTCTGCTATCTTCCCTCTGGGTCAATGGAGGACCATCAAACAGCTGTATGCTTGAAGTCGAATTCATCTGGATGTTGATTACTGGTGTCAGCTTCCGCATGAACACAGCCTCAAGCGTACGATGCCTCCTACAATCGTCGGTGCGTGTGATTATTGTCGTATATTTCACTGTCTTGGCGGCTCAGGATGGTGTTGAGAAAGATGTTCCTTGATACCTCCCTTCTGCAAATGAAGCGTAAGTCTACTCAATGTATTCGTGGTATTTCCAATGTACAATATATTTCCAGCCCGTCCTCCAAAAATGGGGAAGTAAATGTAACAGCCCCATAAGTGCAATTATGTACTATGTATGACAGTCGGAAAATGTACTTATTACACTTAGTATTAAAACGTACTGTCAATTCGAAGGATGGGTTGCAGCGAGGAGGCAGAGATGTTATTTCTCATAATGAGGCAAGATGTACGAGAGTTGTTATATAAATGACAGGACGAATCCTTCTGTTTTCACTGCAAGGCTTGCAATTCCTGTCAATTATATATCGTATCGATTGATTGATGAAGATTAACCCACCCAAAAGGTGGCACGGGCATGAATAGCCCGTAAGTGGTGGTCCTTTTGAGCCATTACCAGTATCAATAGATGATACTGGAGATCTGTGGAGGTGCGACTGCACCCTGCGTGACGGGAGATGTCTCCCGTGTATATCGTATCATCTTCTCATCCTTCTTATATGAGTCAATGTATTTTTATAATACACTATAATGTCTTCCCTTGTGTCCCCCAAAGAAAGGGATTATCCTCAATCAGATGGCGGCCTGGCTTCTTATATGCACTGAGTCCCCCGACACAATGAATTATATGAATTACTAAATACAACAGGTATAATTTTTATGTGAAGGCAGTGTGAGCCTACAGACAACTTATACACTAACACTAATGTATCTACAGTAGGAAAATTTGAGATAGGCTTAATCGACGGGCTGGAATCGACTTGAGAATGGTCCAGGACGGACCGAAACGTCGTCGTCCCTTCACCTTCTAGTGTGCGGTCTGGTCAGCATAATTTAGCCACGTTATTGTGACTCATCGCCTGCATTGAGATAGGCCTAGCTACTTAGTTTAAGATTTTTGTTTAAATATCTTAGCACTAATAATTAATTACCTACTTATAATAAATCTTTGGATATTACTTGAATATTAGCGATGTGGCACAGTGATAATAGGGGGAATATAGCTATCGTAAGATTCACTTTGTCTCAGACTTTTTATGGTCTGATGGCGTTCTTGTACTATTTGCCTCGCCTCTGCTATCAATCGAGGGACCAAGGTTCAATCCCTAGCAGGACAGAAGCGGTTGGGGACGTTTCCTTTCAAATGATGCTATATTCATCTAATTGTTAAATAGGTACCCTGGAGTTAATCAATTATTGAGGATTGTATTCTAACCTAGGAGGACCTCGAGAAGCCTGAAGATAGGCTTCCTGTCCTCGACATCGGAAAATTAAATTTAACCCCTTTTACCAGCACATATAGTTTAGGCAACTCATAAAATATTATATTTTAACTCTATCCTTTTTATGATAAGTGCAGGCTACGTTTGGCAGTGTAATCGTTTATGCACGAGGTACCTGGTAATGTGAGGGACCGTTTCCAGCATTTGTTTACGTCTGGTGGCGGAGACGTCACGATCTCAGCGTTGTGAAGACGTTTAAGGGCTCTGTGGTTCTTGTCAAGATGGATATATCGCTGTTTGGGAAGAGGTCCGAGGGCGATGACGATTATTACTGTGACTTGAGCGATGATGACGATATTCTGTGCAGCTCGAAATGTATCAGGTACCGTCCATCAGCCCTTTTTATAATTTGATTACATTTTCTTCATTAAATTCCTACCCACATTAGTTCCATTATAAATAGCAGATCTTATGGCAATAGTCAACTGCAGTAATGTTTCAATTTTTTATTTCCTTAGTACTAGAGAATTTGTACATCCTCCAACTGTTTTCATTGTTTCTCTACATTGTATCAAATTAAACTTAGGCTTGCCTGACTTAATAGTCAAACCAGGCATGAATAAATTTAACCTGAAACTAGTGCCTAGGCTATGTAGAAAAAAAATCAAAAATATATTTGCACAGCGAAGGTTGGTTCTGGAATGAACCATTTTTTAATTTTTTTTTTTTTTAAGATTTATTTTTTTATTTATTTATATATACAAGAAGTTACATTGGGTTTATGAGAGTACATAGCACGATGTATTTACATTCTTGTAAAGCCACTAGTATGCACAGCATTTCGGGTAGGTTCTGTTTTTAGATTAAGTTTAGTTGTGTTAGAACAGAGTGCTGTAGTTTGTTTTAATGCATATTTACTTTATCATTCATCTAAATTTCTTGTTTATTGTATGCTTTAAATATAATGTATATAGCATATTGATATGCATAAGACAGTCAGGTGTGAAATCTTATGGTACCACAAAGTTACTAGATACTGCTACATTACTGAGTAATTAATATCAGATACCTCATGAAGAAGAGTTCTTTGATGCATTACTAATGCTGTATATTCCTTATGAGTTTGGAAAAATTATGATATCTAATTGAAGAAATGTTAAAGTTTATAATTTTTGTGATAGTACTGGTACAGTAATGTATAAAATTTACTGTACACAGTTTAATTGCAAAAATATTTTACCAGCTTTCACTAGAAAATATGTAACAGTGTTCGTAGTATATTAGTGAATACATTTTCTTTAAAGGTATTTTTTTTACAGTTCAGATGAAGATGATGAAAAGTTTTTCATAGTACCTGCATCCACAAAAATACAAAAAAAAGGTGAGTAATAAACAGTTTCATTAAAGATAATTTTTTGTAAGCTTAGTACTGTAATTGTGTGCAAGCTGCAACCTATGTTTATGCACAATGAAATCACATTAATGTGATGTATCGATGAGAAAATCAGTAGGAGCCATGAGGAGAATTCGAACCCACACACTTGGTACTCCCAATCCCACTTTCTAGACCACTATACCACAACATGCTCAAAAGCAATGCAACCTGGGATTCAACTGATTCCTCTAGGGATCCCAAGACTTCCACTGAAGCCCAATCAGGGGGTTACACACATTGTCCCCCATGCACTGTGGCTGTGGTTTAGGAGTTCTACCTCCAATGTTTCTCTTCAAATGAACAATGAGGTTTGAATCCAATTTGAAAAAAAAGCTGCATTGTCCTTTGCAGTGTGAAAAGTGGGCAAGCATTAAAAACTCGGGGAAAAAAATATAAATTTTCTTCAAGGTAAAATAAAGAACATATAATTTACATCAATGCTTAACTTACAATCGTTGGCTGTTAAACAATAGCAAAAAATAATATGTACATATGGAAGTTACATTAATCAATTTGTACAATAAGAAGAACTAGGCATACGAAAGAGTACATGTAAAACACCAACCTGTGCATGAAGCCGTTTCTAAACTGCTTGGTGGTAGATTGTGGACAGTGTTGACCCCATGGAGGGCACTGATAGAGACTGACTTGATGATGCAGGTCGGGGGGCACATCCCTTGCTGGTGACATCACATTCTGCGGTAATGTCACTTTGAACGAGGAGCTGGCAAGGTAACTACTGCCGGTGAGGTGTGTAAGTGACGGTGCATAGAAAGGAAGGGGAAGTGTTGTCTAGACAGTGCATCTAGCACTGGCTGGAACCCCAGAACATACGTATTTGTAGATTTGTTGATTCTTGATGGTGTTGAATATTTGTCGTGACTAAGCTGTCAACGATGAAGGTGAGAGGGAAGAGGCAGTTTACCCTGCTATGCAAGGAAATTGTGTGACAACATTTAATGCCAAACAAGAAGAAAGCTACAAATTTAACAAATGATAGTACAACTTTTAAAGAGGGCATAATGTAAAAAAAGAAAAGAGAGAATATGGACATGTGTTAAGGGGAAATCTTAAAATTAAATGAGAAATGGTAACTTTGGTGGATTGTTGAATGCAACTCATGCATACTTTCCAGTAATTTTTTTATATTTTTTAAATTTATCTTTGGTGTTCATAGATCATTATATTTGGTTTAACTTCACCTGATTGCAAAAGTATAAACTTATTTCCATGCCTACCATCACCTGATTGCAAGAGTATAAACTTATTTCCATGTCTCAGATATTCGTGCATTCACATTTTGGGCATCTTGGCAGACATACTACACTGTACTGTTTTATTTCTTTTGTTTATGTAATAATGCTTGTATATGTAAAGTAGTTTGTGTAAAAAAAAAATTTTTCCTTTGTTCATCATTTTATTTTTACTGTACGTACCATGAAACAAGCACTTTAATTTTGTCTACCTTTTTTGCTTTGTTTCTAGTTAGTAATGAGGATGACAATGATGATTTTGAGAGAGAAATGGCATCGGAGCTCTCACAGACTATGAAACGTCTCGCTACATCCTTCAGCAAGAATAAACCACAGACCAGCACAAATGAAACAAGAAGTAGCCAAGGATCAAAACTTGGTGATAAAGAGAAGGAACTTTCAGAGGATGCATCAAACTTTTACGATGATGTATATTTTGACTCGGATGATTCTGATCCTGAGGGTAAGTGGTGTATTCAAGCATGCAAAGTATGAGCATTGTGGCATATATAGAATGATGTATACACAAATCTTACTTTCCATATCATACATCTCATTGTTCCATGTCCCTATCATATTTTCATTACTTGACCTCAGTATTTTATGTTTGATGCCTATTACTTCAGTTCACCAAAGGATCGTATATTTAAAGTTATAAGTTATTGATTAAGTTATCTACACCAGACCTCTACTGCAAGTTATGTTGAGGAGTGTAGTAGTTAGCTGTGTGCTTTCTAACATGCTGTAATTGTGCCTAGTCCTGATTCCTGTGCATGTTGATGCTTTGTATTTTATCTGAGGGTACACTTGGGGATGTGTAAGTGATTGTTCACATTCTTGGCTACCTATGCTTTTCCCTGCTGGGCATTTATGATTGGGGTTCGGGGTCAACTCAGCAGAGATGCCTCATTCGTACCTAGCATGCCTGTCTATAGGCATGACAATCTAGGTATAATGTTGTCCTTGCCTCTGTTGGTTATTTTTTTAGTCTTACATTTTTGGTTATATTGTTATGGCTTTGCCATCAGCCTCTTTGCCTTATACAGTACTGTTGTTTTTACTATTTTTTCTGGGTGTGATTTTGTGTTTTTAAACACTATTGGTCATTCCTTTTGCAATTATCATTTAGCTAATTGGGTGCTGGGCTTCTTGCACCCTTACATCTGTGTCATTTGCCTACCCTGGACCTATCAGGCTGCTGCCATTTTGTGTGACTGTACTTTGCAGTACAGGCTGTCGGTGCCCCTGTCTGCTGGAGATGGCATTCTTCCCAATTCTTTGCTGTTCTGTGATTCGGAGTTTTAGTGTTTGGGACACTTAGGCTAAGTGTCTGCTAGCTTCCTCTTCTGCTTATGCCTCGGCCATTGAGCGGTTAGTTTGTCCAGCTTCAGTTCTGTCCACATCTCGGCTTCCGCTCTTGGTCTAGACTAAGGGCAGAAGACATAATGGTGCCTGCAGACCTGCAGGCACCATTATGTCTTGGGTTGCCAGAAGCCATTTTCTGGGCTCTTCCTCAGTAACTGCATGTCTCAGCCCTGTCTTCTTTCTTGGGACTTGATCTCTAATCTCCATGAGCTTTTCTGCCTCATTGAGGGGATAAGGGAGCAATAGAAATTTGCAAAAATTTATATTGTGAAAAGGTTTTACAAAAGGTTTTTTACTGTCTAAAAAAAAGTAAATGGGGGAAGGGGGTGAAGAGGGACACTACATTATAATAATAATAATTAATTTTGTTGGAAACAGGAAGCCTATGTGTATGTATATACTTTAGGGTTGAATCAACCTCCTCCCAAGGTCAAACTACTAGCCTTCCCCAGGATGCAACCCCCAAAAGTTTGTTAACTCCCGGGTAACTATTTATTGCTAGGTGAACAATCACATTAGGTGAAAGGAAATGTGCCCAACCATTTCTGTCCCACCCAGGAATCGAACCTGGGATTCCCAACTTTGAGTCGAGAATGAAGCCAACTGCACTAAGAGACCCTTTACACTTGATGCTTGATCTATGGAATAATAACACTGTTAAATGTTATCTCTAATACAGTGTTTGGCAGTCACCAAGTAATATATGATGCTGACAATAAGTCTTGACTACTCATGCTTTTAAAGTTGAATGTGTAATTCTGGCACTACATGGGGTTCAGACACACTATGTGCAATTTAAATTTTTGGATTATCTTGTTAAAAAAAAGTCACCAAATTTCTCTTGATGGCCATCTTGATGGTCTTAAGATGGATATCTAAGCATGGAAGCAACATTTTGAGACATTGGAGTATAAACAAACATACATGAAGAGTCACAATGACAACATATGAGTTCCCCCCTCAGTAGCTCCTTTGAGCTTGTCATATGACAAGCTCAAGGGAGCTGCTGAGGGGAATACATATGACAAACTGAAAGGATCCACTGAGGGGGAGGGAGGGAGGGAATATGGCAGAAATAGTTTATTCAGAGTGCTGTGTGGCCAATAATTATTTTTGCAAGTAGAACTTTAGTATTAGTTTCATTTGCAGCTGCTGAGACTTCAAACAGAGCCTTCAAAAGCAAGAAGAAGGAAAAGCGGCGAATTCTGACAGACGATGAGCTTTTTTATGACCCGACAATGGATGATAAAGATCAGGAATGGGTAGACAAGATGAGGAGATCTTATCAACCAAAAAAAAAGAGGTAAATCATTAAACTTTATATCCCATCATTTATAGCTCTCTCTCTCACTCACTCTCTGTTTAACTTATTTTGCATATTTAGACTTCAGAATTTAGCATTTGTGGTTGACTTTCATAACATTGTTGGAATTTAGGTTGCATAGTAATGAGGGTTGTTCCTCAAAAGCTATTCCTTATTTTATATATTTTGAAAGTTTGAAATTTGGTTTATAGCTGTTTAATGAATTGTCTTGAAGCTTTTTATTACACAGTGATATTTACAGATCCACAAGTCAACTTGACACATCCAGCCAGCCTCAGAAGTTGCCTCGTAGTGATGCAGTGCTCAACTGTCCAGCATGTCTCACTACACTCTGTATGGATTGCCAGAGGTAAGGTACAGAGGAAGAACCAAGTTCTGATAGCAGTGTAGAGTCAAAATGCCAAACTGATAGAAGACGTCTTCAGTGTAGATGATGCTTCTCTTTCTTCAGATGGAAATGTTATTAACACTTTACCGTTCTTTCCCCGGCCATAAATGTTCTAGAGTATTAGTGACCTTATTAAATCTACAACCCTGTACCCACAAATATACCTCTTTAATATGTGTTTATGCATATTTTATGAATACAAATTTATATATATATATATATATATATATATATATATATATATATATATATATATATATATATATATATATATTATAATAATCAAGAAGCTTACTACAGTACCATATTGCTTGACTGAAAATGAAGAAAAGACCCAATACTTCTCTATGATTAGGAAACAACTTTTCCATTACAAACTCGATAATGACAATAATAACAACGGGAGTAACGATAGGAATATTGATGAGAATGTGGCAGTGTTAATAATAACAGCAGGAGTGGTGTTAGTGAAGGTAATATCAGAAACGAGGGTAGAGGTAACGGTGGTAACGTTGATAATGGTAGTAATAAGAACAATGTAGGGAATGGTGTTTGTGGTAAATTGCAGCGATTGCAATTTATCGTATGCTGGAGACACGGGCAAAGGTTTATTGAAATAGTTGATGAACACAAGAAAGCAGTAATGAAATTTGATAGGAATAATGCCATTGCTAACCATTGTTGGGATTTCAATTATAGTAGAAATGTATATAACAGTTCAAATATAAAAGAGAGATAACTACTAGAAGGGGTAATTATAGATTCTATAGAAATGATAAAGGGCAACAAATCATTTAGTAAAATGATCCGATTAACTGCAAAATTATTCTTAATGAAGGTAAATTAGCAAATTTTATTAATTCATATAAACACAGACCTTGTTTGGGTTTAGAATGGGGGATAATGTTCCTGTGGTACCTGGCCTACAGTTCCCAGAATCCAGGACATTTGTTCATGCTTCAGAAATTCCAACATCCTTTAGAGAGTGCCTGGGGGAGCATAATCATAACATCTAATGATGGACGCCACATGAAGCACTCTGCCCGACACAAATGCAAGCGCTTAGAATCTTTGTTCAATACACTGTTTACACATCCTTTGATAAAGGATGTAGGTTCATCCAAAAATTTGATTTAATAATACACTTGCCCAAGTATTGGATCTTTTCTTCACCTTTATATAATTATTATTATATAAAGTATAGATGCAAAACAAAGGGTTTATTGATAATAGGATTGTGTATAGATTGTGATTAGATTGATTTCTTTGTGTATCTGCAGCTGAAACATTTAGTTGATGAACTACTTAACCTACACTGGAATGCTTGGGGGTTATATGTAAAACTTGGACTGGCTTCAATAGAAGCCTCCAGAGTTCCTGTGGATTCAGTGAAATCCCAGGTTTTATAACTTGTTCTGTCATGTTACAGAGGTAAGCGGGGAGTTCCTTGATTGCAGGTTCCAGTCACCTCATTACTCTAATTTTCTTATTTAGTAATATATTATTATTAATAATTGTGAATAGGATACATGATTAATTACACAATTTATTACTTTCAAGAGCTTTAGTAGCAAGAGCTACATTAATTTAGTATTTTATCCAAATTTGAAGATGGGGAAAATCTCCCATAGAGGTTGAATTAACACTAACAAATTAATAACAATGATGGAATAGGTAGTATGTGTATGTATGGCATAAATAAGATTAAGTATAAAACATCTTATTTTTTCAGACATGAGGTATATCACAACCAGTATCGAGCGATGTTTGTTTTTAATTGCAATGTGAACATGATGGAGAATCTGACGTTCCCGAGGAAAGACCAAAAGAAGCGTGACTTTTATAAAAACAAGAAGAAAAATAAAAGTAAACAAAGGATGAAGCAAGAGGATGCCCAGAGCTCTCAAGCTGGCAGTGAGATTCTGCAGGTGGAGCCAGATGGTGCCCAGAACTCTCAAGCTGGTAGTGAGATGATGCAGGGGAAGCCAGATGGTGCCCAGAGCTCTCAAGCTGGTAGTGAGATGATGCAGGGGAAGCCAGATGGTGCCCAGAACTCTCAAGCTGGTAGTGAGATGATGCAGGGGAAGCCAGATAGTGCCCAGAGCTCTCAAGCTGGTAGTGAGATGATGCAGGGGAAGCCAGATGGTGCCCAGAGCTCTCAAGCTGGTAGTGAGATGATGCAGGGGAAGCCAGATGGTGCCCAGAGCTCTCAAGCTGGTAGTGAGATGATGCAGGGGAAGCCAGATGGTGCCCAGAGCTCTCAAGCTGGTAGTGAGATGATGCAGGGGAAGCCAGATGGTGCCCAGAGCTCTCAAGCTGGCAGTGAGATGCTGCAGGTGGAGCAAGATGGTGCCCAGAGCTCTCAAACTGGCAGTGAGATGCTGCAGGTGGAGCCAGATGGTGCCCAGAGCTCTCAAGCTGGCAGTGAGATAGTACAGGCGGAGCCAGATGGTACCCAGAACTCTCAAACTAGAAGAGAGATACCACCGATAAAGCCAGATGCTACCCAGACTACCTCTGGAGTGGGTCAAAAAAACAGTGCCATGGATATTGAGGAAACATGTGAAGTCAATATTTCTTCATCCCCCACCGTAGTTGCCCCACATACTGGTGCCACTAAATCTTCATTACCTAAAAAAGTTACATTTGCATGTAGTGAAGATGAGTTATTTCACCCAGTTACGTGCAAAATTTGCAATACAAAGGTTGCAGTTTATGATAAGGATGAAGTTTATCATTTCTTTAATATTGTAACAAGTTATTGATATAGTATCCGTGGTTCCTCATCTCTTGTCACTATCATGCAGAAATTGTAGTTCTACCCTTTGGAGTCACTGTTAATCATGCTGTTGATGTACCATTGATTCTTATGATGAATTCATGCAAATTTTTGAGTTTTGATAGTCATGATATTTTGGTTTTCATGCTATTCTCATTTACGGTAATTTTGGCAGAGTAAAAGGCATTTTAAGGGCATGTCTATGATTACTCCTGCCATGGAGACTTCAGATCAAATTTATTACTAACATTTGTGGTCTGGATCTTAAACATCACAAAGCCAATGGCGTTGCATTGATTATGTGCTGAAGAATGTATATATATGTCTTGACATAAAAAAAAAATTTAGAACTTTTAATATTCTGTAACTTTATAAAATCAAAATGTGAATAAGTTAAATTTTGTTTAATGTTTCTGTATAACAGTTACAAACTACAAGCTTAGTAACGGTCATTGGGCGAGCCCTGTAGACAGTGGCACTACCACCAACTTTATATTTTTTAAACTGTGGAAATAAATTGGCAAAATTAAATAATGAATAATGAATTGGGTATTGGCATTTAATTATTTGAATTGCCTTCAATCACTTTTTCCACTTAATATGTTGATGTATTAAAATATATGTTAAATAAAATGTACCAGTTTGGAGGGTATAATAATGTTATTTTATTCTACTTATTGTTAATAATGTCTTAATTCAAGCATAGATGGCTGCTGTATATTAGAAAATAAATATATAAACTAAAACTAAAAAGAGTACTGTACTTTGATTATGAAATTCTAATGCCTAACAAACCTTCTTACTTTTATCTATTCACAAGGTGTAGAGTAATGTAAAACCATGATGGCACATTTGACATAATACTAATTCATTTACAATTTTAATGTTAAAACCAATGCCAAGGTAGTTTTCGATGTGCTGATTATTGACTTTGAAAATAGGGGAAGTTGATTTTTTTTTTTAAGGCAAGAGTCTTAGTATTTTCTGTGGAAAGAGGGAGACTGTGTTCATTACTTCTAGTTGTTTTAAGGAGAGCTTGTAGCCAGTAACAATGACAAGTGTCATCTGCATTGCGGACTCTGAAACCCTACAAAATACAAACTCCCTCTGAATATTGCATGGCATCAATGAATTTCCGAGAAACATTGTGCAACCCATTGATAGCACTTACTGACCATGCTTGGTGCCTTCTTTTGATAACTACTCTCTGACCACATACCCAGGCTGCCACCAGATGATGATGAACCCACACTTGAACCCAGCCTACCCTACCCCAGCTACCTCAGGTAAGTCGGGAATCAAAAGATGGGAGCAGGATGACTAGAAGAGCAGGCTGGGGTGACTGTAATAAGCAAACAACCTTTGATTTTAATGCCAAGAAAGTGTTCATTCAGTTGTACAAATCAAACCCCTGGACTACTGTACTGTATCTAAGCCTGGAGACTTCGTGCACCTTCATACAGATAAACGCACTAAAAAAATTCTGTAACTCAACCAACGCATATAAGAAAGACTAAGGCCTCAGGACTAACAATACAAACAAGCGTATTAAAAGTAAACTGAATAAATTAGAAGACATTAATCAATATTTCATTAAAAGGTCTAGTATAACTCACAAAGAGCAATACGCTCAACAAGCCACAAAATGTTGGAAAAAAATGCTTTTTCACTTGTAGCTGGACTGTATAGTTTGTCTAGTACACCTATTTAAGTTTATTATTTATTTATTTTATTTATTTATATACTGTACAAAAAGGTACATTGGGTTTGTGAGTTTGTGTTTGTGTACTATGTTTACACTCTTGTAAAGCCACTAGTACGCGCAGCATTTCGGGATAAGTGGTGTCTAAACTCTCTTAAAATACAGTACTAAACAATTTGGAAGACATGGATCCAGAAAACTTGTTTGAATCGGTTCGATTGTTTCAAGCTTAAATGGTTTCAAGATCAGTAAGCCACACTAGAATAGAAAATGGGTAAGAGTCATAAGCAAATCAAATCAAATCAAATGTTTATTTAGGTAAGGTACATACATACAAGAGATTTTACAAAGAGTGATAGATTTATAGATAGGGCTAGTACATACAATGCCTAAAGCCACTATTATGCAAAGCGTTTCGGGCATATAATGTAAGCCTATAATAATAATAAAGCCATACAACCACCTACCTGGCTAAGTGATAAATGCGAAAACATTGTTGAATTTAAAAATCTAGCTCAATAAAATCATCAGGACAAATGGGGAGGACCTTTAGCAGACCTTTAACAGGCTGCCAACTTCTTGTTCTTGTCGGGGCCACTAGAGAGAGAGGGGTCCTCTGGTAAATTGAGATAAATATAGGGCAACGCAATCATGTAGATAGCACTTGGGTGTTGTAGTCCTAAGGACAGTCTGGGTTTGATTCCCAGTCATCAAACCCGGTCGAGGCAAAAACAAATGTGTAGTTTATTTTATCTGATGCCCTTGTTCACCTGTGTGAAAATAGGTATCTGGGAGTTTGACAGCTGTTATGGGCTGCATCCTGGAAATGTGTGTATGAGAGAAATATACCCGGTGTGTAATAGTAGATATGAGAGAAAATTAGGTCAAGAGGCAGTACATTAAACAACTGATGGTTAGCAAGGCAGGGGCCAAGAGCTACTAAGTTGATCCTGCAGGTACAAATGGAAAATACACATGCTTATACTGTATATGAATTTAATTATATAGTTATACAATTTGTAAACATAATGAACAGCAATCCCCGTGGCACAGTGGTAAAGTATTCGCCCAATGCTTTGCGAGTGCTTTGGCCTGGGTTCGTATCCTGGCCAGGGAGGATTGACTGGGCACCAGTCCTTAACTGTACACCTTTGTTCACCCAGCAGTAAATGGGTACCTGGTGTTTAAACAATTTGGCAGGTCGTAGTCCAGGAAAAATTAGGATTAAGGACGTACCTGAAATGCTATGCGTGATAGTGATTTTACAAGAATGTGAAAACTATTGTATATACTGTAGGGAAAATAAAAAGTATATATAAAATTAAACTAACAGTATGTACCTCAATTTACCTGAGGGCCATTAGGGCCACTAGTCTTGATAAGGACAGGGATTCGATGGCTTTTCAAAGGTCCTCCATTGTACTAAGGATTTTTGTTCAAGCTAGATTTTAAAATAAAGCAGCGTTTTGCCATTTACAACTTCAGCGGGTAGGCAGTTCCATAGGTTTATAACGCAATGGGTGAAAAAGCATCTCCTGTTTTCTGTCCTACATTGTGGCTTGCTCAGCTTGAAACCGTTGCCCCTTGTCTGTATTATATCTGGCCTTTTGAAAAAATTGTCTGGATCAACATCCTTCAAATTGTTCAGTATTTTAAAAGTTTTGACAAGATCCGCCCTGTCATGTCTGGATCTTTTTTTTATTAACAAACTTAAGTATACACAGCAATGTGTGGCTACCCTATTCTACATGAAAGATTACACAGTGTAGATCAAAACCAAGCCGCTGTAAGTTCATCTAATATTCCCATCTCACAGAAGGGTTAGTCATACATGGATCAGGGGCAGAAAATACCTGCCTCAATACAAAAAAAAAACTGACTAAACAACAACTTCACGATTTTTATAAGAGCTAAGCACTGAACTTTTAAGCATTATATTATAATTACTCCTACTAGTTTCTACAAGACTCCTCTCAAACAATGTATTTTCTTTTTTAAGACTAAATAGTAAGGTGGCGGCTGATGATCATAAGCGTTCATGAGCGCGGCGGGTGACGTCAGGCGTAAACAAGGATCAGCTGGTGGTCGGTATGTGCCGCAGGAGGAACTCTTCCCCTTAATTACACCTACCATAAGCAGTATGGTTAGCAAGACGGTGCCTTCTTAAGCGCATATCGCACTCCACACTGGCTGTAAGACCCTTCCGAGAGGTTACTTGACGAAAATGTCTGTCAGACGGTTGTTGAGGTCGTTGCCGATGCGGAGGCAGACTGTGGTGGGAGCGCTGGTGGTGGCCACCGTCCTCTTCATAGTCTACCAGTTTACCTTCGTCGCTGAGCTGAGTGAGTCTAACAAGCCTCGTCAGCATCACCCAAACTCGCTCAAGCGGCACGTTGACAAGACAGACTCGACTAAGCAGAAATCCCTCGGTAAATATAAGTTGCACCCGAAAGATGTTCAGGTGCTGAAGACTGACGGTGAGAGCAAGAAGTCCATGAAGGGCGAGAGTGGGTCTGTGCTCAAGGAGCAGCAGCCACCACCAGCCAGGAACACTGGCAAGACTAAAGGTGTCTCGAACCCTGACGACCTAGTACACTCCCAGGGCAAGAAGGGTGCGGGGTCACAGGCGGGTTTGAGGACAACGTTTAAGTGCGTTACGTCGGGAAAAGTGATTTCGCAGAGTAAAGTAAACGATGACTATTGTGACTGCCCAGAAGATGGCTCTGATGAACCAAGAACAAATGCCTGTGTTAATGGGAAGTTCTCGTGCCTCAAATTTATAAAAGCCTTCCCAGAATCAATTCCCTCGGCATGGGTGAACGATGGTGTTTGTGACTGCTGTGACGGGTCAGATGAATGGAAGATGAGGAAGGTTGAATCGGCCCTTCCTCTGCAGCTGCAGGAGAAGGTTGGACGTTACTTGTCGCCGTGTCCAGATCGCTGCCCAGGTTAAGTGACTATTTATATTTTATAAATACAGTATGTATTTTATTTGAAGACTTATTCTAGATTGAATTTTCTTAATGAAAGGAAATATGAAAATGTTAACAAATTTATCTGAATTGTTTTTAATGAATTTGCAATCGTGAATTATCAATTGTATTTTATAAAATATTCAGTGCTTCTGGCATTGACTGCATATTTTTGAGAAATAGTGCTAGTGAGGTTCATAGTTTAGACAAGTATTTTGTAAAATCATTGACCAAACTATAGGTACTGTACCTGTTAGGCCTACGTTGATACAGTGTAGTAGTAGTAGGCCTTCCAGTGTGGAATTTTGTACTGGATTTTCTCATTGTAAGCTTATTTTTTGACTCTCGGTTGTGAAAAATCAGTTGCCATATTGTCAGCTTGAACTATAATGTAAGATATATATAGTGCCTTTGTTGTAGCATTTCTTAAAACATTTTATATGACTTGTCTTCCCATAATTTGTTGGAGAACATTATCATTACATTTTTGAACGGCTATAAATGTTTTGCAACACATTAAAAAGCTATAGGAACTATTTTTATTGTATTTCAAAATGTATTTATTTGTAATAATGATATTATTTGTAAACATAAAAAGTGATTGCATTAGTAGTACTGAATTATATTGTGTCAAATTAATAATTAGGCATAAAGCAATGAAATGTTTTTCTCAATATTTAATCGAATGAAACAAAACATAATCAAGTAGGCTATATATATTTTCAGTTGTGCTGGTGATGGCTACAATGTGCACGGTTACTAGGCCATGCATTTTCAGTGTTCATTTTTATATTCAACCAAAGGAGATAGTGCATTGTCTTTTATATTTATTTTGATACCATATTTCTGTATTATAAATCAGATGTGTAGCCTAAGCCATATTAAATTTTCCTTGTGGCTAGAGTAAAGTCACCAGTAAAATGTAGTGTCCATTAGTACGTAGAATGATGCCAAAAAATGGCAGGAACTCTTTCAGTATACTTCAGTGTTATATCAAAACATAAGAGGTACCTAATACCAAACAATAGAATAATTATTGTATTGTTTGGTTTTTCATCATTCAGGACATGGCACTGACAGAAATCATAAGAATATTTAGTTTTTTTGCATTATATGTAAGTTAATTTGTTCCTTTGTTTTTAGCAGATGGAAAGATATCAGGAAATGCTTAGAAAGATGTACTGTATTCTTGGTAGTAAACACTGTCCTGTTGCCAGTATCCAAACACCAAAACCAAGTAATGTATCTCTGAACTGGCTAAAAATTACATAAATTTATGCCAAACTTGCCATGTTAAATTGCATACATGCATGCATATACCTGTACTCACCTAATTGTGCTTGCGGGGGTTGAGCTCTGGCTCTTTGGTCCCGCCTCTCATCCATCAATCAACAGGTGTACAGGTTCCTGAGTCTATTGGGCTCTATCATATCTACACTTGAAACTGTGTATGGAGTCAGCCTCCACCACATCACTTCCTAATGCATTCCATTTGTCAACCACTCTGACACTAAAAGAGTTCTTTCTAATATCTCTGTGGCTCATTTGGGCACTCAGTTTCCACCTGTGTCCCCTAGTGCGTGTGCCCCTTGTGTTAAATAGCCTGTCTTTATCAACCCTGTCGATTGCCTTGAGAATCTTGAATGTGGTGATCATGTCCCCCCTAACTCTTCTGTCTTCCAACGAAGTGAGGTTCAATTCCCGTAGTCTCTCCTCGTAGCTCATACCTCTCAGCTCAGGTACTAGTCTGGTGGCAAACCTTTGAACCTTTTCCAGTTTAGTCTTATGCTTGACTAGATATGGACTCCATGCTGGAGCCGCATACTCCAGGATTGGTCTGACATATGTGGTATATAATGTTCTGAAAGATTCCTTACACAAGTTTCTAAAGGCCATTCTTATGTTAGCCAACCTGGCATATGCTGCTGATGTTATCCTCTTGATATGAGCTTTAGGGGACAGGTCTGGTGTGATATCAACCCCCAGGTCTTTCTCTCTCTGACTTTTGAAGTATTTCATCTCCCAAATGATACCTTGTATCTGGTCTCCTGCTTCCTACCCCTATCTTCATTACATTACATTTGCTTAGGTTAAACTCTAACAGCCATTTGTTTGACCATTCCTGTAGCTTGTCCAGGTTTTCTTGAAGCCTCAAGCTGTCCTTCTCTGTCTTAATCCTTCTCATAATTTTGGCGTCATCAGCAAACATTGAGAGGAATGAGTCTATACCCTCTGAGAGATCATTTACGTATATCAGAAACAGGATAGGTCCAAGTACAGAGCACTGTGGGACTCCACTGGTGACTTCACGCCATTCTGAGGTCTCACCCCTCACTGTAACTCTGCTTCCTATTGCTTAGGTACTCCCATATCCACTGGAGCGCCCTACCAGTTACTCCTGCCTGTTTCTGCAGCTTATGCATCATTATATTTGTGTGCGTGTGTGTGTGTGTGTGTGTGTATACATGTACCTAGTAGCCAGAACGCACTTCTCAGCCTACTATGCAAGGCCTGATTTGCCTAAGGGCCAAGTGATTTTCTTTATTTTCAATAAATTGTTTCCAATTGGTATATTTTAAATATTTTTATTATATTATACTAGGAACATAAATTATTGATTTAGTTATGTTAATTTAGGTTAGGTTAAGATAGGTTAAGTAGGATTGGTTAGGTTCGGTCATATAGCTACGTTAGTTTTAACTCAAATTTTAAAAAAATTAGCTCAGGCATAATGAAATGAATAGCTTTATCATTTCATAAGAAAAAAATGAGAAAAATATTGAAATTCTGAAAACTTGGCCTATTAGGAAAATCGGGCCTTGCATAGTAGGCCCAGAACTGTGTTCTGGCTACTAGGTACGACATATATATATATATATATATATGTCGTACCTAGTAGCCAGAACGCACTTCTCAGCCTACTATGCAAGGCCCGATTTGCCTAATAAGCCAAGTTTTCATGAATTAATTGTTTTTCGACTACCTAACCTACCTAACCTAACCTAACCTAACGTTTTCGGCTACCTAACCTAACCTAACCTATAAAGATTGGTTAGGTTAGGTTAGGTAGGGTTGGTTAGGTTCGGTCATATATCTACGTTAATTTTAACTCCAATAAAACAAAATTGACCTCATACATAATGAAATGGGTAGCTTTATCATTTCATAAAAAAAAATTCGAGAAAATATATTATTCAGGAAAACTTGGCTTATTAGGCAAATCTGGCCTTGCATAGTAGGCTGAGAAGTGCGTTCTGGCTACTAGGTACGACATATATATATATATATATATATATATATATATATATATATATATATATATATATATATATATATATATATATATATATATATATATATATATATATATATATATATATATACAGTATATATATATATATATATATATATATATATATATATATACTGTATATATATACAGTATATATATATATATATATATATACAGTATATATATATATATATATATATATATAATATATATATATATATATATATGGTTTCCTCCGAGGCTATGGGTCCCCCTTCTTCCAGCCAGAGGTGGTACTCCCTTCCCTATATATATATATATATATGTCGTACCTAGTAGCCAGAACTCACTTCTCAGCCTACTATTCAAGGCCCGATTTGCCTAATAAGCCAAGTTTTCCTGAATTAATATATATACTATAATTTTTTTCTTATGAAATGATAAAGCAACCCTTTTCTCTATGTATGAGGTCAATTTTTTTTTATTGGAGTTAAAATTAACGTAGATATATGACCGAACCTAACCAACCCTACCTAACCTAACCTAACCTATATTTATAGGTAAGGTTAGGTTAGGTAGCCAAAAAAAGCTAGGTTAGGTTAGGTTAGGTTGGTTAGGTAGACGAAAAAACATTAATTCATGAAAACTTGGCTTATTAGGCAAATCGGGCCTTGAATAGTAGGCTGAGAAGTGCGTTCTGGCTATTAGGTACGACATATATATATATATATATATATATATATATATATATATATATATATATATATATATGTCGTACCTAGTAGCCAGAACTCACTTTTTGGCCTACTATTCAAGGCCCGATTTGCCTTATAAGCCAAGTTTTCCTGAATTAATATATTTTTTCTAATTTTTTGCTTATGAAATGATAAAGCCACCCATTTCGTTATGTATGAGGTCAATTTTTTTTATTGGAGTTAAAATTAACGTAGATATATGACCGAACCTAACCAACCCTACCTAACCTAACTTAACCTATCTTTATAGGTTAGGTTTGGTTAGGTAGCCGAAAAAGTTAGGTTAGGTTAGGTTAGGTAGGTTAGGTAGTCGAAAAACAATTAATTCATGAAAACTTGGCTTATTAGGCAAATCGGGCCTTCCATAGTAGGCTGAGAAGTGCGTTCTGGCTACTAGGTACGACATATATATATATATATATATATATATATATATATATATATATATATATATATATGTCGTACCTAATAGCCAGAACGCACTTCTCAGCCTACTATTCAAGGCCCGATTTGCCTAATAAGCCAAGTTTCCATGAATTAATGTTTTTTCGTCTACCTAACCTACCTAACCTAACCTAACCTAACTTTTTTTGGCTACCTAACCTAACCTTACCTATAAATATAGGTTAGGTTAGGTTAGGTAGGGTTGGTTAGGTTCGGTCATATATCTACGTTAATTTTAACTCCAATAAAAAAAAATTGACCTCATACATAGAGAAAAGGGTTGCTTTATCATTTCATAAGAAAAAAATTATAGTAAATATATTAATTCAGGAAAACTTGGCTTATTAGGCAAATCGGGCCTTGAATAGTAGGCTGAGAAGTGAGTTCTGGCTACTAGGTACGACATATATATATATATATAATATAACATAACACACACACACACACACACACGCTGGGAAGACGGGACACCACGAGTGTAGCTCTCATCCTGTAACTACACTTAGGTAATTACACACACACACACACACACACACACACACACACACACACACACACACACACACACACACGGAGCACCACTTGGCAAATGGAATTTAATGTTAATAAATGTCATGTTATGGAATGTGGAATAGGAGAACATAGACCCCACACAACCTATATATTATGTGAGAAATCTTTAAAGAATTCTGATAAAGAAAGAGATCTAGGAGTGGTTCTAGATAGAAAACTATCACCTGAGGACCACATTAAGAATATTGTGCAAGGAGCCTATGCAATGCTTTCTAACTTCAGAATTGCATTTAAATACATGGATGGCGATATACTAAAGAAATTGTTCATGACTTTTGTTAGGCCAAAGCTAGAATATGCAGCTGTTGTGTGGTGCCCATATCTTAAGAAGCACATCAACAAACTGGAAAAGGTGCAAAGACATGCTACTAAGTGGCTCCCAGAACTGAAGGGCAAGAGCTACGAGGAGAGGTTAGAAGCATTAAATATGCCAAAACTAGAAGACAGAAGAAAAAGAGGTGATATGATCACTACGTACAAAATAGTAACAGGAATTGATAAAATCGACAGGGAAGACTTCCTGAGACCTGGAACTTCAAGAACAAGAGGCCATAGATTTAAACTAGCTAAACACAGATGCCGAAGAAATATAAGAAAATTCACCTTCGCAAATAGAGTGGTAGACGGTTGGAACAAGTTAAGTGAGAAGGTGGTGGAGGCCAAGACCGTCAGTAGTTTCAAAGCGTTATATGACAAAGAGTGCTGGGAAGACGGGACACCACGAGCGTAGCTCTCATCCTGTAACTACACTTAGGTAATTACACTTAGGTAATTACACACACACATACACACACATACAGTAATATATCTTAGACCTTTATGGCCTGTGGTTCCCAGGGATTGAGCCACCATATATTCAGAGTATCTGGTGCTGGTGTCCGGACACTGGCATCTTGGTGGCAGGAACGCTATTGGGGACCTAATTGCACTGAAATGTAGGGGAAGGGGGTTATTATATAGACCAGTGTTTCTTAACCAGAACGCTGCAGAACCCAAAGATAACTAAGGGTTCATAGGCAAGATATACTGATAAATGGGCTAATGCTAATAATATGCAAAGGTATTGTTGAATTATTTTTGTGCTATTTTTCTCCTTTAACCAGTACCAAGGGCAAAGACAAATTGTCTCCTTTCAGTTGACAATGATATATCTCTGTGTTTAGATAAAGTACTGTATATATGACCTAGAATTATTTCAAAGGTGCAAAGGTTGAGAAATACTGATATATTCCAAAATATACATAGTTAAAGAACAGCACTTTATAGTTGGATAATTACAGATGCAACTGTGATGTCATTTTATAGATAAATTTCTCCTCTTGCACTGCATACCATCATTGTTTCCATGAATGAATTTGATGTTAGTGTCCAAATACTGGTGACTTTTCAGTAAGAGTATCCTAGGCTACATATTAACGTTTCTAGTTTTTAATGGAGATGATGAAGATGGAGAATTATTAACCATACACTTGTTGAGGGATTGTTGTCATGAGTTCCTACTTTAATAAATCAACTTGTCATCTGTGAAACTGTTTCTTATTTGTAATATACAAAATAATATATAAATGCAATATATTCATATGAAATGATTTGTGATGTCATTAGTACTTTGTCTTAATTTGCCTTGTTTCATGTCTACATAATTACCATATTTGTATCGTTTGATTATTCTAAGGATTTCCATACCTCTCGTCCAAATCACAGTTTGACATCTGGCTTGACATCATCATCTGCGTTTTGTTCCAAGTTTTATTTTTTATACTACATGTATGTTCACATGCTTTTCAGAAGCAGCTATTGGCCACATATGCCAGTTAACCAGCAATGTTGTAAGAAGTAATTGAACTGGAGAATTTGTGTATTATTTTCAATGTTCATATTCATCAGTTTTATTTGATTTTATTGTATGTGTGTGAAACTAGGCAATTTGTTAGCCTGCCTTTAGGGTAAGATTTCAGGCATTGAATACAGTTTTTCAGTTTTATACTGGCTGTTATGTTATGTGGTTTTATTAGCCACTAGTATAGTTGTTAAGTGCTGTGATAATGTTTTCATTCATTGTGAATATAGACTGAGTAGGTAGCAATATTACATTTAAGCAGCAATAACCTGAGAGTTGCGCGTCTTGTTACAAAACGCTCTGTACTGATCTCTGATTGCATTAGTCTGTTGGAAAATAGTTTTGTATAAAATAAGCAAATTAAATTTTTCATAAACTAATATATCATATAAGTATATATTATGGTTGCAGTACACGTGTACTTCTTCATACATTATGGTTGCGGTACATGTGTACTTCTTCATACATTATGGTTGCGGTACATGTGTACTTCCTCATACATTATGGTTGCTGTATACATGTACTACTTCATACTTTATGGTTGCGGTACACGTGTACTTCTTCGTATTTTATGGTTGCAGTACACGTGTACTGTACATACATTATGGTTGCAGTACGTAGGTACTGTTCATACATCGTCAAATAAAGCCCCCAGTATAGTCATGCAGTCTTGGTAACATTTTAATTCTCAACATAATGTAGTCAAACAGTGATTATTTAATCTTTGGTAATTAATAGTGTACAGCAAGACCTGTTTTCTGGGGGGAGCCCCGTCGGCTCCCCGGAGCTATCCCAGGCTGATATGCTAATGTCAGACTTTGGCATCAGTCATGTGTATGGAGTTGGCATCAGTCATGTGTATGGAGTTCTTAGGCCTACCGGGGACCACGGCCAGAACCGGGCCCCCTCAGAGAGGCAAGGGGAGCAATGGCCTATAGAAGCCCCCGTGTAGTTGGAAGCATTCTATGTCTGCCATCGACCGGAACAGGCACCCAGAAAGGTAAGCGCCCCAAAACAAACCCCTATTCTGGTTAAAATTGCTACCTAAAACCGAACTAGTGGATAGAACTCCCCAACCGAAAACAAGCAAACTAGTGTGACGTCACACACTGCCGCGCCGCTGTCTGCGCAGCTCCCCCCTCCCCGGGAGGGGGAAGGGGGAGCCCCAGACCCCCCGCGCCGGCTACCCACACCTCAGTTCTTGAGGCTGATGCTATAGGCGATGGTCGTGTGCTCTGGCTCCGGTGTCGCTACTGCACTGTGCTTTGAGTGTGGTGTTAGTTTTGTGGGTGCGAGAGCCAGGAGTTATCTTCAGTACTCGGGCTGCATGCGCCTAGGGCTGCCTTCCCTAGGTGCCCTGTAAGTACTGCCCTTGGGGCTTGGGGCCACCTTCCACAGGCTCCTCGGGGTCTGCCTCTGCTGGTCCGTTTTACCTTTCGGTTTTTCAGCCGCCTGTTGGGCTCTTGGGTGTTCTGTTCTCCCTTGTTACCGGCAGGTAAGAGGCAGTTTGCACTGGTAGGGGCGCAGGGTGCTGCTCAGCTTGTAATTCCCGACATCGCGGCCGGCTCTGTTCCTTGGGGTTCGCTGTCCTCTTGCGGGGTTTTGTTTTTCTTTTTGTTTTTGCCTGGTGGGGGGTTCTGTCATTTTATTCAGTTAGTTTTTGCCCTTCCACTGTTCTCCTCGGTGGCGCCCCCTGCTAGGTCCCCGTGAGTGTACACGTCCCTGGGGTTCAGCTTTAGAAGTTTCTGCTCTTTTGGTCGTGGTGATAGTTTTGTTCGTTTGCAGCCGTCTCCTTCTTTTCTGGCGAAGAATGAGACTGCTGCGTTCCGGAGGGGTCCATGGGTGGTTGATGCTTGGTTGGTCTGGCCGGGGGTGCATCATGTTTTGTGTCCGGTTGCGGCACTTCGCCGTTATTTGCGTGCCCCAGCTTCTGTGTCCGGGGACGCGCTGTGGGTTGATCCGGTTTCCCTTCTTCCCTGTTCGCGGGTTCGGGTCTCTCAGGTCGTCCGCAGGGTTATTAGGTCTAGCCAGCCTGCGGTCTATCCCCGTGCCCATGACGTTCGTAAGTTCGCGGCTCTTGCTGCCGTCTTTGGGAATATGTCTTGGTCTGATATTCGGGCGCGGGGATTTTGGCGGTCGAACAGGGTCCTGGCTGCTCGTTACCTTGTGAATGTCCCTGGCCCTCGTCGGGCCTGTGTTGCTTTGGGTCGGCGGTTGCAGCCAGTTGTCTCGGCTTCGAGTTGAGGGGTGAGCGACGACCGCCTCCCGGGTAAGTCCCTCTTTTTCTGTCTGTGGGTAGTTAGCTCCGGGGAGCCGACGGGGCTCCCCCCAGAAAACCAGCGTTGAATGTAATGAAACACCATTTTCTGGGTGAGTCCCGGAGGCTCCCCGGCATCCCTCCCTCCCTCCGGTCGGCGGTTTTTCGCGTTTTTGACATCCAGCCTCAAGAACTGAGGTGTGGGTAGCCGGCGCGGGGGGTCTGGGGCTCCCCCTTCCCCCTCCCGGGGAGGGGGGAGCTGCGCAGACAGCGGCGCGGCAGTGTGTGACGTCACACTAGTTTGCTTGTTTTCGGTTGGGGAGTTCTATCCACTAGTTCGGTTTTAGGTAGCAATTTTAACCAGAATAGGGGTTTGTTTTGGGGCGCTTACCTTTCTGGGTGCCTGTTCCGGTCGATGGCAGACATAGAATGCTTCCAACTACACGGGGGCTTCTATAGGCCATTGCTCCCCTTGCCTCTCTGAGGGGGCCCGGTTCTGGCCGTGGTCCCCGGTAGGCCTAAGAACTCCATACACATGACTGATGCCAAAGTCTGACATTAGCATATCAGCCTGGGATAGCTCCGGGGAGCCTCCGGGACTCACCCAGAAAATGGCGTTCATTACATTCAACGCTGGTTTTTTATGTTGATTTGTTACCTTTTTTGTGCTAAAATGAACATTGAGAATTTCTCATAGAAAATGGTCCAGTACTGCAATAAAATTGTATCTTCTGTAAAAATGCAAATATGTATAACCTCTGTGGCAATTTTAATTTAAACTGCATAAATACAGTATAATAAATTATATGTTGTTTTTATGGTTAAACAAAAAAAATAATTAATTTTTATTTTCTTGCTTCAGATTATGTATATAGCTTTTAAATAATCATGGCAAAATGCCATTAATCAGTACCGCTCATCCATATGGCACCTGAACTTACCAACCCTTGGTCGCCTGCATGTAGTCTTGTCATTTGTGCTGCGTCTGTGATGCATCCATGCAGTCCTCATTTTGCCCGGCAGAGTTTTCAGATCCTCTAATGTTGTCCTGGGTCTATCACTTCCCAAAAAGATAATTTTGGTAAGTCTGACATATTTCTTCCTAGCAAGATGCTCTCTGCATTGTAGCTTAATTGCTTTGATAATGATTTCTACTGGTGTTAAACTACCTGTAGTGTTGTATTGTTCTTGAGTCCTTTTTATGAGTTGTATATTAGACTTGATGTTTAAGACAGTATAGTCAATAAAAAGAATTCAATTCTCATAAAATTGCAATGTATTACAAAAAATATTATTTTCCATCAATGTTGCAGTTTGTACTGGGGAATAATTTCAGAGTAATGATAGTTTCCCATGCAATTTTCTAAGTGGCTTGAATTTCTCGTGGATGCAAGAGTCCCGAGCCGTTGAGCCAGCTAGAATGTCACATGTAACTGTTCTTTCAAATAGTGGTCAGGACTGGATTTAGGTCTTGTACCACTATAGGATGGTCAGCTCTTGTGCTGCCTCGTGCTACAGTCTTCCCGGCTTGGTGCCTTCTTTTGATAATTATTTACTATTGCACCTCTTGCTACCTCTCACAACCAATCCTGCTCCATTCACTCACTTTTTGCTAATATAACCACATTTGTTAGAATGGTAGAATGATAAAGCTTCCATACACCATTGCATTCAAGGTATTACCTCACATGGTCTTTCCAGATTGGTGCTGCCCTTTGATAATTACTTAAGGTATTCCCATGGTGTATTACCAGTGCCCAAATATACCTGCCATGTACTTACTAATATTTATGCCATGATCTAATCTGGATACAAGGCTTGCTAGTACATGATAGAGCAGGTACCAACTTAAACACTTCATTGTTTATTAATGACTTCATTGTAAATAATGTGTAAAAGGGGGGGGGGGGGCTGGCAGGTGTCAAGAATCAAAACACACACAATCATATTTCTGTCAAGCCTTAGATAGGGCCCTAGCTGAGGTCCTACTAGTACTGTGCCACCTCTCATGATCGTTGTTGGATAGTGAGGAGGAGGAGGAGGAAGGGAAAATAGGAGTAGACAATAAGAGGGAAAGATGACCTTTACCTCCATCAACCATGCCTCTCTTCCTCCCATAATTTTAACTAAAGTTTAAAGAATTATATAGAGGAAGATTATGAAAGAAAACATAAATAATACTTCAAAGTTTATTGACTGATAAACCAAAGTCATTGTAACTGCAATCATCAGTTGCATGTGTTCAGGAGAACCAATTTTTTTGTATAATGTGGATAAATATAAAGTTGTCTGTGTCAATTCTTCTGGGATAACTATTTTCTTGAGGGAAATGTTAACAAATCTTTCCATAGCACATGCCAAGAAATGTACATGCTAGTTTAGTATTGTATGAAATAAGCAGATATCTTTCTTGTAGCAAGCAAAGTTGAACACCTGAGAGTGCATTAACAATGTATTTATAAGCCGACCCATTCATAGGTCTGGATTCACTACCAGAGATTGAGCGAGACAAGAATATTCCTAATTTGGCAAAATACTTGGGAACCAATTGAATTTTTACAGGTCATTAGGGTTGGGCCATTGTGATACAAGAATGTGTTATACTTTAATCACTGAACTGCGCAACACGCCTGCAGGTGCTCGACGGGGGGTGCGCAACGCGCCTCCAGGATCTTATATTTTTAGCGTATAATTCAAAACTTCCGCGGCTACATGGACTTCACATCAGCTTCCTCAGGGCTCTTGTAAGCAGACGCCATTTAAAAAAAAAAATCATGGGCAACATTCCCAGGTGCGAGAGCCTCATTACCGAGTGAGCAACCAAGGCTGGCACACGCAGCATGAGCTCACAGCACTGCTGTTCAGCTTGTGACCACAGCATCGCCTAATAATGTCAAAATATATATATATATAATTGGTATTATTTAGCCATGATAGTATTACAGAAGAGCCTGAGTGGGATAATAATTGTGTACAATGTTCAAATATCAGTGAATCAATGCTGTTCACGATGTTCACAGCACTAGTCACAGCACCACAGCATTATTTCATCCATCTAGGAATCTTCAAACGACTTCTTATGTTCCTTTACAAAATAAACTTGTGGTCAATTATTCACTTACAGAATTTAGTGACCAGGATTGTGCTGATAATTAGCGCTGTGCGTAGTATTATGAGAGGAGGAAGTTTGGTGAGGGAGGGAATCGAGATAGCGTTACTCTGTGTGGCAGCCACTCTCTGTTTTGCTCACCATACTAGCTTAATGGTTTGCTATGGTGAATAGATATGTACATGGGTATATATAATGTGTGTATATAGTGTAATAACAGCAACAGAAGTATGTTGAGAGGAGCCATTTTGGTGAGGAAGGTGGCGTCGTACTCGTAGCGTCGTCTGCTGTGTGATTTCTCATGCAGTGTATGGTGGCCACTGCTGTTTGAACACAATACCAGCTTACTTGCATAGTTATGGTGAATAAAACAATGTAGATATGTATACATAACGTGTGTGTAAATAGTGTAATAAAAACAATAACAGTATGGTGGAAGGAGGAATGTTGGCGAGTAAGGTGTAAGGAGTAAGCTAGGTGTTGGAGGAGTGAGGGAGGGCTGGCTGGGTGTGGCAGCTCACACTCGCAGAGTTCTGACTGTGTTAATGGTGAATGTAGATAGTGTGTAAATATGTTGTAAATATACATAAATGAATAAGAAACATTGGATATATAAGCAATATATGTGGACAAATTTGAGATAACACAATGTCTTGGGACAATACAGATGTTCTACTGCCATAAAATTGTGTTCGTGTTCATTATATATAGGATCGGCAAGAAAAAACAAAACAAATGTATTTGGAAATGTACGCAAAAAATTAACAAAAAAATATTTGTGGCATCTCGCACATGTTGAAGCAGGCACGCGACTGCCTCTGGGAGTCTACGTCACAGGCGACCACCAAATCGTGACGTCACGCGCCATTTTCCGGACCCCATTGCGGTCAAAGTAAGTACAATTTCTCTTTTTTTTTTATATAGGTGATCAGGGAAGGGTATTTAACATTTTCAAAAACAAAAAGAATTTTTAATGAGAATTTATTTCCTGTGCATGGGGGGGGTGCCGTATTTGGAAGGCGAGCAGCACAGTGGTTAATGCTATGTGATTGTGATATTAAAAAGTTACTTTATTTATCAATCATGTATAACACTACATGAACACCAGCATGTAATTGCTATCATTTTTGTGTTGGCAATGTCTCCCCCCCCCCCCCCCCACCACCACCACCTTAAAAAGTACTTATGCAATATTAGCTAACTTTACAAATTTCATACACAGTACTGTATAACTGGGCAAAAGACATTTAAAGTTTGTGGCTTCATCTAATTTAATTTTAAATCATTTTTTCTCATCCATTAATTAATTAACTAGATGTACAATTTAAAATGCTGATATAAATTGATTAAAATACACCCATTAAAAGCAAAGAATACTTGAAATATTACTGTACTTACAAAAATAAATTAACAGCACAGTACATGGAATATCAAAGCATGAACTCTGCTAAAAAATGTTATATACCAGCCAATAATACTGGTAGATAAATCACATTTTGCAAAGCATTACAGCTCTACAATAATTTTAGCAAAGCAAACACCTCAAAAAATATAGTCCTTTCCTTTGATAAAGAAAATACTAGACTCACACTCTGTCACGACTTAGGGTCCAGGACGGATCAAACCACTTTCATTTCGTCACACGTGCACAAGCTGGGTTACTTGTGTCGGTTGTATTATTGTGACATTACCTACAAATATAGTAGTATCTCATTAATAACCATCTTCTAGACTTCAATTCCGTTATTTGTGGCTTTTCCTTCCTTCCTTAACCTCTCCTCGTCCTTCATGTTGGGTTTCTCTGTTCTTGTGTGCCACACGTATACCTAGAAGTATTTGAACAATGTCTAATAGTGAAGAGTGGGAGTAAACAAGTTAATAAAAGTGACAAACACAATAAATATAAACTATATATATCAAGATTAAAAGTGTATTTAAAAGTTGTAAAATAAGACTGAAATGAATTTTTAAATTAACTTCAGTAAAATTTTGTTTTAAAGTACATATAGACTGCATTTAAACTTTTGTGCACTATAATATACTGTACAATATACCATGCTTACAATCAAGTCCACTATACAGTACATGTATTTCAAATACAAATTCATGATATACAGTAAATACTATACACTAAGAATATGCATACATTACATACACAGGTATATGTATGCTGTATGTTAGAGTAGCACATGTATTCTACTCTAATACAAATACAGTTACTAGGGCTTGTTTTTCAAACACAGTAGATTACCTTTGTGCAAAGTTCTGCTTTGGGCTCTAGCTGATCCAGTGTTACTAGTTTCTCCAATAAATTGCTTTCTAAATATCCAATTGGTGAATTTAAGTTGAATTCAATGTTATTTTTCTTCAAAAGTAACGACAAATTTATAGCAAAGCCAGCCATATCTATAGCAAATGGACGGTTTGGTTTCCAGCCCGTGAGCCAGCCTGTTACACGAGGAGCCGTGTCCTTGTGGTCTGCGCTGCTCACCAGAGGACGTTCTACCATGACTCCGCCAACTAAACCTACAGGCCATACTGACACTGTCCGAGTATCACGCATCTGAGGAATACAGAAAACTTAGTCAAAGTGTATTATATGCAGGTTACAAAATATTAAGGGGTAAAAGGAGTTAACTCCCACCACCTGAAACACACAATCATCCCCCTCACCTATGGCAACATCATTTAACTAGCATTCTGAGTTTTCACCACCACCAAGAATCTGTGAGGACCAGTTACACTGGGAGATACATGTTTCCATTTAATATTTGTTTAGGGTTCAGTACATGTATATCTCTGTCATATCAGTAATGATATATCTGTCATTATACTGTACATGTAGTAGAGTTTTACTTTAACTGTAAACAAGCAGTGATGGTACAGGTAGATGGTTAATGAAGCAAGAAGTATGTACCCATGCAAGAGAATTTTCAGGTCTGTCCATTTCCCAAACTGTATATGGCATGTACCAACAAATATATATTCCTTACCTCACAGCTACAACCCTGCTCCTGTGCCAGGGAAGTCCACTACGGGCTCATAGCCTGTGCTACTTGGAACATTTTGTTCCCAGTTGCTGAATATTAAACAACAAAAAACCAATATTTTGACAAATACTCTTAATTAATACTGTGGCATAAAAAGTTTTAACTTTGATACCGATACTTAAATACTTATTTATGTTAGAGCTCAGCAAGACATAACAATGGTTCTCATGACCTCAGGGTTTGTAAACTGAGCATTATTGCATATTAGTACAATGGCAACTTGTAAATCCAAACCTTATTATTATGGATCCCTCATAACAACTGACCAAATTCAGCCACTAGCTCTTCCAATTTTATTTTTATTTTTCAGAAAAACTGAATAAGGCTCTGAACTAACCGATGCAGCCATCATGACCCAACTAGCAGAAAAACTAAGTAAAAAAATCTTCATGATGCCCAGGAAGCCTGGAGCCACCAAATGTGAGACAAACACACAGCTAACACGCAGTCTTAGCTTGATGAGGGTGAAGGGAGTGTTGATAGCCCATGAAAATGAGAGAACAATTCTTCCCTAAGTAAAAATTCAGTTAAAGGTGCTGGGCTCTGTCTCTACACAAGTTTGTGTCATCACAATCATACACAAACTAAATCTCACATAGACGACCAAGTTGTGAATTTATCTATGATCCTCATGTTTCATTAATGGCACTTGCCACCAGTGGGAGGTACTCAGAGAACCTGCCTAAAAATATTCTGAAGTTTAAATTCATTAAATTTACATTATAAACTGTATACAGTATTAGAATTGAGCAATATCATATAAACATGATTTTAAATAATGCTACCAACTGCTGTCACGTTATTTCTACTTTATTGGTTTTGTCATACAATACTGCTTTGATATTGCTCTTATATAATAATTTTAAATTACCTGATGGTCACCATATAATGCTTGCAACAGCGTCAGGAAGGTTCTATTTATCCTAATAATTTGTTCAAGCTATATTTTGAACTGTAACACTCTTAAACTGTTGAGAGTTTATTGTACTCTGGATACAAAATCAGCATTGAATATAATGAAATTCCTCTTTCTGGATGAGCCCCAGTGACTCCCTCACTGAGATGGCTCCCAACGGCTAGGTCACATCAGCCAGAGTTCTGTTTGACTACCAGTGGACCAGGCCCTCCTCACAGAGGCAGAGAGAGTAGGTGAACCACCACCCCACTATGAAAACATTCAGAAAGTCATCCAACCAATACAAACCACTGCTAGGTCCAAAGAGACTAAAACCTCAAAACTGTCAAACTCCCCAAACAATGTAAACAAATCTCTCAAACTTAGCACGAGTTCATAACCCTCCCACCCCACCCTCTCTGCCAATAGGGGAGGGGGGGACCTGGAGTTTCAACGGTGGCGAGGTAATATCAACACAAGCAATAGTGTCTCTGCCAAGTCCACACAACACAAAGTGGACAAAAAAACATGTCCATGAAGCTAAAATACAGAATAAATACCAAGCAAATTGTCCCCCAGCAGGACAAAGTCCAAGGATGGCTGGTAATTAGCCGAGACGTAGCGGGACCTGCGTGGCTAGTTGACGACTAGGGAACCCTACAGTGGACAAGTGATGGTGTCCACATCAGCGACGGAACTAACTTTGAATTCTGAGGCAGACATTGCTCTACCCCCTCACCCCCCTACTGGCAGAGATTAGTGCTTATGTGCTGGTGCTAGTTTCCAGATTGGATCGTTTGTTTACATTGTTTGGAGAGTTAATTCAGCAGTTTCAATGCTTTGGTCTTTTTTTTTTTTTGAACCCAGAAGTAGTCTGCATTGGAACGCTAACTACCTGGCTGCTTTCTCGGTGGGGTGGTGGAGCATCACCCACTCTGCCTCTGTGAGGTGGGGCCAGGTTGTAGCTTGTAGGCCAAACAGAACTCAACAGCTGGTGTGACCTAATAGTTGGTAGCCATTTATTTCTGCTAGATAGCTTTAGGGAGCTATCATGGGCTTCCCAGAAAAGCATCTCTTGTTGTCTGTCACATTGAGGCTAGGTATCTTAAAACTTAATGTATTGCTTCTGGTGTGAGCCAAGCTGTACCTTTTTAAAGAAGTGATTTTGATTATTGTCTTCTAGGTTATTTTGTGTATAAAAGTTAACATAGTTCAGGGATATTTTTCCAGGTGAATGACATATTTTCGTATCCATGCTTGGATACAATAATCCAGGAAAGGCACACAAAACATTTTAATAACAAGATGACCAATTTCTTTTAAGTCAATGACTGCTGGACTATTATTTTGAGATTCCAATTTTTTCAATAAGTTTCAAGGCTGTGCTATTAATATGTAGTATTGTACTGTACTGTCATGTGCAAGGCATTGAAATATTAACTATGCCACTGAACCATCAAAGATAGTGGCCATCAAGTAAGCACAACTGGAATACAATTATCAACGGTATCATTTGCAATGTTAACAAACAAGCATTACAGTACCTCAATAAACAATTCTGTGCTGTAGGTGTTATCATCATCAGCAAAATAGACTACTCCCCTGGGATTACCATCATAGAGGAATTTTCTCCGGAGCCATTTCAGACCTGCATTCCTCTGTAAAACTCCCCTGGGTTTCCTCCAGATTGGATCCTGAAAGCAACTGACCAACTAAATAAACGAATAAAATTTACAATAATATTTTCAAACCCTAAAATTGTCGAATACAGTACTGTATAGGCAAATCATCATTCAAACAAATATTCTACTTCACAAATCAGTATTTAACCAAAATACATTGTATAGCCTGCCTGGAATATGTTTCATTACATCTCAACAACCACCATATTATATTTGTTTACTTATTTATTTTGAAGTATAGTACACCTATTAAATTTCCATGTAAAGTTCCTTACATTATCTTTCAGTTTCCAGTCATCTGGGGTCAGCTGGTGCAGATGGGTGAATGTTAAGCCTGATAGTTCCAGAAAATCAGATACCATGTGTGACTTTTGAGGCGCATCTTCGACGACTATCCAATGTAGCGCTGGAACATGGAGAAACACGTTCTTTAACCTGTTGACAGAGAGCATCACTTACTTTTGTTTCTATCTACAAAGGTCTATACTGTACATGAAATAAATGTTTATTAGCAGCATGTGGGACACATCTATATAAATCATTGAACAACCACGACATCTACCTAACTACCTGTTGATGATTTCGAGGATCAACATCAAGCAGCTGTTCGATGCGGCTGCTCGCAGCCTGACATACGAGTCATGCCTGGTTTGGCAGGCATGGCAGAATGTGCAAAATATCTCCACTGAAATGCAGAGGGGCAATAGGCATGCTGAGAGAGAGAACTCAGATCAACATCAAACGTCTTTAAGAGTTTTCAATTTTCAACTCTTCCTCAATAATACGGGGCATAACTGGCCGACCTCTTGCAGTGTTCAAAGGAGAACTCGACAAGCACTTTGTCGAGTTCAACCACCCTGTCGTACATCAGGCTGCTCGCAGCCTAGTGTACGGGTCATGCCTGGTTCATCAGGTATCCTTTGAAGATGCTTGTCGAGTTCTCCTTTGAACACTACAAGAGGTCGGCCAGTTATGCCCCATATGTGTTGGGGAAGAGTTGAAAATTGAAAACTCTTGGGACCTTTTGATGTTGATCTGAATTCTTTCTCTCAGCATGCCTATTGCCCCTCTGCTTTTCAATGGAGATATTTTGCACATTCTGCCATGCCTGCCACGCCTGACAGCTGGGTGGACAACGCTTCGGATTCGATTCCCGGTGGAGGCGGATGCAATTGGGCAAAATGTTTCTTTCACCCTGATGTCCCTGCTACCTAGCAGTAAATAGGTACTGTACCTGGGAGTTAGACAGCTGCTACGGGCTGTTTCCTGGGGGGAGTGTAACAAAAAGGAGGTGCTAAAAAAAAAACGTATTTTAGGGGTTTAGTGTCCCCTGTCCCCGTCCCCAGATAGGCTCAGTATTTAAAAAAAAAACACGAGTAAGTGCTCGCACATTGCCGCGCCGTCAATGATTACACAAGTGTTCTTACATTGGCGAGACCATTGAGCTGAAGCTCAACCCCTGCAAGCACAACTAGGCGAGTACATTAATAAATCTTATGACAAACTAAGCTTCCTTAACATTGTCTCTTCAACAATGTAAATAGAACTTTACTCAATAATAATAATAATAATATAAGAACAATACTTTAGAAGATATAATGAAAAAATTAAGAAATTTTGAGATATACTTTTTTAATAAATGTGGAGATTTGTAGGTAATGATTACTCAGATATTCGATATCAAAGACAATCAGGATATTTGAAATAAGATTTGCTTCATATACAAAGTTCTGATAAATACCAAACAATAAGAACCCGACTTTTCTTTTTGTCTTGATGTAGCTATTTTTAGCTTGATTCAAACAAGTGTCATCTACCATATCTTCACAATAAATCAAGGTGCACATTATACAGATGGGCAGATAATGTATAATGGAGAGAGTTGATACACAGTATAGAGAAGGCCACAGGCTAAACAGTAGCAACACTGGAAAAGGGTCTACCCGACATTGTGCCGAGAGAACGAGGAAGACAACGCAAAGAGTTGATACAGATGCAGAGAATAAGTCACAATAACGTGACAAACAAATGATCAAACCCATACCCGCCATGCCATGGTGACTTGATAAGGGTCCAAGATGAACCGATTTGTTTCATTTCAAAGATCACAGAGCTGGTAAGCAGGGAAAGGATGGGATGAGGCCGCAAAAACTGGAGCTAGGAATGAAGACGAGGTGAAGGCAGGACAAAAAGAGCAGTGGGCCCAACCATCTTGGATTTGAACTTGCTTTTGATAATGGGAAACTGATTGAAGTTTGTAATGTCTCATAATGTTTGTCTCATTGGAGGTTCAGCAGTCCTGAGAATAGAAGAGTACAACTCCCACTCCCTCTTGACGCATGTAAATGGGTGTTGTGTGGCTGGTGGTGGTAATTAACTGCAAAATTTCACTCTTAATGTGCTACATACCCTTCCTGGCTTCGTGCCTTTTTTGATAATTACTTACTTCACTCTTAGTGAATGCTTGGTCCCCTTGGAACAGAACCTTCACCTTGTAGAATATGGTACTTCTTGGCCAGTACCATTAGCAAGGGTTGAAGTCGAAGCAACACAGCTGGCACCCCCCCCCCTCAATGGGATGCAGTGCCGATGGAAATATACTTCTCACTCTGTGAGGCTTGCAAGCTCGCTCATGTAAGGAGCAACCAGACATGTCCGGCCACAACGGCTGCTGGCGATTCACCTGTGATCTATGATCTGATTGTGATCACCATCACTGCCCTCTGTGATCATGACCCGATATGTCGTCACTTTCACTTCTTGTGTGTGGGTGGGTTTGGTTATTTGATACTAATGCAAAGCAAGTATAGAATTAGTGAAAATCTGCTCATCACTTTTGACACAATCAGTAATGCAGCTTAAGAGGATACACCTCTGTCAACAATATTCAATATCAAGATAAAATGCTAGCGTATAAATAAGCAATTATCAAAAGAAGGTACCAAGCTGAGCTTGAGCCTAAGTCATATGCATAGAATTACAAATCTCAAGTAAATAAATAATATCTTAAACATCGGCACAAAACTGTGCCTTACACACAGAAATCGCAATAGCGTGATGCATCAATGAACAAATCCACAAGGGACGTGATGAGGATTCAAACCTACATCCGAGATCATCCCAGACATCATCCCATTTTTTGACAATGTCGTAGCTCAGTCGATTAAGGCAGCATCTGGGATGATGTCGGACGTAGGTTCAAATCCTTGTCACGGCATCACATCAACCAGGCTGTGACTCATATCAACCAGGCTGTGACTCATACGTCAGGCTGCGAGCAGCAGCGTCTAACGGCCTGGTTGATCAGTCCAGCAACCAGGAGGCCTGGTCGACGACCGGGCTGCGGGGACACTAAGCCCCGGAAGCACCTCAAGGTAACCTCAAGGTAAGGTAACGGCCCTTATGGATTTGTTCACTGTACCTTACCTTGTTAATTCGGCCTTTTGATGAGGCCGTGCAAAGGTTGGCGTGATGATGTATATAACTGGTAACAGAACATCTGAGTACTCTTTCTCTGGTATAGAGTAGCGCTTCAGTACTGATTTGAGCAATTTGACCTGTAAATGAATTTGTTTAATTAAGTGTAATGTAATAAAATGTAAAACTCCTTAATATAATACTTTAAAGCAATGTCATATGCATAATCATCTCAAAATAATTTGTATTCTAATCATCTCAAAATAATTTGTATTCTAATCATCTCAAAATAATTTGTATTCTAATCACCTAGTTGGTAAATCCTTAATTTCAATCTCTTAAAATCATATAAATACTGTACATAATATAATGTGTTGAGTGTAATAAAATACCCTTCTGCTGCCTCCTCAAACATGAGACCGAAAAATATCCACCACCTGCCTCTCATGCACTCAATGAAACGAAATTCAAGATGAAGATACAGGTGACAGTACACAATCTTACAAGGTACAGATGTGTTTAGCAATAGAGAGCTGAAAGCCAGCCAGATTGATCTAGCCACCAATAACCTATAAGAAGTAGAGCCCCCAGAAGCAGTACTGAGTGAGGACAAAGAGAAAAATGCTGAACATGCACTATGATGACCATGGTAAAGATGCCTCCCACCCCTCCCAATGCTATCCAACCATGTTAACTGGAAGGAACAGATAGGAGGTTCATCAGTCCCAGTCCAAGCAAATTGCGTCCACCACCAAAGCCTAATGAATTGGGAATGGTGCCACAAGCAGTGAAAACAACCATAGCCATGCTGAGGCCAAAAGATCCACCAATGGGCAACCAAATGTTTTGTAAATCCAGAGAAAGGAGGCCCTGTCTACCTTCACCTCAAATTGAAATTAAATGGAAGAAAGACTGACCACAAAAACATCCGAGACTTGAACTTGAATCACTCATAGAACAAAACCTCAGGGATCCAAAAACAAGGCCATCTGCACAGTCCAACCTCACATAGAAAGGGAACGTATCTGGAGCCCCTCCAGATCATGATAAACCACTGAGAGGCAATCCAAACAACTAGGGTTCCCAGAGGCCACTGATTTGCTCTGGATGCTCTGCCATCCAGACCTCTACAAACACCTTTTCTGGGGGAAGCCCCGGTGGCTCCCTGAAGCTACTCGCTCTCTAGTGTGTCATACTACTAGGTCCTATCAGTTGTGGAATTCTATGACCTGCCAGGGACCAAGAGCCAGATCTTGGTCCCCTCACAAGAGGCACAGGGAGCAGTGGCATCTATATACTGTATTAAGTTATTCATTTATGCCACCACAGAGGAAGGCACCCAGAGTGAGCAAAACAAAACAAACCACTGCTGGCTTTAAACAAGATCACAGTCTCCAAAAACACTATAGAACTTCCCCAACAATGTAAACAAATGATCAAAATTTCATGAAACTAGTACAAGCTTGTTTGCCCCACCTCCCCCTCTCCTTTGGGGGGAGGGAGGGAGGCAGCCAAGGGTCAGTCAGCTGCTCCACCCTCAGTTCTCCTCTGATGGTAGTGTGTGCTGGGTGTTCACTCTCTCTTTCTGGCTTCAGTGCACTAATGATGACTGTAAACACCAGCCTTAGTGGCTGTTGTTTACAATTCTGTGTAGCATGGGCCAGAAGTTGAGAGCACTTGGGGTTGCATGTGCTCAGGGTTATCTTCACTGTGTGCTCCCTAGTGCTGCCCTTGCGCTGCCAGGGCCATATTTTCTGGAGTGTTCAGGTGACGTTTTTTAGAGGTTCTCCTCTGTTGTGGTGGCCTTCTTGCCTTGGGACAACTCGTGATGTCTTTGACTTCTGTCTTTCCCCAGACTGGAGCATCTTGGCTGGTGGGGCACACAAGTTGTAATCAGTGTACCAAGGTCAGCCTTCACAGCTGCCTTAACTAGCCCTGGTATTTTCCCCACAGGTTTGGGAGTTCTATGGAATGCCACCAAACCCACTCTCACCTTGGGCGAGTTGAGAGTTGTTCTGTCATTAAATTTTTTAACCAGCTTATGAAGACTGTAATTTGCCTAGCTAAAGAATTTGGGGTTCAATCCCAGAGTCCATTATGGGCCTCTTAACTTTTTTCCACTACGACCCACATGAGTATGGGGTGCATAATAAATGAACTAAACTAAACTCTCCTGTAATTACAGAAGAGATTGGTCTGGAGCCCCAACTTTTGTATCTTATCTCCACAAAAGGCCATGTTGGAAAAAGAAAAGTAATGTTGATGAGTTTTGTTTCTGGCACGTAACATCAAACTTTATCAAACTCGCATTAATTCCAATTCACCTTTCTACTTCAGCCTTTAGAAACCCCAGCAATCTCATCCTAACCACTTTTTCCTTAATTTCAGTCTTTCTTAAGCTATTCCAAATTTGTACTTGTCCCATTTAAATTTGTAATTCATATGAGCATATTAAATGGTGCAGACACTTGGCCAGGTGAACAACTAGAGAGCCATAGGAACTAAACACACTTTAGTGATTTATATACATATACATACATACATACACAGGTGGGTACAGGAAATGATGACTGCTGACTCCCGTTAGCAGGTTGAGAGCTTTCCAATCCCATAGCTCATGGTAAGCCTTACCCACTAGTTTCCCTCAAATACGACCTGCCAATTGTTTAACCACCATGTACAAAATCACTGCTGGGTGAACAGATGCATATAGTTAAGGACTGGTACCTAGTAAATCCTCTCCAGCCAGGATTGACTAGGCACTAATCCATAACTGTACACCTCTGTTCACCCAGCACTTCTCATGTTTCTTTTCATCAAATTTACTCTATTACACACAAACAACATTATCTGCAGAACTCACTTGTCTCTGTAAAGAAAACACCTCTTTCATAGTGGCTCTTGTCTGTTCTTCATATGTGTTTGAAGCTGATGAATCTGAGATTTGGTAGAACATTCCTGGGAATGGCAAAATATGTTGTTTCCAATTGTTTAATACATAAATGTTAATTACAATACTGTATGTGTATTTAATCAAATCATCCATGCGTGTCACACAAATATCTCTGTACTGTATAAGTATAGTATGTGTGTGTATCAAAATGTAATTATTTGTGTATTTACAGAATGAAAATTATGCCTATGGTGTTCTGTCTTCCCAATAATCTTTATAATATGACCTTATAAACTGCTGATGGCTTTAGTATTCACCATGTTCTTATTTACATTGTTCCAACAATCCATAACCCTATTTACAAAAAGATAACGTTTGTATACATGTAATTTTTGGCACTATTGTTTCCTTAGTTTGAATTTATGACCTCTTGTTCTTGAATCTGCAGGTTTCAAAAAATCCTGTCAGTTTTATTGATTCCTGTTAATGTTGTGAATATGGTGGTCATATCATATTTTTTCTTCTGTCTTCTAGCCTCTCCTCGCGGCTCTTGTTTACCAGTTCTGGGAGCTATTTACTAGCATGTCTTTGCAGTTTTTCCAGATTATTGATGTGCTTCTTGAGATATGGGCCCCATACAACTGCTGCACGTTCCAATTTTAGTCTCTCAAAAAATCATGAATATTTTTTTTAGTAATTCACGATCCATGTACTTAAAAGCACTTCTGAAGTTGGAAAGCATAGCTTAGGCTCCTCATACAATGTCCTTCATTAGGTTGTCTGGTGACAGTCCAGAGGACCACCTCTAAATTTCTTTCTTTGTCCAACCTTGTTAATGTCTTCACATAATTTGTAGTTGTGTGGGGCTTATTTTATTCTGGTCCACATTCTATAACATGGCATTTATTCACATTGAATTTTATCTGCCATCCATTGCTCCATTCACTTATTTTTTTCCAGGTCATTTTGAAGGACACATTTACTTGTCAAAGATTCTGGGGATCAATATCCCAGTGGCCTGGTCTCTGACCAGGCCTCCTGGTTGCTGGTCTGATCAACTAGGCTGTTCAATGCGGCTGCTTGCAGCCTGACGTACGAGTCCCCTGGTATCCTTTGTAGGAGTTTGTCAAGTTCTCTTTTGAGCACTGAGAAGTTATGCTGGTATGTATTTGTGTGTGTGTGCAATTTATGCATATTCTATATAGATAGAAAGAAGGATGCCACCTCTACAGAGAATGGGGACCCATAAGCTTGGAGAAAATAAATAGCATTTGATAGTACAGTATTCGTATAGTGATGCAGATTACAATTTAGTAGATCTTGAAACAGTGAGGCTGAAAGTGGTGATTGTGATTATATTTTATACTTGTCTTTTGCAGTGATATCTATCACTTTTGTTTAATTGTAAAAAAGATAATCTTGCCCTTCTAGCTGATGATGCTCAAGTTACACAAGGATAATATATTTGGTTTCCAATATTCATCTACCGAATGAGACATGACTACCATAAATATAGGAATTTGTACAAATCTTTACTGTGCTCTTGACCTGGGCCTTAAAATCATATACAAACCTAAATATTTTGTGTCTGTACCACAGTACAGTACTGCGAACATCTTTTTTAAAATAATACTTTCATTCATGCACTACAGTACCTCTACTGTACTAGAATATTGGTAAATATCATTTCAAAATACAGTTTCACAAAAAAGCTACTCGTCTTCCATAATACTGTACAAACAAACACACTCCTTTTCTCTTATTATGCCTCTACTGTATTTACAAAAGATGTCATACCTTTATAATATCCAATGATGACAAGAACTAGAACTATTATATATGGCCACCATTTCCTTGCTCGCCTTTTAGCAAAGAAAGGATTTAAGGACACCATGATGGTCACTGTCAATTCCAGAACTCTCAACTCTTACTTCAACACACCAGCATGTATCAAGTCAACAGTTTTTCTTGTGCCGTTACACTCCAGGCCTTCATCCTGTAAAAATAGTGGCTATAATCTCAAGTAATTGCACTGTCCTGTACAGTGTATGAATTCGGTAATTAGATCTTCGGTACAAGTTTAAAAGTTCATTAACACTGAAGCATCTTAAAATTCAAGATAATGCTATGATTAAATGGTGAATGTATTAATGTTTTTATTTGCAGTAATAATGAAAATACAATAACAATAATATTAATTATAATAATAAAAATACAGGTATTTGCAAATACTGTCCAGTAAATACAGTACACAAATTTTGATTTTCAGTATTGGTATGACCAAAGTGGCATCACGACCACAACTGGGTGACAGCAGAGGTGAAATACTGTACTAATATAATAATAGTGTAGGAAAAGTGGGCCTGATATTGATAGATACAGTTACTAGCATTGATAATTTACCTGAATTTACTTGAAGACCTCAATCTATTTAGTGGCCACAACAAGGACAGGAAGCTGGCAGCTTGTTAAAGGTTGTCTTGCCCTGGACGTATTGTAGGTACCCAGGATGCTGGGTTCAATCCCCATCCTGCTCCAAAGATCTACTCGTAGCTACATCATGTTATTGTTAAATCATTGTGCATCTCAAGGAAGTGTTTGGGTACAGTAATACATTACCTACACCAGAGTGTACATAGGATATATGTAAAACTTGGATTAGCTACAAGCTTGGTGCCTTCAGACTCCTAGTGAATTCGGGCCAATCCCAGGCTGTACAATCTGTACCCTATTGTAGTCCATGGGTTAAGGTGAGCATCTGGAGTTACCCAGGACTCTGGTTCAATGCTCGTCCTGCTCCAAATATTTTCTCAATTGAGTATATAGTGTATTTACACACACAAAATTGCACATTTCCCTTTTAAAATTTAGCTGAAAAATCCTTCAGTATGTAATAAAACATACCAAAATTGCGTTTTTCTATAAAATATGTGCATCTTACAAGTCATCATATATGGTGGTAGTTTAGTTCATTTATTATGCACCCCATACTCATCTTGTGGGCAGCAGTGTTAAAGATTACAGAGGCACATTATGGCCTCGGACTGAACCCCAAAATTCATTTAGCTAAGCAAGTTAGTCTTGATAAGCTAGCTACACAGTTTAATGTATACTATTACCGTATATCGACAACGGGTTCAAGAACGATTACAGGTACAGTCTCTAAGCTAAGTAACTTACATTTGTGGTGAGCTCGTTTAATGATTTGATTTACTTATGCACATTATTTCCTACCCAGTAGGTGAGGGTGGAAAGGTTACAGTCACCCATATTTACTACTTAGCAAACTGATGATATTTGGCTAAAATTTATGGTAGTACCATACAGTAGTTCATTTCGAATTAAATATTCACACATTTCTTGAAAATTTCTTACAGCCGTCTCTAAATTCAGGTAACAAATATTGATGGAAGGTGTATGTGAATATTTTTGCTGACAATTTATCTTTGGTCAGTTCTACACTTGAATGTAATTAAAATTCTCAGATTCACTTAAAACAGAGTCTAAGCCAAGCAGTAATAACATATATTTATGGAGCCTGATGGGTGACTGGACAGCGCTCGAGGTTCGTAGTCCTAAGGGTCTGGGTTCAATCCCCCGGCGGAGGCAGAAACAAATAGGCAGTTTCTTTCACCCTGATGCTCCTGTTCATCTAGCAGTAAATAAGTACCTGGGAGTTAGACAGCTCCTACGGGCTGCTTCCTGGGGATGTGTGCATGTGAAAATTAGGATTAGAGACTGCCCAAAATGCTATGCGTGCTAGTGGCTGTACATGTAAGAACTCTTGTATATATAAATAAACAAAATAAATACAGGAGCCTGCTGATTTTATCGTATGATCCATAGATGTGTGGCTCTTCTTGCATGATAGTATGATGATAGATGGGATTGCTAGTATAGATTTCACTTTGCCTCAGATTACAAGGTTTTGTTAAAGTTGTTGGTGCATTATTATTCTAAAGTTGCTTATAGGCAATGCAAGGTTAAAGACAAATCCTTCTTTGAAGGCAGATTCTTCAGCCAATTAATCAGCTCATATCATGCATTCTGAGGCCATCATGAGATGGAATCCATATGCAGTGAACTCGTTACCATAATTAATTAGTTTACTGTATTGTGTCTAGCTTCAGACAAATGCATGTTACAATTGTGTCTTAGAATTGAACACAATTTAAGGATGATAAAGAATCATTTGCAATTAATGTCAAGTTTTGTAAACTCTATTTTTGTGATTTTTTTTTTTTTTTGCTAATACATGGCTTATTTTTTAAATACCAACAAGGCATGGATTCAAACACTGATGAAGATGAAATCGAGCAATAATAATCAATAATAAATAAAATTAGTAAATGACAGTGACCACAGTGGTCCAGAAGGTCATGAAACAACAATGACCGCATTTTGAAGGTTAACAATTATGTACCAGCGAGTACTGGCAGAACTTTACAACTGGATTACAGTACAGTACAGTACTGTATATAATTACATTACAGTACAGTACTGTATATAATTACATTACAGTACAGTACATAAATACAATACGGCAATCATTACAAATTCTGGCTGCTTCTCACACGTCAAAATAGGTAATTAAAATTCCATGATTTTATTATTCACAATTATATGGAAACACTGTGGTATACTGTATTTCTTTTTACTTGATTGCTATCACTAATTTAAATACAGTATAAGATTATTCTTCACTGAATTACTGAACTTTTATAACCTTAACATCTTACCTTGTAATAAAACATTTCTTATTCATAATGGTATAAACTTTTTCACTGGATATTGTTCATCATCTGCATCATGCACATTGATCCTGTAACAAAGAAATTGTTAAATTCTTTCTAGCTGAAAATATGTATGCTTAATTAAACAAGTTATCATATTTCATAATTTCAGAATTCAGGTTTTATTAACACATTTACACCATCTTCAAAGGAGTAAAGTTATTTGTATCTGGCCAGTGGCACCTAAAAAAAGCTACAGTGGCTGAACTATTTGAGAGAACGAAGCCAGAAAAATATTTGGATACAGTACCTTTCAATATAGTCAATAACACATTGAAACATAACACTCATCTGCAGATAAGAGCTCAAATAAAAATTAGAATATTCAATTTCAAAATGACTGCATGCTTCTTTCTAAAATTACATGAAAATAATTTGAGTGTAAAATTAAGGGATTACACTTAATTTGTTCCTTTTTTGTTTAAAGGCAGATATGTGAGAAGATACCTAGGAAGGTGTACTATGGGTAATAAACGATGTGGCCAGATACCTGCACCCCAAACATAAATTGGCCAGATACCTGCACCCCAAACATAAATTTGTCAGTTTTCGACCACTGAAACCAAGCACTGTTTAATACAGTACAATATCTCCAAATCGCTTGAAAAAATAGCACCAATAAATGTTGACACACAAAGCTACCCTGCAGAAGAGGTATTAATACCAGACCTTAACAGTCAGTGATTCCCAAAAAATGAAAAACCAGATGAGGTTGCTAAACAAATTGAAAATGCCACAAAATAGAATTACACGCCATAGTACTGTACCACAAACCAGTAATATCAGATCTTAATACCTCGTGTTTCCCTAGGAAACATGACTAAACTTTTCCTAGTACAACCCACTAAACTTTGAAGCGTCTGAATGGCTGGTTCCATTCTGTAGAGTCCTAATAAGTTGCTCCCCTTAAATCACCAAAATACATACTTTCACAATCCATTGTACTTTCATGTACATGCAGTATATTAATAACAGTACACAGTAAATACAGTACATTAATAAAATAAAATGTAACAATTCCTTGTACACTTTCAATTTAAAATGGTTATTCGTGAACACGTAAAACAAAATTGACATAATTGTCGTATGATATACTACATATTTAAATGATGTCACATTAATGAACCAATTATTATTAATAATTCATTGTGTTGGGGGCAGCCAGTTTATGCATTCAATTCATGTTAGACTTATATCAGATTACCCCCAGGGTTGAAGTATTGACCCTCTCCAGGATGATCGTAACATGCTAACTCCTAGGCACCTATTTAGTGCTAGGTGGACAGAGGCATTAGATGACAGGCAACACACCCAACCATTTCTGTCATGCCCAGGATTCGAACCCAGAATTCTCAATTGTGGGTAGAAAATGAACCAGACTGTACTACTAGGACTCTTATTATTTGTTATTTATTTATTGTTTATTTATTTATTTTTTTTTAACAAGCTTAGGTACACAGCATTGTGCTGTTATCCAGGTTATATCATTTAAAAGTGTAACAATATTGTTACTTCCCAAATAAACTAATGTTTACTTATAAATAAATACAAACACAAATATTTATTCAGGTAAAGTACATACATACAAGGTGAAATACAAAAGTTGATGGATTCATAGATAGAGCTAGTACATACAATGTTTAAAGCCACTATTACGCAAAACGTTTCAAGTAAAGTCCAGCCAATGTATGTATGATCATACACAACATATTTGAGTCTTTTAACAGTTTATGTTAATGTCTTTCTGAGAAAAATGCTTATTCACATTCAAATTATCAATATATAACAAATGTTATCATTTTTGTTAAATTAAATCTAGTTGGTAAATGTGAGAACAGTCGAGTATAAGCTTATGCAAAAGGGCTATAATGAGTGCTCAAAATACTATAATACATAAATGTGGGAGGGACAGGTGAGTAACTTCTAACACCTTTATCTTACTTAGTACATATTTGGTGTTTCTTTCCAATCGATATAATACTGTTGACTTCGTTCTCGACTCACAATTGGGAATTCTGGGTTCGATTCTCAGGCAGGGCAGAAATTTCAACAATAGATGGTTGCGCACATTTTCTTTCACCTACTGCCACTGTTTACCGAGCAGTAAATGTGGAGAGTCAGTAATTCTTGGCGAATTAATATAAGGTGGACCTCAATACAAGCCTAAAATATACAGACTTACTCCCACCATTTACCGATGCATTTCCATGGTTCACCTGCTTATTGCCACCAATTACTTGAAAACGGTGAATGCGAATTCATTTGGGTTATTGGAATTTTAATTACTAAGCTTTTACAGGACATATACAATTATCATACAGTATTAAATATATTACAAAAGAGACTCTGAAATGGCTGCTAGGTGTGCTCTATCAGGTTTGTGGGCATTATATTGTGCTGTGTTAGATACAAGTTACATTCGTACATAAAACAATTTGCCGGCAACTTTTAATACCCACCTGACCCTAACATGACCTTACCTAAGCTAATAAGTCTTAACCTAATGATATACTGTACAGTTTTAACACTCGGAAAACAAGCTTTGTCGAACCATCTTATCTATGATTTGACAATACTCGGTTGTCTTTACACTGGCATGTATAGTTTTTACAAATCCCAAATTATGTGTATATATATATATATTTATTTATATATACAAGAGTTCTTACATTCTTGTACAGCCACTAGCACGCATAGCATTTCGGGCAAGTCCTTAATCCTATGTTCCCCGGAATACGACCCGCCATATCGTTTAACAACCAGGTACCCATTTTAATGTTGTGTAAACAGAGGCTACAGTTAAGGATTGGCGCCCAGTAAATCCTCCCCGGCCAGGATACGAACCCAGGACAAAGCGCTCGCGAAATGCCAGGTGAGTCATAATCACATCATAATCAAATAATATCATAATCAAATATCATAATCAAAATATATCATAACCATGCTCAGTGAACCACAATATATGACCCAAGTAGCAAATTTTAACTGCTCATAGCCTTATATTATGACTCTTAAAACTGATCAAGTCAGTATATGGAGCATACAAATTGTGTGTACAAAGAATTAGAATTAATGGATATAGGGTAGTACAGTTCTCGATTCTCAATCGGAAATCCGAGGTTCGAATCCTGGGAGGAACAAAAATGGTTGGGCCTATTTCCTTTCATCTAATGCATCTGTTCACCATGCAGTAAACAGGTACCAAGGAGTTAACTGTTGTGGGGTCAGCCGTTTGACTTATGGGGGGAGGAGGGGAGGAATGGTATTTCGATATAAGCCTAACGTATGTACATATACATGCCTGCCTGTCCCCGAAAAAAGAAGTAATGGGATAAGCAGCATACTGAAACCTCGTCGATTTTTGCGGTCGATCAAATTAGGAATTGTCTACACACACACATACACACTGTTGCTGTTTGAGTGAAAAATTATTTAAATCCTGTGGTCTAAATCACTGAAAAACTATTTAAATCCCGTGAAGACGGTGTCGTGGAGTCCCAGCCGTCGTCGTCGTCTAGAAGAGTGTGAATACAAGTCACTTGGTACTGAAGACAGATCGAACACATGTATATATATTTTTACCATTTCGCGCACACAGTTTGTACGTTCCGTATACATTTTTTTTTATGATTTATTTATTTATATATACATACAAAAGTTCCTACATACTTGTACAGCCACTAGCACGTATAGCGTTTCATAAACCCTTCATCAGATCCTTAATTCTAATTTTCCCCGGAATACGACCTGTCAAGTCATTTAACAACCTGCCGGAAACGCTATACATGTTAGTGGCTTTACAAGAAAGTAAGAACTTTTGTATATATATATATATATATAAATAAATAAATATATATTAGGCTCATGTATATATAAATTTAGGGTCCCGGTAATACAGTCGGGTTCGTTCCTAATCCCGGATTAGAATCCCGGGCGGGACAGAAATGGTTGGGCGCATTTCCTATCACCTAATGCCGCTGTTCACCTAGCAGTGAGTAGGTACCTAGGAATTGAAATTGAAATAAGTTTATTGAGGTAAAATACACACAAAGGGATGAGGTAGCTCAAGCTATTCTCACCCCATTCAGTACAACGTGTTAATATATACATAGACACACATCACAAATAAACACATTACCAAACATTCTGAGAGGTAAAAATATACATTTCCTCCCTCACAAGTAGTATGGTATCAGACGTACACACAAATACTTTTATGACCTAGGTATACTGTATAGACAATTTCCTAGGAATTAGTCAGCTTGTTGTGGGTTGCATCCTGGGGCAAGGGTGCTCCATATAAGCCTAACGTGTATGAATACACTCTGGCTGTCTGTCCCCCGACACAATGAATAATTATGAATTCAAATAAAACAAAAATTAGAAGCAACAGGTTATTGTACTTGAGCGAGATTTTTCAACTCATTATGCTTCCCACTCTTCGTTTAATCTGGATCTTTGTACACAGGTATACACATTTCATAATACATACTCTTTCAAGGTTTCTGTATGCATGTAGGAAGGGGGGGTAGAAATAGCCTAAGCTACTTTATCCCTTTGAGATGTATTTTTTCTTGTCTTAATAAACATGAACTTGTATGCATGTAGCCTGTTTCTGCATTTGTACATGTAATTTTTTTCTACCACAGACGTGGCCACACATTTACAATGCTAAGCAGCATATATACATTTTCTTCTGTCCTCCATGGACAGGGTTAGAGAAGTGTTAAACATACAGTTCAAGGGTTTATTGAACACTCAACCACAGAAGGTGATTCGGTGTTTTTAAAATGCTAAGCTAACCTACATACGTAAATACATAGATAACTGGGTAATTATAAAGTAATTAGTTGTAAATTATTTAGGATTACTTGTGCATAGGCGATAGTCATCCTTTGTCATTATTGTTAAGTGCATCATTTATAATTCTCAGATGAATTTCTAACCTTGCATACTTTTGTTACGTACTTGTATGTGCGGGTGCATGTGCCCCTACTTACGTAAAATAGGTATACAAGTATAGTTATTAAGGCCGCTAAACATATATTCCTGTATATGCATCACATCATCATAGGCTGCAACTCGCAGTTGCAATTTTCTAACAACTGCATTTGCAACTTTCTAGCAACCGCGAAGCTGCAATAATTTCCAGCAGCTTCAGTTGCACATTACTAGCAACTGCAGTTGCACAACATTCCATGCAACTTACAGTTGCAAATATTTTATTATTACTAATTTTAAATTAATAAAAAGTTATACCGCCTATGGTGTATATGCACACAAATGTGACACTCTGGGTATGAAGGGAGGAATATTTAGCACCTATAATGGGAGGAGGAATGACAGATTATTTCTGTAGTTACAGCCCCGCTCCTGTGCCAGGTAAGTCCACTACGGGCTCACCATAGCCGGTGCTACTTGGAACTTTTTGTTCCCAGTAGCTGATTCTAATACAACAACAACAAATAGATTATCTAACCCCGACGTGAATGACTCGTCTCTAGTTGTCTGGGGTCACAATGTGGGTCTTGTATATGGCGCTGATAAAGAGGAGCCGCTCTCGTAACTTCATCACCGATAACGCCTTTTATGTGAAGCCACAGTGATAGCGGCCTGGTAGGGGCTGTTGGTGAGCCAAGGGGTATCGTAGGGACCTGGTAGGGGCTGTTGTGAGCTAGGGGTATCGTAGGGACCTGGTAGGGGCTGTTGTGAGCTAGGGGTATCGTAGGGACCTGGTAGGGGCTGTTGTGAGCTAGGGGTATCGTAGGGACCTGGTAGGGGCTGTTGTGAGCTAGGGGTATCGTAGCGACCTGGTAGGGGCTGTTGATAGCCGGGAGAATCGTAGTAGACCAGTAGGTGCTACCTTCAAAGAAGGATTTGACTATATCCTTGGATTCCTTACAAGCAACTTCACAATAGTACAACAAGAACTTCAACAAAAACCTTGTAGATCTCAGGCAAAGTAAAATCTGCACTTGCAGTTCCACCCATCATCAAACTATCATGCAAGAAGAGCCACACATCAATGGTTTGATCATGCCATACAATCAGCAGATTACTAAATGTTATTACGTACTGCTCGTCTAAGACTCGGTTATCCGTATCTCTGAATATTTGTATTACCTGTTGATATAGATTATTGGTACATGTATAGCACTTATAAGGGGAGCTACTCCATCACCATCGCTATGTGATGGAGTACGAAAAGATACATGGATTTAGAGACTTTTGTAACCAATGGTCAAGAAATGCATAAGTTTTTAATTAAAAATGATCTACTAGTTGAAATTTTCGTCAATTATCCCCATTTGGCTAAATATAGGTAGTGAATAAGTGATTATAATCTTTCTATCGGCGGCCACTCCACGGGTGTGGGATGTATGATAGACAAATTACAATAATATGTAATAGGCTTGACAAACACACTTTCACTCTCTGTGTTACGGCCTCTAAAGGCCACAGTTTGATAAACTTTAAAGATACTGTTGGTTTATGTTAAATTATGCAATATCTCATTATTGCTGTAACTTTCTTAGCTAAACGAATTCGGGATTTCTAAAACCATTATTTGTCTCTAACCTTTTCACATTACCGCCTACAAAAGTGAGCAAATTAAGTAAAATAAACTAACGACATAGGTTAAGTTAGGATATGTTTGTCTAAAGAGTAGCGATGACATAAGTCGTCATATCTTTGGACCCTTTTTGAATAGCCTCAACACCGGGCTGACACACTCAGTCGCGCAGTGACTGTGAGAGGTGATACACGTCGTCCGTCTCTTCTGTTCTCAGGACTGAGGAGTTACTACACCCTTCAAGGACACCTCGGGGAGGGGTTAGAGCATGCCAGAATACCTGCCGTGAGCACCAGCAGGATATGACCCGTCACGACCCACCTCCTGCAGGAGTTCGGGATTACTGTCGTATCCCAGAACACAGTAAGGAAGATAACATACTCCTATAGCTTTTGAATACCTGTGTACCATAAACTACGTTGATATATATAACATGTTTAAACGACTAAGCATTATTTACATGGCCAGACGTGTCTATGTGCAGATTATGGCGTGTGGGACGCTACGGAAAAGACGGCCATGTTGCGGGCCGGGGACAAGCTGCCTAATTCCTATGGCAGTATAGGAGGGGGCGGGGAAGAACCCCTCCACAACCACTGCAACAACCTCCCACAACCCGCCCCCTCCTCCACTTCCATCACAACCACCCCCACCAGGTTCTGGGTCCTTGCTGTCTTCTCCATACTCTCGTGGGTCGAGGTTAGTTGGAGCTATCTGTATTTGTAGGTGAGAGGCTTCCACCTGTGGTAGGTGTAGGGCAGGCTTACTGCCACCTGTGGTGGGTGTAGGCCAGGATTACTGCCACCTGTGGTGGGTGTAGGCCAGGATTACTGCCACCTGTGGTGGGTGTAGGCCAGGATTACTGCCACCTGTGGTGGGTGTAGGCCAGGATTACTGCCACCCTGCCACCTGTGGTGGGTGTAGGCCAGGCTTACTGCCACCTGTGGTGGGTGTAGGCCAGGCTTACTGCCACCTGTGGTGGGTGTAGGCCAGGCTTAACATCCACCTGTGGTGGGTGTAGGCCAGGCTTAGTTAACATCCACCTGTGGTGGGTGTAGGCCAGGCTTAGTTAACATCCACCTGTGGTGGGTGTAGGCCAGGCTTAGTTAACATCCACCTGTGGTGGGTGTAGGCCAGGCTTAGTTAACATCCACCTGTGGTGGGTGTAGGCCAGGCTTAGTTAACATCCACCTGTGGTGGGTGTAGGCCAGGCTTACTTCCACTTGTGGCAAGGGCAAGTAAACAATATTTTAGCTTAAAATATTGTTTACTTATGGTAAGTGCAAGTTCCGTGTGGCTCATGTAGATGATGAGTATTTCAAGTGTGAGGCAGTTGTAAATCATATATTTCATTTTGAGACAGTTGTAAGTCAGATATATTTCAGTGTGACGTGTGAAAGTCGTTTACTTATGTATGCCTGATGCAGACGTATCTACTGTATTATCAGTTATACATGTCAGATGTATCATCAGGTATACATGTTTGATGTTTTTTTAGGTATACTTTTCTGTTGTATTACGCGGAATTTAGAGATAACACCATCAATAGTGTCCAAGAAATGTGTAAGTACTTCATTCATAATGATGTGCTGCCCGAAATCTTAGCGAAATATCCAAAATTTGCTTACTGCAATGCATGCATATGACTGTAAAGCTGCCGCCCAGTTGGGTGGGTGTGCAGCAGGACTAGTAACTGTGCGACTCATTATAGATGTAAAGTCCCCTTGTATTGTAACTGTTGTGAGCCTCTTGTTGAATCACTTGTGACGCAAAAGATTATTGATGTGTGTATTTGTGTGATTAAATATGTATGTGTATGTATATATGTATACGTATGTATATGTACATGTATGCATGAGTATGTGTAAATGTATATATAACATTAATAATTTTGTAACTAGCGTCAAAAGATTGTTATTTGCTTAGCTAAACGAACTAGAGGGTTCATTTCCTGAACCGATTATGTGCCTCTGTAATCCTTTACACCATCGCCCACGGGATGGGTATGGGGGTGCATAATAAAGAAAGAAATTGAAATTGAATTACGTCTTACGATGGCTATAGGTTTCATAACAGTTTTTAAAATAATAGATATAATATCAATCTATCTTCACTGAATGGGCTATTTAATACCCAACGTTACGTCAATATATTACTAAGCACAGCAAAAAAAAAAAAATAGATGCTCATTTGTAAACAGAGCATAGTAGCCTGACCACATAAAGGGCCGCTGTATGGCATAGGTGTATTACGGAACCGCCTGCTGCCTTATCAGCTGGTTATCAGTTAAGTGGCATGCTGATATCGTTGATAGCAACTAAAACTCTTGAGTTACATCGCTCGTATAATGAGGTCTACACCCCTTGATAGACTTGGCTACACTGATAGTGACCTCGCTACAGTGCTAAACTGACAGTGACCTCTTTAGCCAAGCTTATATACAGGTACAGAGCATGTGGAATGTTTCACTTATAAAATCGCAGTGGGTGGGGGGAGGATACTTCTGATGTCCATATTTATTTATTTAATATATATATATATATATATATATATATATATATATATATATATATATATATATATATATATATATATATATATATATATATATATATATATATATATATATATATATATATATAGTAGGCATCCATCAGTCTCAGGAGACTATGGAGTTGCGCTCTGGTTGTCGGTCTGGAGTGGCCTCACCAGGGCGCAAAGCCAGGGTAGGTTGATTCGGGGGAGAAGCTGTTACCCAGGCAGCAGGTCCCCCCCTCTCCACGGCGTTGAAAGTCTCCAATGGAAAGGCATACGCCAATACGATTGGTAATATATATTACCAATACAATATATATATATATATGCGGAAAATCCACAGAGAAATATGAAAGGAGGTGAACGTTTCGGCTTTGTTAAAGCCTTTGTCAACACCAGACTGAGTCTGGTGTTGACAAAGGCTTTAACAAAGCCGAAACGTTCACCTCCTTTCATATTTCTCTGTGGATTTTCCGCATAAAATGATCAGTGTTTTGTGATCGTCAATTGCATATATATATATATATATATATATATATATATATATATATATATATATATATATATATATATATATATATATATATATATATATATATATAAACCCAATGTACAAGAAGGTACATTGGGTTTATGAGGGTACATAACATTGATGTTTTTACATTCTTGTAAAAACCACTAACACCCATAACGTTTCGTTTCGGGTTTCTTATTCTTAAAGCAAGACACTTGGGCATGCCATTCCTATCCATCTGGAAAAATACAGATTGACACTACCTACAGCATGGCTTTACTAAAGTTTTGAAACAGAACTGAATACCAACATTTTATATAAAACCTGCCTCGCGTGGATAATTTGTCCTTGCGAGTAATATGTCGTATTTTGACGTCAAAATCCCCAACGGACGAAATATGTTGTATTCGCATTCACGTTTTCTGTGGGTGGGTCGGTAGGTTAGGTTAGGGCAATTTAGTACACAATTGTCTGTATGTTGTGACAATTGGAGAGGCATGGAATACTCAGCCCGTCCTCTCTCTTAGGGTGTAACGTCATCAAAATTCTATATTAAATTGGCCGAACCTGACCGAACTGAAGACAGTTTTGTGAGCCGCTATGATTTATAGTATACCATATTTTGACCGTTGGGGATTTATACGTCAAAATGCGATGTACTGTTCAAGAGGGCCCATGAAGCCACCAGGCTTCATGCAGTTTCCTCTTTTCTTATTGTGTTATTACCTGTGAGGGTTGTCTCCCCAGGGGATGCAGTGGAACACCTGGGGGCCCATCAGCGAGAGCATGGAGGCGGCGTTCCCCGGGTGGGGGTCGTCCACGGTGGCCATGATGTCCGGCTGGGGCACCACCATGTTCGTGGTCTTCGTCTTCCCCATGTGCTGGGCCACGCTGCGCTACGGCCTGCGCTCCGTCGTCGTCGCCAGCGCGGTACTGATCTTCCTGGGCACGGCGCTCCGCTGCCTCACTCGCGCCCTTCCCACCTTCACCATGTGAGTTCCTTCCCCTCCGTCCCATCCCAGATCCTTATCCCCTTCCAGGTGTTATATGGTCGTGACGTTCTCGCACTTGCTTCAGTCAATATTGGCTTATTTAATAAGTGCATATGTGACATACTAATTGATTGTGAATATTTTAGTTTACCTTGAAAAGCTTCATAGAAAACACCGACCTCACCTAACCTTCTTAGTATGTTTGTAAATAAGAAGCAATAAGATGCTTATCTTAACATACTAAAAAGGTTAGGTGAGTTCGGTGTTTTCTATGAAGCTTTTCAAGGTAAACTAAAATATTCACAACCAATTAGTATGTCACATATGCACTTATTAAATAAGCCAATATTGACTATAAAGCAAGTGCGAGAACGGGTTGTGTCGTAATGGCTTGGCGCTTTCCCCTTGATAATTCCCTCCCTCTTCTTGTTTTTTCAGAGTGAAATTATTTCCAGAAGTATTACGTAATTATGAAAAAAATATGAGAGTGTTAAGACATTCTGAATCCTGTAGCACAGTAGTCTACGTTCCCGACTCACTATACTGACCGTTAAGAGCATATCCCTGGAAACACAAACCGTAACTGTCTCTATTTTCCGCTTGTTACAACTTGCAATAAAGTTGCTACATCTTGGCATAACGTGTTTATGACGTATTAGAACGTTGTTACAACTTGCTATATTGGTTGTTATAACTGGTTAGGTGGTGTTAAACCTTGTTCGAACGTTGTACCAACGTCGTAGTTTCGGTGTGTGTTTGGCGGGATGTGGGATATGTGGCCAGTTGGGAATGTTTAGTATGGCATAGGCTGCTCTTGACTCACTGTAGCCCTTAACATATTGTGCAGGTCACATATGAGCTGCCCTACGCTATGTGAGTCTAGGGCAGCTGCATATATGACCACGTCTTGACGTAGTATGATGAGGATAACAAGAAAAATATAAAAAACGCTACACTTGATATACCCGCGGGGTATAACCTCGTGTGTTCAAGTACGTTTATTGAGACAATAAAATGCATCTCAAAGGGGTAGAGTAGCTTAGGCTCCACCCTCTGTGTCCCCGTGTGTGCAGCATGTGTTATAACCTCACATGTGTCCCCGTGCGTGCAGCATGTGTTATAACCTCACATGTGCCCCCGTGCGTGCAGCATGTGTTATAACATCACATGTGTCTCCGTGTGTGCAGCATGTGTCACGTGTGTGCGGCACTGGTGGGGGTGTCGAGCACTCTGGTGTTGTCGGCGCCTACGCTCATCGCCTGCGACTGGTTCCCCGCCCACGAGAGGACTACAGCTCTCGGTCAGTATACCCTGGTTCTCTTTTTCGTCGCCCTTGTTCTCTTCTATGTCCTCCTTGTTCTCTTACATATCTTCCTTGTTGTCTTCTAAACGTGTTCTCTTCTACGCCTTAATCCTTCATCTCCTCTAAGTCTTATTCCTTCTACGTCTTAATCTATCTTCAGTTTTACCTCTATTTCTTGTTCCTTTCTTAATTCTTCCTTCCAACTGCTCTTCGTCTCTTAAGGTTTTTCTCTCTCTTGATTATCTGATCAACTTACATATGGCCATCTTCACTTGGTCCATAAATACTCATACTCGGCCCAAGTAAAACAGAAACAAGCAACACTTAGTGGGCCAGCCAGAGGCTTAGGGCCCGCGCAGGAATATCCCTGCAAAAAAAAAAATACACTTGGTCATCTACATTTAATCAATCTATACTTGATTAAGTGTAGAAAACATTTTGCCTTTACCGGCAAAATGTTATCTTCAGTCAACTTTATCTCAAGTCGAGAGTTGATTTTTGTATCAGCATTTTATGCTGATGCTCAATTTTTTTAGGGTCACATACAGTTTTGTTTAGGCTCAATTTTTATCAGCATTTTATGCCCCCTTCTTCTTCCGCTTCCTTTTCTTCCCCTCCAACCTGCCTAATTGTTCACCTCTTTCTTTTCACCCAATTTTTCCCTTAATCCTTCCTTTCTTTTCACTTTCTCTCCTCCGTTCCATCATTCTCTTTCCCCTCCATTCTTGCGCCCACACTAACCCCACCGCCCTCTCCCAGAGCAGCTGTGATGCTAGGGGCCAGTCAGCTGAGCGGTCTGGGCAGCTTCCTGGAGCCGCTGCTGGTCCGGCTGCCAGGACCTCACGTCTCTCCTCTCGATATACAGACAGATGTTATGAAACTCCTCTACATAGGTGAGGCCTTTCTAGCTCCTTAAAGTTACAGCCCCGCTCCTGTGCCAGGTAAGTCCACTACGGGCTCACCATAGCCCGTGCTACTTGGAACGTTTTGTTCCCAGTAGCTGAATCCTAAACAACAACAGCTCCTTCATATCGTTTAGGACTATAGGCTATACTTGCTGGTTGGTCTGGGAACACACAACGCATAGGTTCGAAGCCTCATCAAGACTCCTGTAGATTTGTTCTTTGATATCTCACGTTAATGTGATTTCTCTGTTTATGGTGTAGTAAGCTATTGTTGTGGCCTTAATAACCCGGCCGAAGTTGATAGGCTATAAGCCCAACACTCAATCAAGCCTCATTTACATTACGTGGGTGAATCATTATATATTTCAATGAAACACGTTTCAGTCTGAAGCTTCGAGTAAATTGTAAACATTGCCAACTATCTTCGCGGTGTAATAATTAAATATTGCCATATTCGTCGACTGCATGGATTTGCGAGTCCCTTGAGGGAGCTGTAATAGAGGAGGAGGATAGAAAGAAAATGTACTATTATCACAGCAAACTTACATGAACTTGAACCGTCGACAAATCTGTTTATTTTTATTTTATTTTTTTACTTTTGCTGCCAGACTGATCGAAGCATTAGCGTGATATGGGTTTCATTCATTTCCAGCCCATAGCGTAAAAACTCTAGCATAGTCGTCTACATCATTGGCTGACAACCGTGCAGGGCGGAAATGATTGGGCACGTTTCATGGCTTCTGATGCCTCTATTTACCTAGCAGTAAATAGGTCCTCAGGAGACTTAATCAGAAAGCATAGAATTGCCTTGGAGCCAGTCCTTAACTGTTCGCCTCTGTTCATCCAGCATTAATTGGGTACCTGGTTGTTAACCGATTGGCGGGTCGTGTTCCAGGGAAAACTAGTAGGGCAAGGCGTACCATGATCTATGGGAAGGCAAAGCTCTCGGCCTGTTAACAGGAGTCAGAAGTCGTCTGCTCCTGTACCCACCTGTGTAAAAATAAAAACAAATTAACCTAAGCCTAATTATATACAAAACCTTAATATTTAATAATATCATTATTAATAAATATTAGGATTTCGTGCATAATTATTAAATATTTTAAATATACATTTGAAATTATGTCATGCACAGTGAATAAGTTACAATAACGTGGTTGAAGCCAATAACTCAACCCCACGTGCGTGAGATGAGTGACTATAATGTCTAGTGAGGTGAGTGACTATAATGTCTAGTGAGATGATAGTGACTAATGTCCAGTGAGATGATAGTGACTAATGTCCAGTTACCGGGACACAGACGCGGGCGTGGCGGGGGTGCTGCTGTTGGCGATACTGGTCTACTTCCCGTCTAAACCGTCCCGGCCACCATCCCTCACCTCAACCACCACCAGACTTGACCTGATCCCGGGCCTCTGTACCCTTGTCAGGTGAGACACTCTTTATTAACCTAACCTATCCTGACCTAACTGAACTTAGCCTAGCCTAATCTATCCTGATTTAATCTAGCCTAACTTAACCTATTTATTTATTTTTTATGGGTCTTGTTCTCCTTAAAGTACCAATTGTATCCATCAACTTGTATCTATCTCCGCTTGAATAATTCATCAGCAGGAACTCTTCAAACTTGGCCAAGCAGGTATTCACGACAAATTGGTTCTCCAGGCATTCTTCCCGCCTGTTAGATCACGCCAGAGCAGGCATCATTGTCTATCCCAAGCCTGGAGCACAACGAGAGATAGTGAACGGTTACCAGAAATCTAGAGAATGGATGTTTATTCAGGTAAATGTTTTCAGGAACCGGCGGTGGCTGGGTTTGGTGTTGACGTATGGCGCCGTGGTGGGTCCCGCCATCGGCTGGCTCACGGTCCTCAACTACTCCCTCATCCCACTGGGGCTTCACCAGGTACTCTCACCCATCTTCTCTCACTTGGCCTACACCAGGTACCTCCGCCCTATCTGGGCTTATACCAAACGCTTCAATTTCTCACATGAAAGCCTATTTCTTTAGACTTCCGTAGCTTTCAGTGATCATTAATACAAATTTTGATTGTGTATATCAATAATCCCCGGAGTTATTACGAGTGACCTCGACCCCCTTCCCCTCTGCAGGACGAGACAATGTGGATAGGTCAGGCGACGGTGCTGGTGTCGAGCGTGTCACCGTTGGTATCTGGTCGCTTCACGGACCTGGTGCAGGGACACGTGAGGGCGTCCCTGGTGGGGCTCATGCTGGCCACCACTGTCTGCTTCTATTGGTTCCTCCTCCTCTCCTATGGCGTCCTCCCCTTCACCAAGTGTAAGTCACGCCCGGCGCGCGCCGCGTTTGTGTCGTACTTTGATAAAGGTTTATATAATAGATTTGTATATCTTAAGGTTCTTTACACTAATACAGCACAAAAATCATGTGAGGCCATGGTGTATGTGTTGAAGTCAGACATCTGCAGACACAAAAGCTTACTGTTAGTAGGCGTCCACTGCAGACACAAAAGCTTAATGTTAGTAGGCGTCCACTGCAAACAAAAAAGCTTACTGATAGTAGGCGTCCACTGCAGACACAAAAGCTTACTGTTAGTAGGCGTCCACTGCAGACACAAAAGCTTACTGTTAGTAGGCGTCCACTGCAGACAAAAGCTTACTGAGAGTAGGCGTCCACTGCAGACACAAAAGCTTACTGTTAGTAGGCGTCCACTGCAGACACAAAAGCTTACTGCTGGTAGGCGTCCACTGCAGACACAAAAGCTTACTGATAGTAGGCGTCCACTGCAGACACAAAAGCTTACTGTTAGTGGGCGTCCACTGCAGACACAAAAGCTTACTGTTAGTAGGCGTCCACTGCAGACACAAAAGCTTACTGTTAGTAGGCGTCCACTGCAAACAAAAAAGCTTACTGATAGTAGGCGTCCACTGCAGACACAAAAGCTTACTGATAGTAGGCGTCCACTGCAGACACAAAAGCTTACTGATAGTAGGCGTCCACTGCAGACACAAAAGCTTACTGTTAGTAGGCGTCCACTGCAGACACAAAAGCTTACTGATAGTAGGCGTCCACTGCAGACACAAAAGCTTACTGATAGTAGGCATCCACTGCAGACACAAAAGCTTACTGTTAGTGGGCGTCCACTGCAGACACAAAAGCTTACTGTTAGTGGGCGTCCATTGCAGACACAAAAGCTTACTGTTAGTGGGCGTCCACTGCATACACATATAAGCTTACTGTTAGTAGGCGTCCACTGCAGACACAAAAGCTTACTGTTAGTAGGCGTCCACTGCAGACACAAAAGCTTACTGTTAGTAGGCGTCCACTGCAGACACAAAAGCTTACTGTTAGTGGGCGTCCACTGCAGACACAAAAGCTTACTATTAGTAGGCGTCCACTGCAGACACAAAAGCTTACTGTTAGTGGGCGTCCACTGCAGACACAAAAGCTTACTATTAGTAGGCGTCCACTGCAGACACAAAAGCTTACTGTTAGTGGGCGTCCACTGCAGACACAAAAGCTTACTGTTAGTGGGCGTCCACTGCAGACACAAAAGCTTACTATTAGTAGGCGTCCACTGCAGACACAAAAGCTTACTGTTAGTGGGCGTCCACTGCAGACACAAAAGCTTACTGTTAGTGGGCGTCCACTGCAGACAAAAGCTTACTGTTAGTGGGCGTCCACTGCAGACACATATAAGCTTACTGTTAGTAGGCGTCCACTGCAGACACAAAAGCTTACTGTTAGTAGGCGTCCACTGCAGACACAAAAGCTTACTGTTAGTAGGCGTCCACTGCAGACACAAAAGCTTACTGTTAGTGGGCGTCCACTGCAGACACAAAAGCTTACTGTTAGTAGGCGTCCACTGCAGACACAAAAGCTTACTGTTAGTAGGCGTCCACTGCAGACACAAAAGCTTACTGTTAGTAGGCGTCCACTGCAGACAAAAGCTTACTGTTAGTGGGCGTCCACTGCAGACAAAAGCTTACTGTTAGTGGGCGTCCACTGCAGACACAAAAGCTTACTGTTAGTAGGCGTCCACTGCAGACACAAAAGCTTACTGATAGTAGGCGTCCACTGCAGACACAAAAGCTTACTGTTAGTAGGCGTCCACTGCAGACACAAAAGTTTACTGTTAGTAGGCGTCCACTGCAGACACAAAAGCTTACTGTTAGTAGGCGTCCACTGCAAACAAAAAAGCTTACTGATAGTAGGCGTCCACTGCAGACACAAAAGCTTACTGATAGTAGGCGTCCACTGCAGACACAAAAGCTTACTGATAGTAGGCGTCCACTGCAGACACAAAAGCCTAGTGTTAGTGGGCGTCCACTGCAGACACAAAAGCTTACTGTTAGTGGGCGTCCATTGCAGACACATATAAGCTTACTGTTAGTAGGCGTCCACTGCAGACAAAAGCTTACTGTTAGTAGGCGTCCACTGCAGATACAAAAGCTTACTGTTAGTAGGCGTCCACTGCAGACACAAAATCTTACTGATAGTAGGCGTCCACTGCAGACACAAAAGCTTACTGTTAGTAGGCGTCCACTGCAGACACAAAAGCTTACTGTTAGTAGGCGTCCACTGCAGACACAAAAGCTTACTGTTAGTAGGCGTCCACTGCAAACAAAAAAGCTTACTGATAGTAGGCGTCCACTGCAGACACAAAAGCTTACTGATAGTAGGCGTCCACTGCAGACACAAAAGCTTACTGTTAGTAGGCGTCCACTGCTGACACAAAAGCTTACTGTTAGTGGACGTCCACTGCAGACACAAAAGCTTACTGTTAGTGGGCGTCCACTGCAGACACATATAAGCTTACTGTTAGTAGGCGTCCACTGCAGACACAAAAGCTTACTGTTAGTAGGCGTCCACTGCAGACACAAAAGCTTACTGTTAGTAGGCGTCCACTGCAGACACAAAAGCTTACTGTTAGTAGGCGTCCACTGCAGACACAAAAGCTTACTGTTAGTAGGCGTCCACTGCAGACACAAAACCTTACTGTTAGTGGGCATCCTACAGGGCAGGTGTACGTCAGTGTGGTGGGAGGAGTCGCCTTCAACTACGCAACTATTCCTCTCTTCTACGAGATGGGGATCGACCTGGCTTATCCGGCGCCGGAGATCCTGGTGTCTGGGGCCATCACCGCCGCCGACAATCTCACCACCACCCTCTTCCTCTCCATTTTCTTCATACCCAACGTTGGTAAGAATTTTTTGTTGTAATAATGATACCACGTAAATGTAGTTTAGTTCATTATACACCCCTATACTCATCATGTGAGAGGAAGTGGACCCCATACCCATCATGTGAGAGGAAGTGGACCCCATACCCATCATGTGAGAGGAAGTGGACCCCATACCCATCATGTGAGAGGAAGTGGACCCCATACCCATCATGTGAGAGGAAGTGGACCCCATACCCATCATGTGAGAGGAAGTGGACCCCATACCCATCATGTGAGAGGAAGTGGACCCCATACCCATCATGTGAGAGGAAGTGGACCCCATACCCATCATGTGAGAGGAAGTGGACCCCATACCCATCATGTGAGAGGAAGTGGACCCCATACCCATCATGTGAGAGGAAGTGGACCCCATACCCATCATGTGAGAGGAAGTGGACCCCATACCCATCATGTGAGAGGAAGTGGACCCCATACCCATCATGTGAGAGGAAGTGGATAAGTTTACAGCAGTATATGTACAAACGAACTGAAGGGTAACAATATACTGACGGGTAACAATATACTGACGGGTAACAATATACTGACGGGTAACAATATACTGAAGGATAACAATATACTGAAGGGTAACAATATACTGAAGGATAACAATATACTGAAGGGTAACAATATACTGAAGGATAACAATATACTGAAGGATAACAATATACTGACGGGTAACAATATACTGAAGGATAACAATATACTGAAGGGTAACAATATACTGAAGGATAACAATATACTGACGGGTAACAATATACTGAAGGATAACAATATACTGACGGGTAACTATACTGAAGGGTAACAATATACTGAAGGATAACAATATACTGAAGGATAACAATATACTGAAGGGTAACAATATACTGAAGGATAACAATATACTGAAGGATAACAATATACTGACGGGTAACAATATACTGAAGGATAACAATATACTGAAGGATAACAATATACTGACGGGTAACAATATACTGAAGGGTAACAATATACTGAAGGATAACAATATACTGACGGGTAACAATATACTGACGGGTAACAATATACTGAAGGATAACAATATACTGACGGGTAACAATATACTGAAGGGTAACAATATACTGAAGGATAACAATATACTGAAGGATAACAATATACTGAAGGATAACAATATACTGAAGGATAACAATATACTGAAGGATAACAATATACTGAAGGATAACAATATACTGACGGGTAACAATATACTGAAGGATAACAATATACTGACGGGTAACAATATACTGACGGGTAACAATATACTCAAGGATAACAATATACTGAAGGGTAACAATATACTGAAGGATAACAATATACTGAAGGATAACAATATACTGAAGGATAACAATATACTGAAGGATAACAATATACTGAAGGATAACAATATACTGACGGGTAACAATATACTGAAGGATAACAATATACTGACGGGTAACAATATACTGAAGGATAACAATATACTGAAGGATAACAATATACTGACGGGTAACAATATACTGAAGGATAACAATATACTGAAGGATAACAATATACTGACGGGTAACAATATACTGAAGGGTAACAATATACTGACGGGTAACAATATACTGACGGGTAACAATATACTGAAGGATAACAATATACTGACGGGTAACAATATACTGAAGGATAACAATATACTGAAGGATAACAATATACTGACGGGTAACAATATACTGAAGGATAACAATATACTGACGGGTAACAATATACTGAAGGATAACAATATACTGAAGGATAACAATATACTGAAGGATAACAATATACTGACGGGTAACAATATACTGACGGGTAACAATATACTGACGGGTAACAATATACTGAAGGGTAACAATATACTGACGGGTAACAATATACTGACGGGTAACAATATACTGACGGGTAACAATATACTGAAGGATAACAATATACTGACGGGTAACAATATACTGAAGGGTAACAATATACTGAAGGATAACAATATACTGACGGGTAACAATATACTGAAGGGTAACAATATACTGAAGGATAACAATATACTGAAGGATAACAATATACTGACGGGTAACAATATACTGACGGGTAACAATATACTGAAGGATAACAATATACTGACGGGTAACAATATACTGAAGGATAACAATATACTGAAGGATAACAATATACTGAAGGATAACAATATACTGACGGGTAACAATATACTGAAGGATAACAATATACTGACGGGTAACAATATACTGAAGGGTAACAATATACTGAAGGATAACAATATACTGAAGGATAACAATATACTGAAGGATAACAATATACTGAAGAATAACAATATACTGACGGGTAACAATATACTGAAGGATAACAATATACTGACGGGTAACAATATACTGAAGGGTAACAATATACTGAAGGATAACAATATACTGAAGGATAACAATATACTGAAGAATAACAATATACTGACGGGTAACAATATACTGACGGGTAACAATATACTGAAGGATAACAATATACTGAAGGGTAACAATATACTGTAAGATAACAATATACTGAAGGATAACAATATACTGACGGGTAACAATATACTGACGGGTAACAATATACTGAAGGATAACAATATACTGACGGGTAACAATATACTGACGGGTAACAATATACTGACGGGTAACAATATACTGACGGGTAACAATATACTGAAGGGTAACAATATACTGACGGGTAACAATATACTGAAGGGTAACAATATACTGACGGGTAACAATATACTGAAGGATAACAATATACTGACGGGTAACAATATACTGACGGGTAACAATATACTGAAGGATAACAATATACTGACGGGTAACAATATACTGAAGGATAACAATATACTGAAGGATAATATACTGACGGGTAACAATATACTGAAGGATAACAATATACTGAAGGATAACAATATACTGAAGGATAACAATATACTGACGGGTAACAATATACTGACGGGTAACAATATACTGAAGGGTAACAATATACTGACGGGTAACAATATACTGACGGGTAACAATATACTGAAGGATAACAATATACTGACGGGTAACAATATACTGAAGGATAACAATATACTGAAGGGGTAACAATATACTGAAGGATAACAATATACTGAGTGACGAAAATATACTGGACAGTAATATTCTGAGGCAGATTAATATACAATAAATAATTATGAAGGATAGTGACTAACTGGTGATTATCCTGTATGTATACACGGGTTGTGAGAGGTCCTGACCTCACAGGGGCACACTCGCTGGGTGTTATATATATGTACACAGTCAGGGTGTATGTGTGAGGGACATTGCCCCCTGGTGTGGGTAGGGCAGCATTGTTCCCATAGTGTAAGGTAAGGTGCCCAGTCTACTCTATCAGTCACTATTATGAAAACCGAGGATGTACTTGCACCAGTAGTCCGAGGGTCAATACTAACAGAGGTGCTGGTGTTGCAGGCTACCAGTGGGTGACGTACACACTGGTCCTCTCCACCTCCGTCACCATCATCCCGCTGTTCTTCATCAAGTTCCGGTATACCAGGTCTTCCATTGACTCTCCCGACGATTGAATCTTCGGCAGCTGTCCTCAGCGAGAGCATTCGGCAGCTGTGCTCAGCGAGGGCCTTTGGCAGCTGTCCTCGACGAGGACCTTTGGCAGCTGTCCTCGACGAGGACCTTTGGCAGATGTCCTCAGCGAGGGCCTCCGGCAGCTGTCCTTAGCGAGGACCTTTGGCATCTGTGTTTAAAAGGGGTCCTCAACAGGAGCCCTAAGCTGTGTTTAATCAGCGGTCCTCATTACGGGTATTCGGCAGCAGTCTTAAGCAGCGGTTTTCAACAGGGTTCCTAAGCAGGTGTCTTCATTAGGGGTCCTTCGCAGCAGTCCCCCAATAAAGTCGTCACCGTTGGTTTCCACTGGACTTCGTCGACTGTTTTCTAGCGGTTGTTCCCAGTTTTAATTTTCTGGTTCTACTCGCCAGGTTCGATCTGGTAATGCTTTCTGCTTTCCCTGCATTCATTTCTTTCTTCCTCTATTCTATTTCCTTTCTGAAATTGAAATTGAAATAAGTTTATTGAGGTAAAATACACACAAAGGGATGAGGTAGCTCAAGCTAACCTTTCCTTCCTTTCCTTTCTTACTCTGCTTTATTACGTTCTTCCCATAATTCCATATTTCCTTCCATTTTTTTTTTAGCTTTCCTTATCCCGTCTTTTCTCTTCTTTCAGTATGATCACATTTCCTCAAGGCAAAGCTGTATTGCATTTATACATAATATGTAGACCCCATATATATATATATATATATATATATATATATATATATATATATATTCACATATATATATATATATATATATATATATATATATATATATATATATATATATATACATATATATATTCAAAAGAATAGGGGTGGTAGGAGAAGAAAATATTAGTGTTCAGTGAGAATCCATGAGGTCTTCTCTGAATACTCTTTATTTTCTTCTCCGAGGCTATATGGGTCTCTACAATTGCACCAGAAGTGGTACCCAGTATATATATTGTACATATGTATAGTGGACATAATTATGAACATACATACAAATGTATGTATGTATAAATGTATACATAGTATGTATAAATTGCTAACCACCATATCGTGGGCTACGCTTTATGTTGTCGGCGGTTCGAGGTTCCTAGTGTCCAGAGTTATGAAATATATGTATATAAATAAAATGTTATGAGTACCCATCGACCTTGTAAACATAAGTGTTTAGTGAGACAGTTTGGCCAGCGGCCATGACACCTTGCCCTTCGAGTCAGCCGTTTGTTGGATTTTAAATTTAACTGCTGACTCTGAATCTTAAATTACCAATCAACTAGTCGTGCATACCAATCAACTGGTCGTATGACAGACAGCCGAAATTGTCTAACAATAAATAATACCATTATCACGAGTCACTGGAAGGTACAGAGTTAAAAAAAATCAGTCAAACTTACAAAATTAGACTAACATCGCTCCAGACAGGTTGGCGCCAGTTACATTCGCGGCGGGACGGAGGGCTGTTGTGTCTGCTGGTGCTGCAGGTTAGTTGGTCTGTAACTGTAAATTGTTGCCTGCCCCACAGTGCGGCAAGTTTTCCTCTGACACATGTCTCTCAAGTCACCGCTCCTGTGTCTACAGCAAAAGATGACTGATAAAACTCTTCAAATCTTGTCATTCTCAACACTGACGCGTCTCCCAACATTAATACTCTAGCAGTCATTGGAAGGATAAACCTATAACGTATGTTTACGTATTTGGTTGATTAGATACACACAGTTTAGTGGTTTCTGTTAATTATTTAGTAGTCTTGGTTACAGCAGTCGGTTTGTTGGCAGTGTAGTCAAGTGTCGTAGGAGTTGAGACCAAGCCTGGAGCAGGGTAGAGTGTTGACCACACCACACACACTAGAAAATGAAGGGACGACGACGTTTCGGTCCGTCCTGGACCATTCTCAAGTCGATTGTGAGAGCTGAGTGAGACCAGGAGTAGAGAGCTGTGATGTGGGGTGAGAGTCGTAGAGCCTGGCGCTGTGAATGCGGGCGGAGTTGAGGAACTCGGTGCGGGGACGAGTGCGTGGAAGCTCGATGTGGCCAATGTCTGATCTGTGTCGAGGCTGAAGCGTCTTGTGAGGGTAGGAACTGGACCCGTCGAATTTTACATTGTTGTTGAAGATGTGTGATATCTCCCAAGATTATTGATCGATAAAAATTAATCCATCCAAAGGGTGGCACGGTCATGAATTACCCGTAACAAGATTATTTCCTATTGATTGCTTATATAATCGGTCCACACTTCACCATCCTCTAGCAGGTAGGAAAGCAGTGTTGACTGCAATTAGGGGAAGAGGTATGAATTCCTAATTCAACCCGTCCTCGACTCAAGTCCATTCCATCCAGCAGTCGACCCCACAGACGCATTCATAAATTTTATCATTCAAAACAGGAATTTTCTCAAATATAAATTAATACTATAATAGCATATTGTGCATATATAGGCATAGGTTAGGTTAGGGTTTGATGTTTAAGTTCTGTTGGCGATTATATGTATTTGTAGTACGTGGGTGAAGCATTTACAGTGTTGTGGTTCGAACAAAATCCATCAGTGAAGCACTTGTTCCAGAAGTGTTGGAATGCATCCCGTCCTCGACTCAAGTCCATTACATCCAGCGGTCAACCCCACAGACGCATTCATAAATTTTAACTTGCTGTTCATTCAAAACGGGAATTTTCTCAAGTATAAATTAATATTATAATATATTAGCATATTGTGCATATATAGGCATAGGATAGGTTAGGTTAGGTGTTTAGGTTCTGTTGGCGATTATTTTTATTTGTAGTACGTGGGTGAAGCATTTATAGCGTTGTGATTCGAACAAAATTCGTCAGTGAAGCACTTGTTCCGAATATGTTCGAACTTCAGCAGTTGTGAGTCGTGTGTAAATCGCCTTCCATTCATAAACAGGGGGTTTGGCGGGTGCATGGAATCACTTTTGGATCTTTGTTTGGAGGACGGGCTGTTTATAGCGTTGTGATTCGAACAAAATTCTTCAGTGAAACACTTGTTCAGGATATGTTCGAACGTCAGCAGTTGTGAGCCGTGTGTAAACCGCTTTTCATTCATAAACAGGGGGTTTAGCGGGTGCATGGAATCACTTTTGGATCTTTGTTTGGAGGACGGGCTATGGAATGTCATCAGTTGTGAGACGTGTGTAAACTGTTTTTCATTCATTCCCAGGGGGTTTGGCGGGTGCACGGAATGAACTTTGGCCTTTGTTTATGAGGACGGGCTGCATTTAGCAACCCGTCCTCGACTCAAGTCCATTACACCCAGCGGTCAACCCCACAGACGCATTCATAAATTTTAACATGCTGTTCATTCAAAACGGGAATTTTCTCAAGTATAAATTAATATTATAATATATTAGCATATTGTGCATATATAGGCATAGGATTGGTTAGGTTAGGTGTTTAGGTTCTGTTGGCGATTATTTGTATTTGTAGTACGTGGGTGAAGCATTTATAGCGTTTTGATTCGAACAAAATTCGTCAGTGAAGCACTTGTTCCGGATATGTTCGAACGTCAGCAGTTGTGAGTCGTGTGTAAACCGCTTTTCATTCATAAACAGGGGGTTTGGCAGGTGCATGGAATCACTTTTGGATCTTTGGAGGACGGGCTGCATTTAGAGAGGTGTGATTTGAATATAAAATATGAGTGAAGCACTATTCGAAAAAACTTCGAAGGTCATCCTGTGAGACGTATAAAACGTGATTTATCATTTATAAACTGCGTTTGGCGTCTGGTTTATCGAACATTTTGGCTGCTGTTTGAGGACGGACTGTTGAATCGCACCTCCAAATGTCTCGCCCCACTTACTTCAAATACATATAATGGCCAATGGAATCTAAATACCTAACCTCTCTAGGTACACAATTCTAAAATCTATTTATTCATAATATATGATCATATTAGTCTATAAGAACATGCAGGTTTCGAATACACACAGTAAGATGACATTTATGAATGCGTGGATTGACGTCGGCCACTGGATGATTGTCTCTACTGGTCATGTGAAGGCGAGGGGCTGCTGGACTAACGACCATATTGCCGGTGTTTATGAGGACGGAGTGAATTAAGATTTGATTGAATGAAACGTTTCCATGTCTGTGATTATATTACCGCTCTGAAACTCTTGATACAGATCTTGAATTATACACATCATAATTCTTGTTTTATTGATTTGGTGGTGGTGCTACAGCCCGTTCTCGCGAGCGTTCCCAACGTCAAGAAAGTGGCGTACTAAAGTGCTTTATCCTAACATACCAGGGGGACCCACGAACAGAAAACGGGACATTGTCAATTTTGCGAGCCACTTTTATTTTCTAGTACGACAGGGTGCTGGGTGTTGCCCCCAGTGAGCTGTTGTGGTAGGTGCAGTGTACAAGTCTTACGGGCCAGACAGTGCCATCTAACGACAAAATGAGAATTCACCAAGCATTTACACGTCCACTTACGAATCATGGCGGCTTTGTTTACATTTTTTACACCCCATCCTCCTGTTTAGAACTATGTGGACCATCGTACATATATTGACGTAAACGGCAATTAGATAGAATTTGGTACTAATCACTTTATAAGAGTGAACAAAATAAAGCTAAAAAACTAAATATTCTTAGGTCTAGTAGAGCACATGTATGTACTATATTAGGTCTGATATCTAGATTAGGCCTAGAAATTCTAACGATTCTCATTTGTTATGAATCTGAAGGCATTAATAAGGAGCATTTAGCACCGCTGCAATCGGTAGGCTTCTCATGTTTTATTGCGGTTCGTGTGGGATGAGGAAGAGGAACTAGGGAACGAGAATGTAGAAAATGGGACGAAAAATAGGACAAGAACAAAGGAATTGAAGGAAGTGAACAGGCTGGCGAGTGTTGTTTCTGTAACTATTTTTCTATATAAAAGTTAATGTATAAAAACATTTTACGAAAAAAGAGCTTACAGGATACACAAGATATTATCAGGTAGTATGTTTATTTAACACTCTGAGAGCCGCCAGGTGATGCAGGTGTGTTTGTTTACTTCTCTGAGAGCCGCCAGGTGATGCAGGTGTGTTTGTTTACTTCTCTGAGAGCCGCCAGGTGATGCAGGTGTGTTTGTTTACTTCTCTGAGAGCCGCCAGGTGATGCAGGTGTGTTTGTTTACTTCTCTGAGAGCCGCCAGGTGATGCAGGTGTGTTTATTTACTTCTCTGAGAGCCGCCAGGTGATGCAGGTGTGTTTATTTACTTCTCTGAGAGCCGCCAGGTGATGCAGGTGTGTTTGTTTATTTCTCCGGTGGGTCAGGGTGGTGGGCGTGGCGCCAGATGACACAGGTGTTATCACGGCTGCCCGTCACGAGGACCTCACCTCCGTAGCTCACTGCCATGGAGAACACCTCCTCGTCATGTCCTCGTTCCTCCTGAAACCAGGAGCACGAGGATGAGAAACGGACACACACACACACACACACATATACATACATACATAGTACATGTGCCAATCTACAAGAAATGGGGAAGACAGAAACCGTTCAGCTATAAATCAGTATCAATGAGAATCCCCTACAAGTTTTTAGAGTGATTCGAAGCAGGCCAGTAGAACATATAGAATATAAATTTTGTCTCCAAACACCAGCATGGATTTAAGAAATTAAAATCCTTCCTGCCAAACTTGCTGGAATTCTGCAATAAGACAACATGAACAAGAGAGAAGGATGGGTAGACTGCATATTCCTCGACTGTCAGAAAGTATTCGATACTGTCCCACACAAGAGCATCCTACTCACGCTAGAAAAGCAGGGTGGTGTATCAAGAAAAGTCCTGAGGTGGGTCAGCGAGTACTCAGGAAGGAAGCAAAGGGTTATAATGAGAGAAGATATATGAGATTGGATTGAGGTTACGATTGGAGTACCACAAGGGTCAGTTCTAGGGCCCATACTTTTTCTAATATGTCAATGACCTGACAAAAGAATTTGGCTCCTTCACATCACTGCTTCGAGATGATGCAAAACTAATGAGAAGAGTATGAACATAGACTGTGATGCATTGCAAACTAATTTAGACATACTTTACCTTGCAATGATTTTGGGGCTCAACGTTCCCGCGGCCCGGTCCTCGACCAAGCCTCCTAATGTATTTCTAGAAGTGGTGTGAAAAATGGCTGCTAGAATTTAACCCAGCAAAATGTAAAGTCATGAGGGTTGGGACAGGAGTGAGAAGACCAGTACAGCAGTATGGGATGAAGGGAGGACAGGTTTTTCAATCTGAAAAAAGAGGTTGTTGGCGTGGGCGTCACCCCAGATCGGATGCCAGAAGCCCACATTAGCAGGGTAACAATAGCTGTTTATGGTACTCTGGCCAACGCACGTGTATCCTCCAGAAACTTGGACAAAAGGGCTTTTGCGCCCTATACACAGCAAAGGTAAAACTCTTGAATATGTATCCCTAGCATAGAACCCGCACCTGAAAAAGGACATGGAAAACTAGAAAAGATCCAAAAATGTGCAACAAGGCTCGTTCCTGATCTGAAGGGATTAAGCTATGAGGAAAGAGAAAACTGGACCTTACCCCACTGGAGGAAACATAGGTGAGGGGGACATGCTAACAACATATAATATTCTAATGGAAATTGACAAAATAGACAAAGAAGCATTATCACAGATAGAAACTAGAGACAGATGAGTTAGAGAGACGTAAAAAAGAATGTTTTCAGTGTAAGTGTAATAGGTAAGACGTAAAAGTCGTTGAAGTTAATTCGGTTCAGTATTATAAATGTAAATATGTTAAAAGCGTGAGAAATGAGCATTAACATCATAACGTTGGGAAGGCGGCGCTAGGAGCCTAGCGCGACCATGACACGCTCGCGCGTCGCCATGACCCACCTGGACGCAGCGGCCGTCCTGGGCGTCCCACACCCTCAAGAAGCCGTCCTCGCCAGCAGTGATGATCCTCGTCCCCGCCGGATTGAAGGCCACCTGCGGACGGGAGACACCTGGATACAACCCAACATGATAAACTACAGATCAGTTATATGTAAAGGGAAAATTGCTTCAATTGACAAACACAAATGTCATCGGTACACACCTTGAACAAATATAGATTACAAATCTTACAACATGGCGTTACTAAGGGTCATTAATTGTTAACAGATAACATAACCCAGCCGTATGATTAATAAGGAAAGTGACAACGTTTCGGTCAGGCTTGGACCCTTGGTCAGGACCTCATAAGGTCCAAAACGGGCAGAAACCTGGTCACTTCTTTTTCATTTGTTGAGGGGGTGCGGCTATTGGTTTCCGCCACGTTATCGTGACTGCAATTTTTAACATTATTTTATCCAGCATATTCGAAGTCTTCGAAAAAGGAAAAGATTACAACTTTATACACCTCTTGATTTGATCAAGTCTCTGACCCAAGATACCCGCAAGACACTGATGAGAAAAGTTGAGGGTCGAGTGTGACCTCTGACCTTGGTGACCTCGCCGTTGTGACCGTCCAGTTGGAGTGTGTGCGTGAGGGTGGGCAGGTGTAGGACGTTGGCAGTCCTGTCAACACCACCTGTCACCAGCTGCCGTCCACAGCTGTCCCACGCTCCAGACACCACCTGCCGGCGGACCACGTAACTCCGTCAGATGAAATAATATAAGAAAGAGAATGGGTATTGGTTGATAGCGTTGCATAAAGTAACTGGCAACGGATAACGAGTGTATTGGAAAACACGTCTGTTAGTTATAGCTGCACTTAGTTGCGTGGAGGCTACGGTAGGGAAGGGGCACGCACCTCGGCGTCGTGGTGGAGTGTGTGGAGAGAGTGGTGGGTGTGGCGGAGGTCCCAGATGTTGGCGGCGGCGTCTGTGCCCCAGGAGGCCAGGTAGTGGCCACACCAGCTCACTCCCGCCCCGTTCACTTCCCCGTCATGCCTCGCCAACGTCCCGCTGCACCTATGAGGCGGTTTGCGGACATCACCTAGTTACTCATCACTGAAAATCATGTTAATCTAAGATCAATTGACTTCACTTATTAAGATATAAGAGATCCTGGTTAGTATGTGTTGATCTGACTCACTCGTGGGTGCGGGCGTCCCACAGTCTGACGGTGCCGTCGAAGGAGGCTGTGTAGAGGGCGTGACCTGACCTGTCGCCGCCCACGCCCACCACTGCTCCTGTGTGGCCAGACAGTGTCGTCGCACACTCTCCTGAAGGGCCAAACATGTCTTAGTCTTAATACCGCTTAATTTAAATAACTTTGAAGCAATGAATGTTGATGAAAATTCTGTTTTTTATCATAACCTTAGCAAGGTTTTCGATACCGTTCAGTTAGTTTTAGTTTAGTTCAGCGTTAAGAAAATGAACATAATAAAGCACTACATGGCTAATAAATAGAAAACGGATCGAATGTTGGCATAACTGAGCTAAATTAAAGCCCGAGTACATACTATACTTACTTTGTAAGTCACTAGTGACTTACTCACCTAGAGTCACTAGTGGTGTGTCCCCGGGTTTTCTCCTGGGACTTTATATTATACAGTGGTGTTCTTGATCTTGTAATACATATAAATATTAGTTAATTTGCAGAGGATGCAACAAATAGGTAATGATTAAATTAGCCTAATGAAAGTGACACTAAGTCAACGCAGTAATTTTGATATTGGTAAATCTTTGGAAAAATGTAAGATGAGATTCGTGATTAGTAAAGACCTAAGTTCAAGTTAGCAGTGTGTTAATGCATACAATAAAGCTAGTATGATAATTTTGTTTTACTAGGCTTGTCAGACTCTGCAGTTTGCCCTATTTAATGACTGGCAAATGTTCTTGGAAATACAACGAACAATGAGTAAGGGATATACAGTATGTTCCGAAAGGTGTACCAAATGTCTGGGTGAAGATATACTGAGAGTTTACCTTGCGGACGACTGATGAAAAAAGGACCTTGGAGTCAGAACCCACCAATCACTGAACGTTGCACAACAAGTGGGAGCTGCAGTAAATAAAGCAAACCAAATCGTAAAGAATAGCCAAGAGAAATTTTGACTGCGAGGAAAAGTAGGTAGCTATTGAACTGTATAAATCACTATATGGCGCCCCCATCTGGATTATTGTATCCAAACACAGACCCCATCTTCAGAAAGGCATATCTGCTTTTGGAGAAAGTTCAACACCGGGCAACTAAAATCCTTCCTGAAGTCGACTCTCACACCAGGAATAGTTGAGGGCCACAGGACTAGCAACACTGCAAATCTGCCATGTGCAACACACTTGGCAGAGCTGATCTCAATGAAACTTAAAATACTGAACACTTTGTAGGATAATGATCCGAACCACTTCTACAAAAGGTCAGATGAAACACAGAGTAACAGCTTCAAGCTCTACAAGCCACAATGTAGGAAGGACAACAGGAGATACCTTCACATGCATAGGGTTATAGACCTTTGGAACCGCCTTTGGAAGCCGTATATGTTAATTAAAAACTACTGAATTTCAAAATTCAGTTCAATAAAATTATTAGGACGAATGGAGGACCTTTTACAAGCCGCTGGCTTCCTGTCCTTGTCGAGGCCACTAGAGAGATAGTGGCCCCTCAGGTAAATACTTTCTGGTTTCCCAGTAAGCTATTGTAGTGGCCTTAATAATTTTCCAAACTAAGAATAAAAAGGATAATCTCAGTATCGGGAATATTTCTTATCAAGAGATATTAAGAGTATTGCCGGTATACTGTCTTGAAAGACGTAACACGAGGTGGCATTAACAGAGGATTAGGTGTTGAAACTGTTCAACCATGATACATCTCAAAAGGATGGATAACAGTTTGACCAATTTACTGATGGATGTAAATATCCAATTTACAATATTGGATGTGTGTAAATATTGGTCAGGTCAGAAGTTGTCCACGAGTGGCACATACGGAAGGATAAGGCAGATATACACCTCGAACCGTGGACCCCATGTGTGTGTGAGGCCAAAGCTGATTTATACTGACCCATGTTGAGGTCCCATATCCTGGCGGAGGTGTCCATGCCGCCGGTGATGAGAGAGTGCCTGGAGGAGGGCAGGGGTGCCACAACCACCACGGGACCCTCGTGCCCTGCCACCACCAGCTCGCATGACCCTGTGCCAGCCTCCCATAGACGCACAGTCCCGTCAAAGCTGCACGTCGCCACCAGCTCACTGGCGAAGACAGCGAAAGGTGAGACAGGCAGAGAGAGAGAGAGGTAATTATCTTTTGTCAAATAATCTGGCAGATGAAATTTAGGGGCACCTACACCAGCTGGCAGGTGGTCCTCAGGGGTACCTACACCAGCTGGCAGGTGGTCCTCAGGGGTACCTACACCAGCTGGCAGGTGGTCTTCAGGGGTACCTACACCAGCTGGCAGGTGGTCCTCAGGGGTACCTACACCAGCTGGCAGGTGGTCCTCAGGGGTACCTACACCAGCTGACAGGTGGTCCTCAGGGGTACCTACACAAACTGGCAGGTGGTCCTCAGGGGTACCTACACCAGCTGGCAGGTGGTCCTCAGGGGTACCTACACCAGCTGGCAGGTGGTCCTCAGGGGTACCTACACCAGCTGGCAGGTGGTCCTCAGGGGTACCTACACCAGCTGACAGGTGGTCCTCAGGGGTACCTACACAAACTGGCAGGTGGTCCTCAGGGGTACCTACACCAGCTGGCAGGTGGTCCTCAGGGGTACCTACACCAGCTGGCAGGTGGTCTTCAGGGGTACCTACACCAGCTGGCAGGTGGTCTTCAGGGATACCTACACCAGCTGGCAGGTGGTCCTCAGGGGTACCTACACCAGCTGGCAGGTGGTGTCACTTACTCGTGCTTGCCGATGAACGTGACATCGAAAACCACGTCGGTGTGGCCCTTGAGAGTAGCTTCGGCGCCTCCGTCAGCGGTCCGCCACAGACGGCACTCCCTGTCGTAGCTTCCTGTGGCGCACCTGCACCCGGGGGAGGTGGTCTGTTAGTGTTGGTGTGAGGACCATGGTGGGAGGTGGTCTGTTAGTGTTGGTCTGAGGACTTCTCCGATAGAAGGCGGTCTTATGAAACATGGGGACAAACATCCATGGTTTACCATGGATAGGTTTATCCATTTAGATAGGAAACCTATCTAAACAGCAATAAAGACCGTATGACCGCAATAAAGACCGCAATAAAGACTAGTACACTCAGTACTTGAACTCATGGAATTAATTGCCTGTTTATATGAAATGTGTTATCTGGTTGAACTACAGTTACCTGATATATTTTTTTAGAATTTTAAATTTTAAATTCGTTGTCCGAATCCGAATTTAAATTATAAATTCGTTGCCCGAAATGCAACGCGTGCTAGTGGCTGAATAGGAATGTAAACACTCTTGTACAGTATATAAATAAATGTCGGCGCATAGTATGAGAGACAATGTCATTCGAAATGGATTAATTATTATTAATAGCGGGCAGAATTGGTGGATGGCGCTCAAGCTGATTGGCGGAGCGCCATCCACCAATCAGCGCTCACTTGCGACCTGCCAGAGGCAACAGAAAACGGGTCGTGTTGCGCGGCCTTCCAGCGGCAGCCGTCAGTGTAAACAGCGGCCTCTAAGGGAGGAACTTGGCCCCACTTCAAGGAACTTGCTGTTAGTCACGCAAAATAGCGCAAGTAAGTAAGCAATTATCAAAAGAAAGCACCAAACCGGGAAGGCTATGTAGCACCAACAACATATCGCAAGTTAATAAGACGCTTCTCTTGACTCTTGTCCTGAGTGCTGGCCTCAAGTTAGCTGAAGAACTTCAGTAACTTTCTACTTCAACGGGATGATGCACTACGAAGCTGATTTGAATGATTGGTGATTGTTGAAGGTAAATCTCACAATCCTTGTGTGGGGATGTCGGTAGGTGTGTGTATAGTACGCAAGGAACCTATAGATTATGCTTAATTATTGATCAAACATATTTTATTTACCTCCTAAATGGAGTAACGTTTTTGGAAATAGAGCTATCCTAGTAGGTATAATTCAATTTATTTTAATCGTTGGCTCAAGATCAATCGTGGCGTTCATTGCATGTCTGTCAGTTGATTTCAGTGAAAGCATTTAGAGTGTGATAAATTAATTATTTGGGATTATCTTGCCCTATACGTGAATCAAGATGATCAATGTGATCAAGGTGATGATTAATGTGGTCAGGCCGTAGGCTGGCCACACACACCATGCTAGAGACAGGACCGTCCTGCCATTGAGTGCTCTGTCCCCCACCCGTCCAGGAACACCTCCAGCAGCAGGACGGTAATTTGTCCTATTTTGGGGGCCCTGTCTAAAATAATTATAAATGGTACATCGGCTGCTTCCTGTAGTTTGTGAAGTAAGTTAATTTGGTTAGCATATGTCGTTCCCGCGAGAGTAAAAATGAATATTCATGTCTTCCAGTTCCATATTTTTACTGTATAAATGCATGTGCTTAATATATACAGTACGTTAAAAAAGTTATTTTAGAAAAAACACTCCAAATTTGCATTCATTACGTTATTGTGATATTGGAGATATACACAATTCTCCCAAGTATATTTTCTCCAACTTTGTATATATTTTAATTCATTATAATACATGTTTGATTTAGGGTACATCATCAGATTTAAGGCTTTAGTGAATAATTTGTTAAATACTATGATTTGGTCTTTTGTGTATTTTAATTATTATAATAATGAAGTAAAAATGCATATGATATGTATATATATATATATATATATATATATATATATATATATATATATATATATATATATATATATATATATATATATATATATATATACACACACAAAAAAGAGTACCACCTCTGGCTGGAAGAAGGGGACCCTTAGCCTCGGAGGAAATCACACATAACGGATTAGAGGGTATGTTTAGGTCCCCCTCCAATAGTTTCTGTGCATATATATATATATATATATATATATATATATATATATATATATATATATATATATATATTTATATATATATATATATATGTCGTACCTAGTAGCCAGAACGCACTTCTCGGGCTACTATTCAAGGCCCGATTTGCCTAATAAGCCAAGTTTTCCTGAATTAATATATTTTCTCTAATTTTTTTCTTATGAAATCATAAAGCTACCCATTTCATTATGTATGAGGTCAATTTTTTTTTATTGGAGTTAAAATTAACGTAGATATATGACCGAACCTACCCAACCCTACCTAACCTAACCTAACCTATCTTTATAGGTTAGGTTGGGTTAGGTAGCCGAAAAAGTTAGGTTAGGTTAGGTTAGGTAGGTTAGATAGTCGAAAAACAATTAATTCATGAAAACTTAGCTTATTAGGCAAATCGGGCCTTGCATAGTAGGCTGAGAAGTGAGTTCTGGCTACTAGGTACGACATATATATATATAAATATATATATATATATATATATATAAATATATATATATATATATATATATATATATATATAAATATATATATATATATATATATAAATATATATATATATATATATATATATATATATATATATATATATATATAAATATATATATATATATATATATATATATATAAATAAATATATATATATATATAAATATATATATATATATAAATATATATATATATATATATATATATATATATATATATATATATATATATATATATATATAAATATATATATATATATATATATAAATATATATATAAATATATATATAAATATATATATAAATATAAATATATATATATATATATATATATATATATATATATATATATATATATATATATATATATATATATATATATATATATGTATGTTAAATATGATCGAAAAAGTAAGATTAATAATTCTAACACGAATTTTCTCAATATTTCTTCTGTTTCTTTTTACTGTCGATGGTAATTGAAAAATCAATTCTCCAAAATTCATTTTTATTTCTAGTCTGACGCGACGCCTGAACGTGTTTCGTAATTACCTATTAATTACGGTAACAATAGATAATTACGAAACGCGTTCAGGCGTCCCGTCAGACTAGAAATAAAAATGAATTTTGGAGAATTGATTTTTCAATTACCATCGACAGTAAAAAGAAACAGAAGAAATATTGAGAAAATTCGTATTAGAATTTTTAATCTTACTTTTTCGGTCATATTTAACAACGTTTACAAGAAAGACTGCTACCAAAATATACTAATATACTACATATATACTGTATATATATATATATATATATATATATATATATATATATATATATATATATATATATATATATATATATATATATATATATATATTTTTTTTTTTTTTTTTTTTTTTTTTTTTTTTTTTTTTTTTTTTTTTTTTTTTACCTAGAAGGGGTAAATCAGCTGTGTCCATTTTTTGAGATTTGGAAATGACCACCTAGATCAGAATGATGAGATCACTGTGATCAGGGTGAATCATTAATATATATCAAATAGGCTATCATATTCAATTATTCCGAAATCGGGTCTATATAAGACACGGAGAAGACTGGGAAATAAGACACGGAGTACTCACAGCGTCGCCTCCTTGTTGAGGGCGACGTTGGTGAGAGGCAGTATGTGGGCACGGAGAGTGGTGGCACTGGCGTAGGTGCCGTGCGTGGCGCCACGGAGGGCCTCCACCAGGCGGCCCACCAGACGTTCAAGTCGCTGGCGTTGACCCACTGCGCTCCTCTCGATAGCCATCACCTGCTGCACCACCTCCTCCACCTGGGACCTGTGTGTATATGTGTTAGGCATGCCTGGGACACGCGTGTGTGTAATTACCAGAGTGTAGTTACAGGATGAGAGCTAAGTTCGTGGTGTCCCGTCAACCCAGCACTCTTTGTCATACAACGCTTTGAAACTAGGTCAGGAAACTAGGTCAACTAGTAGCACACACTAGTGTTTGTGTGTGTGTGTGTGTGTGTTTTACGCATACCTGAGACCTGTGTGTGTGTATATTATGCATACATGGGGATCGGTGTTATGCATACCTGAGCAGGAGTCTGTTATGCAGACCTGAGCAGGAGTGTGTTATGTATACCTGAGCAGGAGTGTTATGCATACCTGAGCAGGAGTGTGTTATGCATACCTGAGCAGGAGTGTGTTATGCATACCTGAACAGTAGTGTGTTATGCATACCTGAACAGGAGTGTGTTATGTATACCTGAGCAGGAGTGTGTTATGCATACTTGAGCAGAAGTGTTATGAATACCTGAACAGGGTAATGATCACGGTATACAGTTATGTATACCCGAGCAGGAGACGTGTGACGCATGTCTGTGAAAATCGAATTAATACTTAAAATATATAAATTGAACTACATAATAAAGTCTTTCACTTTTACCTCACTGAACTCATCCACACTTTATCAGCCGGTTAAACACAGCTGGGTCTGGCCTGTAACTGTCCGGGTGACCGCAGAGATAGCCTCGTTCTGAACTCGAGGAAACTTCGCAAAGCCAAAATGGTTAACGACACCAAAGATTACTATTTTGACGCTACTGTTAATCTTTTTGAATCGGAATTATTATCATACTCATTCCAATCTATTGTATAATAAATAATAACAAAGACTTGTTCATCTTACAAAACCAATAATAAGAAAATATGAGGTGGATGTCGTAGGCCCTTCTGTATGAGGCTACTCACTCCGGCCGCAGGTCGAGGAGGTGGACCTCGCGACGACACGACGCGCCGCCCCTCACCGGGTTCGTCAGCTCGAAGGTCAGTCCTGCAGGAGTGTGAGATCGATGAGAGATGTCTGAGGTTAGGAGGTGAGAGATGGTTGGTGTTAGGGAGAGAGAATGGGGGATGGCCTTGTGTATACCTTGTCAATGTCTTTTCTCCGGTGAATATTAATTTAAATTAATAACTCATTTGGCAAGTTCTGAATCCACTCAGAATCACTAGTTCCATTGCGTATGTGGTGTAATAATTCTGTGTATAGTGTTTTTGACTTGAAATACTAAACCTTGAATGCTAGGTAAATTTAGTTTATTTCGCATATTAGGAAATGTGAAAGTTATTGGACTGATAAGTAGCATTATAAGGGCCTTATTTTGACTTTTTTTTTTATCTTGAACTACCTCTGCTCTGATATTGTTCTAAGGCTGGTGCATGTTTCTTGATCTGTTAAAGTTCTTATGTTAGCCAAGTGCTTAATTTTAGCTAATCTAATTTTTAGCTATTTTGAGGGTTGTGCTTTCACTACAATCCAGCGTCTTCGGTCTATCTTTACATTGTTGATACTGCTCGTGAACCTGTGGTAAAATACAAGGTACTGAGATGCCAGGGTTTTGTATGATATTAATATTGTAATTCGTTTTGTCGGGGACAAGAAGCCTATGTATATATATATACTTTAGGTTTGTTAGGTAACAACAGTTGCCTAACTGCTAGGTGAACATAGGCATTAGGTAAAATTCAACGTGCCTTACCATTTCTATCTCACCTGGGAATCGAATCCGGGATCTCTGATTGTACGTCTAGAACGAAGCCAACTGTACTACCGAAATCCTTTTTGTTTTTGTTGCCCTGTTTTGGAATATATGTATATGGAATATATGAATATATGTATATGAATATGTATATGGAATATATGCGAGTGTGAAGCTCCTGGTGATGCTAGTCTAACCACTTGGGCTGGACGGTAGAGCGACGGTCTCACTTCATGCACGTCAGCGTTCAATCCACGACCGTCCAAGTGGTTGGGCACCATTCCTTCTCCTGGTCTCATCCCAAATCCTTATCCTGACCCCTTCCAAGTGCTTTTTAGTCGTAATGGCTTGGCGCTTTCCCCTGATAATTCATTCATTCCTGGTGGTACTTTGGTGTGTACGAACAGCCCTTCCGCCTGCAATGATAGTACTTATAATAACGATGAGGACCATAGTATATACACACCGACGTACAACGAAATTAGTAAATAGAAATCTGAACTATTGAGTTGGACAAGCCGGAAAACTGTTTTTTTTTTTACTTGTGTTGTTTTGTCAAACTAAACTAACTTTACCTAACCTTCCTATGTCTAATACACGATATCTGAGGCCTAATATAGTACATATGTGTGCTATACTTAGCGTGGGACACTAAACCTTGAAATCATCTCAAGATAGGAATATTTTTGTTTTTTTTAGCTTCATTTATTTTAAAATAATGCCTTACTAGTCAGTATACTACTATCTAAAAGCTAAGAACGTACGAATTCTGACTATTGACGATCATCACAACAGGTACTATCGAAACAGGAGGATGGGTGTGTACGAGAGACCCCGTTGATGTACGAGGCTATCACCCGCAGGAGGCTAAGAGCAGTACTCGTACTGCTTTTACGAGTACTGCTTTTGGGACTGATCTTAGTAAGGCATTTATTAGTACATTGAACATTGTGAGAGTTAAGATTCTATTAACTGGCGAGAGTGTCTAGTTGCACTAATTTGGCTTCATTTGTGTGGCTCTGAAACGATGCAGAAGACTTTCAGTCAATGAGAAAAAATTTATCCATTGTAGAAATTGATTACATATGTCCGTATGAACTTATTCAAACAATATAACTTCCCAGTTAACAATATCGAAGGTAGGGTTCAAATCAAGAAATTATGTAAATGTGTCATATTTATTACTATGGGACGTGAGGAAGGTTACAAATATAATTAAGTTTAATTATAATTTAATGTTAAACTTGGCTTAGTGCGTGAACCGAAAATTTACCTTGCGCCGAAAAAGAAAAAAACGAATCGGAAAGGTCAGGGCTCTGAGCCCAATAGAGCCACAGTTCCAATCTGTCCACTACGGGCTCACCATAGTCCATGCTCCTTGGAACGTTTGTTCCGTGTAACTGAATCTAAAACAACAACAACAATATTCTAATCTGCAGAGGGGTGAAACACTCTTAGTCTGTCTCTTATCCTCTGGCTTTTACTACAGATTTTTTTATGATTAAAGTAATATGCCTACATTCTCCGGAAGCAATAAAACTCACACAGCCTTTCGGTCAATAATAAATATGATAATAATAATAATGTTAATTTAGGGAAAAGTATTTGCATACAAAATGAGATTCAAGAAGAATGTTGAATTTCTAGGTAGGGCAAGTATTCACTATGCCTAAAGCCACTAATTTCGGGCATTTCGGGGTAAAAGCCTCATAGGCTTTCCATACCAATTCGCTGCGAAGATAGTCTGAAACAGTTTTATGGCACGTTGCCGACGTGTCCCAAATGCTAATTAACATTTGTAGTCAAGTCTAAAAATATGTTGACGCTCAAAATTTGACATATATTCTTAGAATATATGTAAATGAATATGTTAGATATTAAGTCACTGCACATACTCTCATGTATATTTTATATATATAAAACGCTGAATTGTAATGTCAATCCTGACCTCAAAAGCTTCCTAGAAGGTTGTAACAGAACCCATGAGCACCACACCAGAAACAAATACCTATTTGATATTCCAAGAGTACGACTTAATCAAACTTGAAATGCTCTACAAATCAAGGGACCCAGAATGTGGAATGATCTTCCCAATCATGTCAAAGACTGTACCTCTCTCAACCAGTTTAAGATAAAAACTAAGTACTACCTAATTAACTCCCTGTAACCTACCTTACCCCTAAATGTCAACCCATGTCTACTATTTTAAACAATGCTGTTTGTTGACCAAATTGTATATTTGCTTTTTTTCTGCCATGTCCCCCTCCATTTTTTATTTTTTATTTTCTCAACACAATTTATACTTTAATCTCAATTAGTATTAAGTTTTAGTCTTAGTGTTTTCCTGCCCGAAACGCTTTGCGTAATAGTGGCTTTAGGCATTGTATGTACTAGCTCTATCTATAAATCCATTAATGTTTGTATCTCACCTTGTATGTATGTACTTTACCTGAATAAACATTTGATTTGATTTGATTTGAATAAAGAATTTATCTGTAAATATATCTTCAGATTCCTAATTGAATTATATGCAGCATCGATATATTATAGCATTTTATTCCACCGATCCAAATTCTAGCTACTCTCGCATGAGTAAAACTATGCACGTGAACACACTCACCAGGAGGGAAGTAACGTAGGTATATACGTTTAAGATTCATGATGTCTAAAGAACTGGACACTGTCTGTGATGTGTTTACGGTCACCATGGCAACTCTACCAGTGAATGCGTTTTCTATGGTATTTACAGAAAACTTTATATTTCTTTTAACATACACAGTTATAAATGATTGAAAACCAGTTTAGAAACTGGTTTAATCAGTCGATTATTATTTCTAGTGTTCGTATGATAGATAGGAAGTCTAGGTTTGTCCTCTTATTTTGCCTGAAGATATTTTTGTATATTTTGAAAGTTATTTTTTTAATTCTTGTACAGCCAGTAGCACTCATAGCGTTTCAGGCAAGTCCTTAATCCTAATTTTCTCGAGAAAACGACCCGCCAAATCGTTCTAACAACCAGGTACCCATTCACTGCTGGGTGAACAGAGGCGTACAGTTAAGGATTGGCGCCCAGTCAATCCTGCCCGGCCAGGATACGAATCCAGGCGTGAACCCAGATCCCGGGTTAGATTCTCGGGTGGGACTGGCGAAATTTCCTTTCACGTAATGTTAGCCTAGTATGTTGACCAGAGCACACACTAGAAGGTGAAGGGACGACGACGTTTCGGTCCGTCCTGGACCGTTCTCAAGTTGATTGTGAGAATGGTCCAGGACGGACCGAAACGTCGTCGTCCCTTCACCTTCTAGTGTGTGGTCTGGTCAACATACTTCAGCCACGTTGTTGTGACTCATCGTCCGCGTTAGCCTAGTAGTAATTAGGTACCCAGGAGTTGTGCAACTGTTGTGTGGTGGCATTCTGAAGAAGATCAGTAATTCGACCTTGGTAGGGGAGGGAGCTCGATATAAGACTAAAGTGTGTGTGCAACGATAAAACCCGAGCACAACTAGCCTCAACGCTAAACAAATAATAACGATTACATTATAATAATTACATGAAATCAATATATGAATCAAAGATGGGGCCACGCAGGGTTCATATTCCACACCAATGCAATCGGGTGTCAAGGTACCGTTACCATTACAAAACTTATGCATGAAGTTGGGTGAGGAACTTCGTGTTGTCAGTTCTGCTGCGTGGTTTGGTAAGTTACACGTGTATCTATGTATGTATATGTCTTTGTGTGTGTGTGTGCTTGACATCAGATATTTTGCAGAAGTGTTCGGAGTTTATGTTATCGTGCTTATTGAATATCCTCAATGTCCTCGTGTGAGCAATCCTGCCTTGAGGCACCGTCCTTGAGGATTCGGTCCCGCAGCCTAGCGTCCTCCAATCTTGGTGCGCGACTTAATTTCCATAATGTTTTGCTTACCATGTGTTGAACTTTCACTGGTGCGGTAAATACAACTTTCAGGTGTGTGGTCGGCCGCACTTGATAATAATGCAGTGATTCATAATAATAATAATAGTGACTTGAATGCAGCACCATCAAGGTGGGCCTCTCGAAGGATTTATAAAACTAAATTTTTGTAATTTTAATTTCTGTTCGGGGGGGGGGGGGAAGGTTTATATCGAGGTCCCCCTAAGGTCGAATTACTGGTAGGCTTATCCAGATCTCCCTTGGCCTACTATTGATGTACCCCATAATAGTTGCCAAGCTGTCGGGTTCCTATTTTACTGTACTGTTAGGTGAGCAGAAGCATCAGTTAAACGAAACGAAACGTGTGCTAGGAGCACACTGCAACTGGTGTGTACAGGACACCTTATCCACTTATGCCCCAAAGAATGAGGTGATTTGATAAAATACTGTACCCAAGATTACCATCAGAGTGCCGGCGGGCTGATGGACAAATAGCCTCGGCTACCATCAGCTTTTGTCCGGTCGTGATGGTCGAGTGGATAAGGTGTCCTGTACACACCAGTTGCAGTGTGCTCCTGGCAGTATGGGTTCGAGTCACTTCTGGGGTGTGAGTTTTCAGTTTATATATATATATATATATATATATATATATATATATATATATATATATATATATATATATATATATATATATATATATATATATATATATATATATATACACATATATAATTTGATAATTATTCGCATGAATACCGTCTCATTCAAGCATTATTTTATTATATTTATTAAATAGTTTAATCATGTATTCTAGTGTACATGACAGGGCACAGAGTACAGTATAGGTCAAGAACTACGCTCAACTTAAATATTCATCTCTTAGAATGGTTGATCATACAAGGGATGTGAGTTGAGTTCCTTATACTGCACTAGCTAACGTTGGGAAACTGAAAAAGGTATATATAATATAATTGAATTAAAACAATTGCAAAGCGCCAGGTATCTCGTGGTATTTGGTGTAAAATCACCAGTAACTGAGCATTCACTAATATAGTGCTGGAGTGTGTGTGTACATGTTTAAGGATTGGAGTGCGCCGTGTTGGATGATTGGTTACTTGCGGTTATCAGTCATAAATAACATCATCCCAGTCTAATCCTGCCAGTTACAAAGTTACACTGTCTGTTGGAATCATAATGATGACAGACAAAGCTAAATCAGCATAGACCTGGGTATTCCGCATTCTTTGTTCTCAAAATAATATTCTTCCAGATAATTACATCTTATAGGAGACAAATTACAGACACTCAAAGGTCTGAAAACAACAGCATTAAAACTTTTTATTGTTTTATTTTCAATATTAATGTATATAGGCAGCACAAAATGTGTTGAAGCTGGACAATGTGATGCAACAGAGTGCTAGTCAGACTAGGCTACCGTTTCATGTAGCAAATAGGCTGCAAGTAGCGAATCTTCGTATCTCGGTGTATTCTGTGTGTGTGTATGAGAACTGGGTCATACTCTTTGACATTATGTTATTGAATGTCCAGTCATTATGGCCACTGTCACTATGGCCACAAGTTACTGTCATTGTGGCCATAGTATCTCGTGGCCACATACTAGCAATTTAGGCTTGCCGGTATGAGACAGCGTATCTAGATTTGCACAATTTTGCTTTATCCACTGTCGTGCTCTTGGAGATATCCTCCAAATCTAATCAAAGTTCCTTAGTAGTGACAAATAAATTTCATGTCACTCTAACAAACCACTATCAATGGATAATATACAAAACTACCAGAAAGGGATCTTAGTATTATTATGAGCCTACAGGCAATCTACTTGAAACGTTATTCTTTCTCCGTTTCTGTCATTTTGTTTTTATATTTTGTAATTCGTCGATGATTCCATAGACTTAGATATTATGTGGCTCTACTTAATGCTATATAGAAGTCTACGTATAACGTCAACTTCAGGGCTTTGATCTATGCAGTGGATTATCGTTTCAAGGACGATGAGCAAGTTAAGGGAATGTTTGTTTACCATAAATAGATCCAAGTTGTGATGCTTTGATGAGATTGTCCACTGAGAAGGCTGAGGTCTGCATTCCTCAGAAGCCCCTCCAGAAGCTTGGAGAGAAGGGAGGAAGTTTTCTGTTGCAATTAATTACGAGTTTCTAGTCTAATAACGTTAGCTGTTATGTTGCGAGGCTACCTGATCTAGATTTATTTTAATAAATAGTCTTAGCTTACTAGATTCTTATGTTTGTATATTTTATGAGTTCGTTTTATTTGCCTAAAAAACGGTTTCAATCTCAACAAGCCACAATGTAGGACAAAAATCAGGAGATACTTTTTTCACGTATATGGTTATAAACCCATGGAACCGCCTACCCGCTGATTCTGTAAATGCCAAAACACTGGTGCAATTGATGATCACTCTCGGTAAAATCATCATGGAGACCATTGACAAGCTGGTTTCATTTCATCATCGAGGCCACTAGAGACATAGTGGCCCTCATGCAAATTTAGGTAAATGCAGGATACATTCGCTGCTGTAGTTAAGTATTATGATATTGTAGTTTTTTTATAATGTTATTCATTTTTTTATCTATGTGTTACCAAAATTACGACTTTGAGTGTTCTAAGATCTGATGTAGCAGGCCAAAAGACTATTTGTACCTGATAGGCTGAGATGGTCACAAGATTATTTCTTAATGGATAAAATATCAGGTATAATTCACATGATCGGCTTCCATTGGCCCAGATATCGGAGATATGTAGCCGGATCCAATTAGGAGAGAGTAGAATTTTCTCCTAGCGAGGCCAGGATTAGCTGTCATGCACAGAGACATTCGAGTTCTGACGGTCACAGGAGCTGGGTATGGTAGAAATCACTGCAATAAAAAAAAATTATGTGTCGGGTATATGTTCGTCGGTGACTATCGTGGATTGACTCTAGATAGACAGTTGAGTAATTTAAAGATTTCTGAAGCTAGGCTTCCATCGCTGCCTGACACAAGAGGAAAGACAGAATCGTTAGGATATTGTACTGCAGCAATTTTTATTTTATCTTTATTTAATAAAATACAATATAAATCATACATAAATTTACAAGGCAATACTACATTACATATACAGTAGTATAATTCTCAGTAAACAAGTGTTTTATATTATCACAGAAATATAATATTTTATATTTATGTGATAATTTATATTATCACATAAATCTAAAATATTGAATGTCTGAGGCTTTGCAGACCTGCCGGCATGAGGCTGCTGGAGCGTTGCAATTACTTTATTACCTCTCGTGTTCTTGAGGATATCCTCACGGTCCTTCCAAAATTTGCCAGTGCAGGCTATACCGATCACTGTATGACCAGAGCATGTGTATTGATCAGCGTGAATACATATCCTCGATATGTATGTTCTCTCGACAGAGAACAGTGTCTACAGTGGAAATAACCCTAGGTATAATATATACACCAGGGATAAAAGCCACGTGAACTAAATCAGTTCAGTCGAGGACATGGAAATTAATGAAGTAATCACAGCTTGTTAAGAAGTACAGTAGTCTTCCCCCGTGTAGTTGAGGAGATGTCATGAGGTGGGCCTGAAGGTGTTGTTTAGGTGCCAATGACCACTAGGTCATTACTGCCAGTGGTTCCGTGCTGGTAAGGTTGGTGCTTCAGGCAGACACCAGCATGTATTACCTACCACTATCAGAGTGCATCTGGCGTCTTCTGAGTGCATAATGATCTGGCATTACCAGAGTGCACAACACCACCACCAGAGTGCCACGACAGTCACCGGCCAGCTACGGCATTACGTTGCCAATGGCTGGTATAAGGTTAGATTTCAGGCCTTCCTCGAGTGCACAAACTACTTGTCAACGCACAACAAGCCTCCGTTGACAGCGCTTACGAACAAATTACGACAACGCTCCTAACCACCATCCCCTCGCCACCCTCAAACAAACATTAAGCAGTTGAAGCAACTAGTTACGATAGTGTTAACGGCCTTAATAACGAGTCTGTTCTAATAACGAACAGGTTACGTGCAATGCTAAGTGTCTGTCGTTATCGACCCCAGACGCCACACCTGTGAGGAAGGGGAATGAGGACGCAGGTGTGTGTGTGTGTATGTGTGTGTGTGTGTGTGTGTGTGTGTGTGTGTGTGTGTGTGTGTGTGTGTGTGCGTGCGTGTGTGTGTGTGTGTGTGTGTGTGTGTGTGTGTGTGTGTGTGTGTGTGTGTGTGTGTGTGTGTGTGTGTGTGTGTGTACTCACCTAGTTGTGCTTGCGCGGGTTGAGCGTCGGCTCTTTGTTCCCCCCTCTGAAATATCAATTAACAAATGTTCAGGTTCTTGAGCCTACTGGGGCTCTATCATATCTACCTCTAACTGTGTATGGAGTGCAAGGAGGCCTGGTCGGGGACCGGGCCGCGGGGACGTTGAACCCCGAAATCATCACAAGGTAAGGTAACCACCACATCACTGCCTAGTACAGTCCATTTGTTAACTACTCTGACACGGAAACAATTCTTTCCAATGTCTTCGTGGCTCTTTTGGATACTAAATTTCCACATATGTCCTCTTGTTCGCGTTCCTTTGATAATCGGTCTCTACTCTATCAATTCCTCTTGGGAATTTTGTAGGTGGGACACATTTCTCTCCTAGTTCTTCTGTCGCCTAGTGACCACAGGCTGAATTCCAGTAGCCATTCCTCGTAACTCATACCTCGTAGTTCTGGGACTAGTCTGGTGCCATACTACTGACTTTCGCTAATTTCGTCTTGTGCTTGATCAGCTATGGACTCCACGCTGGAGCCGCATACTCCAGGATTGGTCTGACATACGTGGTATACGAGGTTCTGACTGATTTATTGTAACTCTTACCGCAACCCGTTCTCGCACTTTCTTACAGTCAATATTGACTTATTAAATACGTGCATATGTGACATACTAAACATACTAGTTTACCTTGAAAAGCTTCATAGAAAACACCGACCTTACGTAACCTTCTTAGTATGTTAAGATAAGCATCTTATTGCTTCGTAGTTACAATTATTACTTAACCTATTATGGGTATAGGTTAAGTAATAATTGTAATTACGAAGCAATAAGATGCTTATCTTAACATACTAAGAAGGTTAGGTAAGGTCGGTGTTTTCTATGAAGCTTTTCAAGGTAAACTAGTATGTCACATATGCACGTATTTAATAAGTCAATATTGACTGTAAGAAAGTGCGAGAACGGGTTGCTTACCGTCAGTAACTGTAACCTAACCTAACCTAACCTAACCTTACCGTCAGTAACTACTCATTTCCATGTTTTAATTGCACAAAAAACAAGAGCAAAAAACTCACGCAACAAAAAATAGTTGCGACAATTTTTTTTATTTGTGGTTTGTCGTTCTATTTAAAAATAAATATTATATATATTTTAGGCTCGTAACGAGGTCCTTCAAATGTCTTACTACTGACCTCCCAAAACTATGCATCAACGCAACAGTTACTTAACTCTCGGGTGCCTATTGTCAGGTGAACAGGAGCATTAGTTGCAAACTAAAAAACAAAGTGCCCAACCTCTTGTGTCGTAACCACATGTTGGGTAATACACTAGGGCGGGGGGGGGGGAGGGCTGTACACGTAAAATTTTTTGGAGTACTCCCCTGCACCTAGTGTGTGTGTGTGTGTGTATGTGAGTGGACACACACACACAATGAGGCCAAAACCGTCAATAGTTTCAAAGCGTTATATGACAAAGAGTGCTGGGAAGACGGGACACCACGAGCGTAGCTCCCATCATGTAACTACACTTAGGTAATTACACACTCAGGAGCACCTAAGGGTGCGCGTGCCAAGGAAAATTATTTACAGATATTACATGAATGAAGTGGAGTGTGTACATGACTATGACGACACACCCCTGAGAACCCCAGCACTAACAGCTTGACTGTCAGATAGTGTTGAGCAGAGCTCCTTCCCTTCCTCTAGGTCCATCACCACCCTTTCCACTCCCAGCATTTTCAAGTGGAAGGGGGGAGAAGGGGGTTCCCATACCGGTGCTGCAGACTTAAGAATGGGTCTCACATCGGTTATATAGAGGGGGCCCCTTTGTTCAAAGTCCGATCTGGTGTACCTAGCACTCTCACCCTCATAGTACTCTCACTCTCAACAGTACTCTCACTTTCAGTGTACCCGAGACACTGACTCACCCCCTCCCTCCCCCCTCCCTCCCGTACTAACACTTGTGGTTTCATTCACTGGTCGATGACCCCCCCCCCTCTCTCTCTCTCAGCTCTCACTCCCTCCACCACCTCTCACTCTCTCCCCAACTCCTCACTCCCCCCCCCCCTACCGCTGAACACGGGTGAACAGTGTCACTCAACACAGTTCAACAATATCGCTGAAGACACAAGGGAACATGACGGCATTCCTAACTTGCAACAACCTCTTGGATTGGCCAATAGAGCGGCTGCCTCGTTTCTTGCAAGTCTGAGTTCGATCCCTCATCGTCCAAGTGGGTGTGTACCGTTACTTCTAACTTCTCAGTATCCCAGCTCCTGTCCCGTTTTCATATCCCAGGTTCTTAGTCTTTTCATTGGTCCGGTTTCTAATTCCCGCTCTTTTTCATAGCCCCTTCTGTTGCTCCTGCTCCTGCTCCTCCTGCTCCTGCTCCTCCTTATCCACCTCATCGTCCTCATCCTCCTTATCCTTCTCCTCATCCTCCTCATGCTCCTCCCCCTTCCAGATCGCCAGGATTCACTATGGTCTCCAGTTTATTGTTCCACTCGTCTTTCCCTTTGCTTGCTCTCTAAAACACACTTTCCTTACCCCTTCACCACCTCTTTCCTCCCCCCTCCCCCCTTCCACCCCTTTCCTCGTCACCCCTTACCCACCACCCCCTCCCCAAGGGAGGTGATACAGCCTCTCCCCCGCCATCAGTAGGTTACTCACCTTTCTTCCTACCCCCTTACTCCCCCTCTCCCTCCACCGGCCATTTAACTTTTCCCCTTACTCCAACTTCCTTCCCTTCTCCTTCCTCCACTCCCCCCCCCCTCACTTCCAGGCAAATGAGTCATTAGGGTTACCGGAAGAAGCGACGCTACCTGTCTGTTCACCTGCTAAAGTACAGCATACTAATGACCGCTGATGTGTGTGTGTGTGTGTGTGTGTGTGTGTGTGTGTGTGTGTGTGTGTGTGTGTGTGTGTGTGTGTGTGTGTGTGTGTGTGTGTGTGTGTGTGTGTATGCGTGTGTGTGTATGCGTGTGTGTGCGTGTGCGTGTGTGTGTGTGTGTGTATACTCACCTATTTGTGCTTGCGGGGGTTGAGCTTTGGCTCTTTGGTCCCGCCTCTCAACCGTCAATCAACAGGGGCCAGATTCACGAAAGAACTTACGCAAGCACTTATGAACGTGTACATCTTTCCTCAATCTTTGACGGCTTTGGTTACATTTATTAAACAGTTTACAAGCATGAAAACTTCCCATTCAACTGTTGTTATTGTTATAAACAGCTTTCTAGTGCTTCGGAGCTCATTAGCTGTTTAATAATTGGAAACAAAGCCGCCAAAGATTGAGAAAAGATGTACAGGTCCGTAAGTGCTTGCGTAAGTTCTTTCGTGAATCTGGCCCCTGGTGTACAGATTCCTGAGCCTACTGGGCTCTATCGTATCTACATTTGAAACTGTGTATACCGATGTAATTACCTAAGTGTAATTACCTAAGTGTAGTTACAGGATGAGAGTTACGCTCGTGGTGTCCCGTCTTCCCAGCACTCTTTGTCATATAACGCTTTGAAACTACTGACGGTCTTGGCCTCCACCACCTTCTCACCTAACTTGTTCCAACCGTCTACCACTCTGTTTGCGAAAGTGAATTTTCTTATATTTCTTCAGCATCTGTGTTTAGCTAGTTTATATCTATGACCTCTTGTTCTTAAAGTTCCAGGTCTCAGGAAATCTTCCCTATCGATTTTATCAATTCCTGTTACTATTTTGTATGTAGTGATCATATCACCTCATGATGTGTGTGTGTGTTCTCTGATGTGTGTATATGTGTGTGTGTGTGTGTGTGTGTGTGTGTGTGTGTGTGTGTGTGTGTGTGTTTACTACTTATTGGACACAACGTCTAAGGAAGGCTCGCCCCCTCTGGCCACACCGTCGAGGGCCAGCCCTCGAGTCCCAGCCACAGCTTCGAGGGCCAGACTTAGCCACCTCCCCACAGGCAACAGTCCCTCAGAAAATCGAAATTAAGCGCGTTGAATGTTAAAATTTCCCCTCGTTAGTGAGGCTGGAGGGGGCGTCCAACAGCCTGGTTGACCAGTCCAGCAACGAGGTCGACGACCGGGCCGTGGGGTCGCTAAGCCCGAAATCACCTCAAGGTAACCTCAAGGTGACGCAATGCCACAGTGCCGCCTGGAAATCAATTCGTTACTTACAGTGAATAACAGTAACGAAGTTACAGTGACCCTACCGAGGGTCACAGCCTTCTGTGGGTTTGTCTGTGGTTGTCTGTGGTTCCCTCTGTGGGGTTGTCTGTGGTTCCCTCTGTGGGGTTGTCTGTGGTTCCCTCTGTGGGGTTGTCTGTGGTTCCCTCTGTGGGGTTGTCTGTGGTTCCCTCTGTGGGGTTGTCTGTGGTTCCCTCTGTGGGGTTGTCTGTGGTTCCCTCTGTGGGGTTGTCTGTGGTTCTCTGTTGGGTTGTCTGTGGTTCTCTCTGTGGGGTTGTCTGTGGTTCTCTCTGTGGGGTTGTCTGTGGTTCTCTCTGTGGGGTTGTCTGTGGTTCTCTCTGTGGGGTTGTCTGTGGTTCCCTCTGTGGGGTTGTCTGTGGTTCCCTCTGTGGGGTTGTCTGTGGTTCCCTCTGTGGGGTTGTCTGTGGTTCCCTCTGTGTGGTTGTCTGTGGTTCTCTCTGTGGGGTTGTCTGTGGTTGTCTGTGGTTCTCTCTGTGGGGTTGTCTGTGGTTCCCTCTGTGGGGTTGTCTGTGGTTCCATCTGTGGGGTTGTCTGTGGTTCCCTCTGTGGGGTTGTCTGTGGTTCCCTCTGTGTGGTTGTCTGTGGTTCTCTCTGTGGGGTTGTCTGTGGTTCCATCTGTGGGGTTGTCTGTGGTTCCCTCTGTGGGGTTGTCTGTGGTTCCCTCTGTGTGGTTGCCTGTGGTTCTCTCTGTGGGGTTGTCTGTGGTTCCCTCTGTGTGGTTGTCCGTGGTTCTCTCTGTGGGGTTGTCTGTGGTTCCATCTGTGTGGTTGTATGTGGTTCTCTCTGTGGGGTTGTCTGTGGTTCCCTCTGTGGGGTTGTCTGTGGTTCTCTCTGTGGGTTGTCTGTGGTTCTCTGTTGGGTTGTCTGTAGTTCTCTGTGGGGTTGTCTGTGGTTCTCTGTGGGGTTGTCTGTGGTTCCCTCTGTGGGGTTGTCTGTGATTCTCTGTGGGGTTGTCTGTGGTTCCCTCTGTGGGGTTGTCTGTGGTTCTCTCTGTGGGTTGTCTGTGGTATTCTGTGGGGTTGTCTGTGGTTCTCTGTGGGGTTGTCTGTGGTTCTCTCTATGGGGTTGTCTGTGGTTCCCTCTATGGGGTTGTCTGTGGTTCCCTCTATGGGGTTGTCTGTGGTTCTCTGTGGGGTTGTCTGTGGTTCTCTGTGGGGTTGTCTGTGGTTCTCTCTATGGGGTTGTCTGTGGTTCCCTCTATGGGGTTGTCTGTGGTTCCCTCTATGGGGTTGTCTGTGGCTCTCTGTGGGGTTGTCTGTGGTTCTCTGTGGGGTTGTCTGTGGTTCCCTCTGTGGGGTTGTCTGTGGTTCCCTCTATGGGGTTGTCTGTGGTTCCCTCTGTGGGGTTGTCTGTGGTTCTCTGTGGGGTTGTCTGTGGTTCCCTCTGTGGGGTTGTCTGTGGTTCTCTGTGGGATTGTCTGTGGTTCTCTCTATGGGGTTGTCTGTGGTTCTCTGTGGGGTTGTCTGTGGTTCTCTCTATGGGGTTGTCTGTGGTTCCCTCTGTGGGGTTGTCTGTGGTTCTCTGTGGGGTTGTCTTTGGTTCCCTCTGTGGGGTTGTCTGTGGTTCTCTCTATGGGGTTGTCTGTGGTTCTCTGTGGGGTTGTCTGTGGTTCCCTCTGTGGGGTTGTCTGTGGTTCCCTCTGTGGGGTTGTCTGTGGTTCTCTGTGGGGTTGTCTGTGGTTCTCTCTATGGGGTTGTCTGTGGTTCTCTGTGGGGTTGTCTGTGGTTCCCTCTATGGGGTTGTCTGTGGTTCCCTCTGTGGGGTTGTCTGTGGCATAGCAAGCTCAGTAAACCTGTGGATTAGCTCCACCTCGGCTGACAATCACTCATCTGGAGAATTGTGAGAAATTAAAGCGTCAACAAACTCGTGTAAGTTCTCACATATGTGTGTGTGTGTATGTGAACTTAACTGAGTGTGCACTCACACGCGGCTGTTAGTCAGTGTATTTGATGTAGCGTGACTCTTCCCCCCCCCCCCGCCTTACTGTAGATCTATAACAACTACAAAATTATTCACGCCATTCGTGTTTTGTCGTAACTAACGACAAATGCATGATACTGTCAACACGGTGTTATGTAAACAAATACTGGAGGGAAGAGGAGGTGCTTTCCGCGAGGTCCATATATCCGGATTACTGTAGGGGGGGGTGACAACGCTCGTGACGTCACCTCCGGTACCTTTGTTTACGTTCGTGTAGAACGCATGCGTAGCTCCCTGGATTCATAGGACAACAGACGCAAGGGATATCCCGCTTTTTAGTGAATATACACTGAGGTAACTATAGTATTGGTCTATGTTCAGGTCTAAAGTGGACATACTGGTTGGGCTGTTCGATATCAATAACTCTCCAGAGGTTAGTAGGCCTTAATAATCCTGCAGAGGTTGATAGGACTCAACCCTTACACTAATTACTAAAAAAAGCAGGGGGCACTCTTTTGTTTTTCTACTTTTATATTGTGGAAATTTGAACTTTTCTTTCTATTCAGAATGTTAATGGTTTTAGTTACATGAGATCGGGGATGGTCCGTGAATCTGTTGTGTTCTGGTCGACTTCCGTGAATCTGTTGTGTTCTGGTCGACTTCCGTGAATCTGTTGTGTTCTGGTCGACTTCCGTGAATCTGTTGTGTTCTGGTCGACTTCCGTGAATCTGTTGTGTTCTGGTCGACTTGTTTCAACACCAAACGAGCGAGTGATGATGACACTTCATATATTTAACTACCTGTACATGTTGTTTGTGCTTTTGAGTAAATATTTATGCAATCGAACCCGCATGTTTCATTTGCAATTGACTTTCTGGGCTGTACAAGACTATTCCTCTACTGTATCTAGCCCAATGGTGTAGTTGATAGAGCGACCGTCTCCTGTGCTGCGGTCGCGTCTTCTGGGCCTCTAGTGGACAGGTGAATAAAAATTTATACTATATATTGTGTGTGTGTGTGTAAATCACGAAGAAATTAACACGTGCTGAACAATGTGACTGTCAGACCACGAAGGAACGACTAATCGTAGCTTGGGTGAACTCTTACCATTATGTCCTCGGGATTTCCTCCATACACAATTTAGGTAACGAAAGAAGTTTTTGAGGGTGGAGGGGAATGATCAAGAGAGGAGTGGGAAGGGGGGAGTGGTGAAGGTAGTGAGAAGTGTGGTGAGTGCGGGAGTGTAGTGAAGAGGTAAGGGTGTGGTTGTGGAAAAGTGGTAGAGGGGCGGGACGGTTAGAGGGAGGGGGGACGACATCATCAGCAGGGGGTGGGGGGGGGGCGGAACATGGGAGGAGAGGCATTCACTGCGTGAGTCACGTGATCCGGTACTCGGGGGTCACACTTGTGATACAATGACCTGCTCACAGGTTATTCACTCTAACCTCAGCATGTGTCTTTGTACTCACCTGGTTGTGCTTACCCAGGTGTACTCGCCTGGATGTTCAGAGATGGCCTCAAGATGCTGCAAGCATCCGGCAGACACAGACATCCGCTTCGTCTCACAAAGTGAGATTATTACCGAGATGTCTCGAAGGTGGTTTTTAACAAGTTTCGCCGCTCGAATGTTCTGGAGACACAAGTCATTAGGAAAAAACACTAACCTGGGGAAATTTCTTTTAAACAGTGTTATATATGACCACGATCTTCCTGATTGTATTATGTAGTCGTGTGGGATGTCTATCTTTATTACCTTTATTTGACTCATCTCTGTTATTGTGATAATTTGTGGAACAATATCTGTTCTTGTAGTTCCACTGTCTTATTTGGAAGGCAGTCTGCATTAGTGTACACGATCCTTATACTACGTATGTCTCTGGTATTATCTTAAAGTTATAGAGCATCTGTAGCAACAGAGCCGCTTATCTTTCCCCAACACACCGCCCTCTCTCTCCTCTCCCTTCGCCCTGATTATTTGGTAAACTCTTGTGAAGGCTACACTTTGTATCACACACACACACCCGACATTGTCTCAGATACTGCAATAATATTTGGGTTGTGGGCTCAAGGCTCATTCCTGTTGTTTCATCACCTGGTTTGTAATTTTGGAGTGGTTGTCGTAGATGTCTCAGGTGTGTGGCAGAGGTGCCTAGCGTGCTGGATGCTCGGTTGAGCCGTCTGCAGAGCTTGGCAGGGAGGGCTGGCAGGCCTGGCAGTGACGACTTGGTAGGGAAGGCTGAAGAGTCCGGCAGGGAAGGCCTGGTAGGGAGGGTTGGAAGGGCCGGAAAGAAGGACCCGGCAGGCAGGGAGGGAGGAGAGAGGGGGGGGGGTCGGCAGAAGAGGACTTGGAAGGTATTGATCCCTAGTTTGTCAGCGTGGACCACCCCCCTCCCCCCACCCCCCTCCCCCCACCACCCACACCAGATATACTGACCAAAATTCTTCCCTATATGACCTATCCCACAAAGATGTGGCCACTTTCCTGAGCTGAACAAATGCTGCAAATGTCTGGTGATGCGGAGTCGTCCCTGACAGACAGATGTGTGGCTCGTCGCCGGGATGGCGGGAGGGTCTTACCGACACCGTCTGCCATTACAGTCATCATAGACATAGTTCGCATTGCTAAGTAACAGGCTGCTGCTAGTTGCTGGCGCGGCGCGGCCGGCGGAACAAGGCAGTTTTCCGTGTAGCTGGGTTATCCACCGCACAGAGCCACAACACGAGCACTCACACACCTCCAACTCTCCATGTAAAGGCACAGTTTTTAACCCTTGCCGTAACAACTGTTGAATTGACATTGTTCTCTCGAACTGTTGTGCTGTTAGCAAAATACATCAGATTTTTGTTGTCAGCAGCTGGTAGTTGGTGGAGGCATGTGGGGAGGAAGACGAGACTGTGTGTGGCGGTGGGTGGCAACGTGTCGGCTGAGCTTCACTTATATACGCATGCATTCTCCCCCGGCCGCCTCAACATGTGTTCCTGGCGCCTGGTATCTACTCGCTCTCTGCTCCGCTGTTTCTGAGGGCGCACGCCATTTGACCTCCCGACGCAGGGCAACGGAGACCCCAGAGGTAGAAAAGGGAGGCGAGAGGCAGGAAGTGAAGGCCACCGTGTGAGGCCAGTGTGTAGAGTGTCCAAGAGATCCGGCATCGTTTTAAAGTAGCAGTGTTGTTGGAGGGAGCGAAGGTAGGATAGAGAGCAGGGGAGTGGAGAGCGGACGGCGGTGCTGGAGGCCGGCGAGCTACTGTCATGTGCTGATGGTTGTGGTGTTAGTGGTATTATCGAACATTATCGCTCCACACTGAAGGACCTTCGATCAACCGAGTCGCACTCGACACTAACTTATACCCCAACTGCAAAGCAAATGTTATTTTGAATTCTCGTTTTCTGTTAGCTTGTCGCCTGAAGGGACGTGTCAACAATATCTTGCAATTTTGTGCTGTGTATAAGTGCGACTGGTGACCGGCGGCGGTGTTACTCATCCAGTTCCTTCCTCCGCCTCAGAGAACATTGCTTAGACAAAATTCAAGAGTTGGCCTTGGAAAAGAGCCCACAGATGAGAGTCGGTAATCGGTGATGTTAAACGCTTCTTACACGCGAGAAAAGCCATCCATTTAATGTATAACCATGTAAGTTTAAGACCCGTGCAAGGAGAGAGGTGTGAACCTAATGGATAAGTTATGAAGACAGTCTCCACCAACTATCAACACTCAGGATAGTGGCATGACTTGTGCCTCCCCAAGTCTGGGAGTAGTGTAGAAGCTTAATTAGAAATATATACGTAAGCTGTTGCCGTGAGCCTCGCCGCAGCTTAGCTCTTTAAGTTCATTCCCCCTGGCAGTGGAACATTAAAGTAATTATCATGCCAACGACTCAATGATGCGGTGCCACAGTTCACAAGGAGGCTGCGAGCGTGTCTGTGATCACCTAAGGGCTGGAGTAACGGGGTAATCTCATCTTGTGTCATACAATGGTGTCCAGGACTTGTAACGCCTCTAGGAGCGTCACCCTCGCCAGCTACTCCACCAATCCCCGGGAAAGAAAATGAACCCCTTACCAGCTCAGACGCAATCTATCACT